>NC_090438.1:648860917-649176868 GCF_031143425.1 Pleurodeles waltl | reverse complement strand
GTACACTTGTCAGGTTGAAATGCCAGTTCGAAACTACACACATAGACACTGCAGTGGCAGGTCTGAGACATGTTACAGGGCTATTCATGGGGGTGGCACAATTAGTGCTGTAGGCTCACTAGTAACATTCTATTTTTAGGCCCAGGACACACATGGTGCACTATATTAGGGACTTACTAGTAAATTAAATATGCCAACCATTGATAAACCAATCCCCAAAACAACTCAGACAGAGAGCAGTTGCACTCTAACTCTGGCCAGCAGTGGTAAAGTGCCCAAAGTCTTCAAGCCAGCAAAAACGAAGTTCAGAAGAGGATCAAAAACAGGAGGTCACAAGCCAAAAAGACAGGGAAACCCCACCAAAAGCTGACAGGTCTAACAATCAGGATAAGGAAAAACTGCACATGATAAGAGCTGCATTTAAACGGTTCTGCTAGCTCAGTGTATTCAAGCATCAGCAACTAGATGGCCATCCATTTTTGGTATATGCTACAATACTTTAGAGCTCACTTCCTCTGCTTCAGTTTAATGAAAAGGCCTGAAAATCATTTTCTTATAAAATCCCAACTCTAACTATGTGGGCAATTTTCTGCAAGTGGCAAGAATCGTGTGAAAGAAAGTGCCGTCCCCAAAATAAATCGTAACAAATAACTACATAAAAATATGAATTTGTTCTCAGATCCCATTACTGGAGTTCGGTGACCACCATTGAATCATTATTGGAGACTGGGGACCCCAGCCTAAGCAATTCCTGATTTTAACCCTAAAACAATACGTATAAATACAAAAATTAGTATACACAAAAAATTTTCAAGTAGTGAATAATTCACAATCAAATATAGACACATTTTTCAAATGTTGTGTTGCTTCATTTGCATATACTTTATTCTTTTTGATGTATTAATTTTAAGTTGCGGGCTCCCTGAGTAGGCTTTGAAGACCCTCAGGCATCCTTGGGCCACAGTTTAAGAACTACTGCACTAGACGTTTAGGAAATTACATATTAAACATTTTTGCGGTTGCAAAGTATGCATTTCACAAGGTCACAGGCTTTGTGATCACAAACATGTGGGACTCAATAAACAAAGCTGAATTTTCAGACCAAAAACCACTTGCAAAGAAAGGGCTGTTCACTGGGCACCCTTGTCTCCTTAGCAAGTCAGTGTTCAATGGCTGATAAGGTGCTGAGCAATGCTCAGTTACCCGGAACTGAAATGGGGTGGTGACAGATTTTGCTAACGTAAATGGCAGCTTCCTTTAATGGGGAGACCAGATAGCAGTGAACCTCTGCATGTTCATCCTAATATCATTCCCTGAATGGCAACCTTTTTTTTAAAGAAGCTCCTCTCCGTTTAAAACACAATGGCTTCTTTATGAAAAAATGTGTTAGCAACCAGGGAAAACCAATCCAGAGTTAGATGAGTGAGGATGGAGGTCTGGTGTTCATCCCTGAATTTACAGCCATTTCAAAGGGGTCACAAATGGGCTCCTGCCTCCTACATATTAATAAAGCAAGAGTAGACATCTGAGAATAAGCCTTCTGCATTTACATTTGTTGCCTCTCTAGATGATGGTGAGGTCACTAATCAATTGTTGTTCAAAAAAGCACAGACAGGTTTGCACATCATCTCTTTTAATCTGTAACATTTAAATCAACCACATTGCTGCCAGTGCACTACTATCTTGTTTCACATAATTTATACTGGAATGGAGTAGAGATGGAGAGTGATAGCTAAATAACTTGCTGTTATACTTTTACTTGGGGATGCATGAGATGCAAAGTATATATGTACAGGTAAGGGACCAAGAGGGCCAGAAAGCAAGTACACAACCAGTGTTCATTTCACAAGGGATATAGGGCCAAATTTACAAGGATTTTGGCCACCATAGCGTCATTTTTTCTTTACGCTGTGGAGGTGCAAAATAAATGTCAGATTTACTAAGTAATGCTAGTGGCCTCTAGCATTACTTTTACTGGGCAGCATCATTTTTCATCAGCGTTGGATCTGGCTGTGTCAAATACCAACAATGATAGGCAAAGTAGGCTTTCCCTCATAAAAAATTATGCTAGCCCGCTAGTGCCGTATTTACAATCATTTTGAAGAATGACACGCACCTAGGAAAAGTCGCGCTTACTCTGACTAGCATCAAAATTTAAAAGCCCGGTCAGACCAGGCATTAAAATGTCTCCTAGGCACAGGTACATTAGGAGAACACTTACAGAACACCCTGGCAACAGGGAGAACAACATTGACCTACTCCTGTTACAACTTGGGACACCAAGGAGACCAGCGCAAACCCCAACATCACCACCATAACATCCAGCACCACACAGTTACCACCACTCAGACCACAGAGACAGCGTAGGAGAAGGGAGAGCCTCTACCGCCAATGGACATCCCTGATTGCCCTCAGGGAGGAGGAGGTCATCATCTTACACTGGCTGTGCAGAGAGCCAATTGTACAGCTACACCGCCTCATTGCACCTGCAGCCAACGGTTGAGCGGTTCACCACCATCTGAATACTGACCAAGCTTTTGGCTGTGCTTTACCTCCTTGCATCTGAATCCTTCCAGACCACAGCAGCATGAGTGGGTGGACTACCGCAGTCCCCCCTGTCTGTGTTTCTACCCTCTGTTGTGGATGCAATGATCCACCTCACACCCCAACACATCCTCTCCCCCAGCTCCAAGCAATTGCAGCATGAAATTAAACAGAGCTCCTACGCAATTGCTGGGTTTCCCAATGCCCTCGGAGCCATGGACTGTGCATATGTGCAACTGGTACAACTTGACACAACAGAACACGTACCACAACCAGAAGAACACACACCTGATGAACGTTCAGGTCATCGTAGATTATCACAGTTTAATCCTCAATGTGCTGGCCAAATACCCAGGCCGTGTCCATGATGCATACATCTTCTGCAACCCCATCATCAATCAGAGGTTTCAGGATGGACAGTATGGGAATTACCTGCTTGCAAGTACCTAGAAGACACAAGAACAAACAGATATGGGAGACACAATACACAGATCACTCTCTGCCTGCATAGATAGGAACTGCACAATGAGGACGGTCACATAAACATGCACTCTGCTACTGTATGGATATCTAATGCAAGTCACTGTGACATACAGGTGAACACATCTCAACACAGTTTTGCATATGTTGCATGGCACTCAGCCATGTTTTGCATACAAGAAACATGCTCAACATCGACGTGTGCAAAGAATGTGCACCATCTACACTGGGGAGTGTTCACATTCAACAGAAATGGGACATCATCTGTGTCATGCCCATAAATCAGGGTTTGGGGTCTCAATTACCAGGCTCTTGTTCCACTTTGTGCCACCAGAGCAACATTTTTATTATGCTCCACTGGCACAGTATGCCAGGCCAGATTTATAAGGCAGTGCAAAGCCACCTTGCATGGCTTCTCCTGGCCTTGTAAATATGTACAACCTTGAAGCACAATACTATGTGAAAAGGCTGTTTAGTGGGTGTTGTTTGGGTATACCCACACAACAAACATGTAAAACAAACCTAACTGATCTAATCACAGATTTACAAATCTGGAAATGTATCACAATTTCATGCCATCTCAGGTGTGAGGCAACAGGGAGAATGATCTACATCACTCCCTGTATCTTCCTCTTTCCATGTCTGCTGCATTCTGTAGCACAACTAAAAAGAGCTAAACATCTCCAGTGATGTTTTGTGTGCAGGAAGGTGTTCCTTCCTGAACAAAAACAATCATCCACACAATGCAGGCACCCTTGCACCATGGTGCAAAGATGCCTGCTTTTGTGCCAGGCATCAATTTGTGCATCAGTGCATAGGAAAAGGTAAGAAAGGTGCCTTATTTTGTATATATTGTGCATACCTGGCCTTTCCTGGTGATGCATGCAGCACAGCAACGCACTTGTGTGCTACCCTGTGCCATGGGCTTCATAAATGAGGCCCTAAGTGCTAGGTGAAAAACCAACATCTATGGCCAGGTGACATGTAGCTGTACAATTGTCTGATGCATTGTAAAGTAACTCACATCTCACAAGTGCAAAGTGTAGTGTCACACACAGACATCACTCACCATGCCACTGAGGCCACAGCCTTGTCTGGAAGGTGCACCTGCACACACAAATTCCATCCTGAAAGCTAAGAAGTGCACCTACAACCCCTGATGCAAGTATGAATGTGTACTTCCCGGGCAACTTCTCTTTAAGCCCAGTCCCTTGGACCCCAAATTGGCATAAGCCCCCAAGTAATGTGCACCAGGTTCTCTTCTAAGAGACGTAGTACAGTGCATGAAGTTGTGTAGCTGTCCTACAGATGATGAAACACAAATCTGCATGCTACATGTCATGTGTGCACAAATTGGGAACAAATCTGTCTCATATGTATATGATGTTACAATACTGTGTCATGTAAACATGGATTGAGAAATGGCAGTTGTCATATCATGTCTCTCAGTTGGGATGTCTAAGGGCATTCTGTGTGGATGGCATCATGTCAACTGTCATGGACAATGTAGGAAAATCATGGGTTTGGGCAAATATAATGCAGGGCAATGCCAACATCTAGGGAGGAGCCTGGACCTATACATGTGTCTGTGTCAGCCATCTCTGGCATGTCACCACCAACCTAGGCTGGACATACAAAAACAATTTGCTGCCACATTCTGTCCCACCACACATGTAGTGGCAACACAAAACATTGAGTGGACCAGAGTGATGGGGATCGGATACCATCAAACCCTCTTGCACAAATATACCTGTCAGGAAGTTGATTAGTATGATGTAGATGCCCGTGGACTGCAATGGACCTCACATACAGTCAGTGAACAGGCCCCTGAAAATGGCATTACACTGCCATGATGTGCGTACCATGTGTTCATATTTGGGCGAAGTGCATTGTAATGGAAATACACATGATACACATGCAGGATGAATGCAAATGCAATAAAACATATTAATGGCTATCTTTTGTGAAACATGTCAGCTAACAAATGTTATGGCATCCAACCATGGGGAATGACACATTTCGGCAATTCAGAAACCAGAAACCGATGTGGAGAGGGCTTATAACCAGGCACATGTTCGGACCAGGACATTTTGGAGAGGACTTTTGGCTTGCTAAATGCATGCTTTCACTGCTTGGATGTATCAGGTGGGTGACTGTTGTACCGTGGTCTGCAAGATGATGATGGCATGTGCCATTTTGCAAAATATTTGTGACAAAACAAATGTCCCCTGGGATGAGGAGCATGAGCCTCCCTGGGAAGAGGAGGAAGATGTCATGCCAAATCATCTGTACATTCAGAACACTGCTTCCAGTGCACAGCGATGTGCCCACAGTCCCAATGACTACATGTGGGATAAGGCATGGCTACCAAACATGGGAATAAATGTTCATAATCCACAACAGGTGGAGCAATATCCACCAAACGTCTGCACTGATCCCTTCAGCAGCTCCTACTCGTGAAGAAAAGTCAACATTCAAAGTTGAATTTCTTGAACTTTATTCCATGTGATTATACCAAGTATGGAGCCTATTCACACAATTTCATCATGTATTGTAACCCATATATGAGAGCATTTTATCTTTTAAATTCTAGATTTACCCTCACCATTCAAAGTGCCTGGTATTTCTAACATTAATACATTTTTTTTCTGTTTTATAAGGCACAATATATTGATAATTAATCCTTTGTTCAAACTTGTGGTATATGCATGTAATAGAGACAAAAAGGGCACTTAATAAAGTGCAAAGTGCTAACCATCAAAAACACTTCTACATAAATTGTGAGTATCACATGTTAAAAACAGTGATGGAAAATGTATCTCTTCCCCTACTATCATATAAATATCGGAAGAAACAAAATAAATCAAAATCAAAAATCAAAAATAAACGCATACTGTTCTGTGTTTCTCAAGGCAACATAAAAAAAAAAAAATCACCACTTATTGATGGTGAATGTAGATAGTATACTATATGCAAAATCCAATGGATGCTGACTACTGCATCAATCAATAACATTTTCCAATATATTGTAATAGGAATACATGTCCTATGATACATCATAGATGGACATGTAATTCTGCATCAAGATTGTGCCCCAAGGAGACTCAGAACCAAGTAATAAAATCATCTTAGATTCCATTTGTCTAAGTTCTGATGTTCTATCACCCGCCCTAGAACTGCTTTTGATAAATTTGATTCCATAGAATATTAGTGTGCTACAGTCGCAATTGTGTGTATCCCAGAAGTGTTTAGCCAAAGGATAAGTTTTATCATGATTTTTAATAGCTCTAAAATGTTGTAGAAATCTGATCTTCAACTTGTGGATGGTACTGCCAACATATGTTTTACAACATCCGCATTCAACCACATAGACCACATATTCAGTGTCACATGTGATGCGATCCTTGATATCACAATGGCATCCATCAAAAGTTTGATAATTTTGCATATTCTGTGCATATTTACATGCCTTACAGTGGCCAAATTTCCAAAATCCCAGATGTTTTCTGCTCAGCCAAGATGTGTTATCTTTCATAGAAAAGAAACTTCTAGTCTAATGATCTCCTAATGAGCGAGCCTTGCGATAGGATATTGGCCGAAGATGTCCCTGATATTTGAATCATTCTGTAGAATATGCCAATTTTTTTGTAATATGGTTTTCAATGAACCATGTTGTTGATTAAATTCCAAAAATATTCTAGGAGGTGATTGTTTTATCTCATTACTTATAGGTGTATTCTTAAAAAGTAACTCATCCCTGCTTTTCTTTTTGACTCTGTTCTGTGCATCCACCAAGATTTTAAGGGGATATCCTCTACTTAAAAATCTTTCTGTCATTGTCATGATTTCTATATCATAACTACCCTCATCAGAGCATATTCTGCAAGCCCGCAGAAACTGACTATAAGGTATGCTCCATTTTAGTGTTGTAGGATGTCCACTATTGGCATGCAGAATGGAATTGCACGCTGTGGGTTTACGATAAATGGTGGTCTCTAGTCAATCATTTTTCAATTCCAGTAGAACATCTAGAAATTCAATTGTCTCTCTACTGAAAGTGGTTTCTAAGGGAATGTTGAACTCATTATCATTAAGTACATTTATATAGTCCAAAAGTGATTGATCAGAGCCATCCCAGATAATAAAGAGATCATCAATATATCGAACCCACAATACCACTTTGTCCATGTAAATGTTATTGCCCTCAGACCAAGCCAACTCTTTCTCCCACCAACCCATATATAAATTGGCATACGTGGGAGTGAAAGAAGCACCCATAGCTGTCCCTTGTTTTTGCAAAAAACAATCATTATCAAATATGAACAGGTTATGGGTCAAACAAAATTGTAGCATGGACATGAGCATTTCTGTATATTCAAAAAATTCAATGGGTCGTGTTCTTAAAAAGTATCTGCAGGCTTGTATCCCATATTGATGCTTGATAAAAGTATAGAGAGAGGCCAAATCCATGGTGACCATTAGATAATCTTTATGCCAAGGAATGTTGTGTATCTTGGCCAGGAAATCATTAGTATCACATAGATAGGAGGGTAGTTCAGTGACAAAGGTGCACAGAAACAGGTCTAAATATCTTGAAGTATTTTCCAACAGAGACTGATTTATACTAACTATAGGTCTACCCGGGGGATGTGATTTATTCTTATGGATTTTAGGCAAAAAATAAATACATGGAACTTTTGGATATTCAATATTGAGATATAGATATTCCTCATAATCAATAAGATGTTTAGTGTGCCATTTCATGATAGGTTTTTTGATACTGAATCATGGGGTTGATCCGTAACTTGTCATAATGGTCCATATTAGTCAATTGTCGGTAAGTTTCTTTCGCATAGTCTTGTGTGTCCATGATGACAATATTACCGCCCTTATCTGAGGGCTTGATAATAATAGATGTATTAGATCTTAATACGTTCAGATCTTTCCAAACTTGTTGGGTGAAATTCGATCTATTCATGCTTTCAGATGGAGTTTTCATACGGAATTTATCAATATCCCCAATTACCAACTCATGAAATATGTCAATTAAATTTCCACTAGGTAATTGAGGATTAGATTCGCTCGACAGTTTTCAATGACTGGTACTATGATGATCAGTGGTAAAGCCCATCTCATTCAGCATCCTAATGTTCGTATTAGTATCATCATTGGTCGAATATCTATGTACATTGCTCTCTTTGGCTAAATCATTAATGGCGACCAATTCTGTACTCTCTGCAATACGGAATCCTGAAGAAGGAGCCTCACTGCTCCCACTTTGGGCAAAAGAGATTTTATCCTTATTAGAGAAGTGTTTAATCAGTCGTAGTTTGCGAACAAATTTATAAAGTTCAATACGTGTGCTGACATAGTCCAATTGAACATGAGGACAGAAGCTAAGTCATAATAAAGAATACATGTTTGATTATCTGTTAAGGTGATCTTAGAAATGTTGACAACAGTGCTGGGGTAATTCAAATTATTCAGAGGATGAGTATTCGATTTTATTCCTTGTGCTGATTGCCTCTTCATGTTCATATACAACATATGTCTCAGAGTGTTTGGCATAGTCCCATTTCCTAAAAACTCTACATGCAGGAAACCATGAGTAGGCCCCAAGACCTTTCAACCTAATGTGAACAATGTTGTCATCCTCTAAGTACCAGACATGATGCACTGAGTTCAATAAAGTGTGGTGTCTGATGCTTGTCTGCCAAACAAACATGTTTAATCATTTCTGCCATTAAACTGTTGTTCCAAATGGAAAACCAATATATAGGTATCACTATATGATGCATCAGGGCAACACTGTATGCCAAAGTCAGAAACTAACCAGTTGTTCAGTGTGGGATATGTGTCAAATCAACAGGTGAAAGATTTATAACACTGCTGAAAACACACAACATCTTTTGCACTCATATGCATGACAAATAGTAAGTGTATCACAGAGCACAGTACATCTGTATGTGTAGCACAGTGTCTCAAACATCAGTGCTCATCTTGCATGTATGCCAATCGATGTCACAGCATGTTCCATTCTGTTGGCAATAGGTCTTGGTACATCATGACATAGAATGACTTGTGTATCTGTGTTGGAATGTTAACTGGACACAAAACATGATCCAAAACCACCCCTACTCACTGTGTAGCTGACAACGTATAGAGTCTGTAGCTGTGGCTGACTATTCCTTACAAACACAACCACAAACAAGCCTAGCAGAGCCCAACTCTCGGTCTTACCAGGACATGCTATGTTGTGTAGGGTACTCCCAGAGTACCCCAGTACCAATCCTGGAGTCAGGAGAAGATTTGGGACCATTTACCCTACTCCCTCACAATAGCCATTAAACCAATATTACTGTGCTGCATATTGCAAAGACATGTGCAGGTCACAATCTCCCATTGCCCAATGACAATGAGGAGCAGGAACAGCTGGACGATGAGGATGTGAAAGATGGGGAGCAAGCCCAACATGTAACATCAATAGTAGCAACCTTGCTGAGTCACCAAGACTAGTCAACTGTATGGGACATGTGTGAGAGACTTGCACAATGTCAGAAGAGTGTGATAGCAAGAAAGAGTGTACCTGTGTAAGATTACATATAGCATGGCAACCAGTGTGTGGCCAAGTTACCTGCTCAGCCACAGTTTGTAAAAGTCAACCAGTTTCCATAAACTACAATTTTTCAGTCACTGAAAATGGTGTGGACTGACCTTGGCTGTACCCTGGGTCTGCTCACCAGGCCTAGGGCCACTACTCTGAACAATAGGCATAAGCTAAATTGGCAGAAGCACAATTGCCAATGGCAGATACCTGTGACTCACTAGTAGATAATAGGTCAAAGTTGAATCCTGCTACCTATAATTCCCTAGTAGAGATTAGGGCAGGGGGAATCACACTACCCATAAGCTCCTAGTAGAAAATAGAACAAGGTGAAATTGCTCTACCTATTATAAGTCCATAGTAGATGATTGTGCAAGGTTGAATTGCACCACCTATAAGTCCCTTATAGATAATTGGCTGTCTGACTGTCTGATCTATGTCAAATGTGGTGCCAGGTGGAGGATCCATATTCTGTGGCAAACTGCCCATGTGTCCCCTGATGGGACATCCCTGGATGGGGGGAACATGAGCAAATTAAACCATTCACATACCCATACACATGTGTGTGTGTTAAGGGTCAGAGTTACAAGCCCATTGTGCCACTGGAGTGTCACTCTTCTGCAATGCTCCAGGGGTGCTGTGCTCTGCTCCAAATTTACGAGGTGGCATCAAGCCACGAAACGTTGCTTATCACCACCTTGGAAATATGATGAAGGGCACAGTGCCACCTGAGCGTCACCAAAAGTGAACCTCTTATGGCAATAGCAGCTTGCAAATGTGACCCTAAGTATCACAACTCATGTCTCCACCACACACAGAACACTACCCCACACTTGCATGACAAACTGGTGTCTGCATTTTGGGACACAGCACGTATTGTTTGATGTGTGCACAGTCCTACATGTGGGTGACCGGACCACATTCCATGGCTAATCCATGGCATCCCTGGGGGTAAACTAAGCAATGGACTGAGGTGCCAACACAGAGATGGCACCTGAGGCAACCGTCTGAAGTTGTTGTGTACATGAATCATAGGAAATGTGGCCTATGTGTTGTCTGATTCTTGTAATGCATGTACTCTCACCCATGTGCACTTACAATACATACATTAGACACTTGGAAAGAGAGGAGTATGTGGAACACAATTATTCACAGGCAACACAACAATCCATATGACTGAAAAAATGATTTCCACATGACACCATACATCTTTACACATATCACATTGCGCCATGAAAATTGACACATTGTTCCAATACATGTTTTTTTAACACATCCCATGTGACGTGCCAGAAAGGTCTCATGGTGCGTCGTTATACGGCATGAAAAATCCATGCATTGGCGTGTGGTGTCAAAAAAACAATGCATTGACAAAAACCTTCTGCATCACCACAGGAAGTTAGGTAATGGATCTGCCATGCTGCAAACCAGGAACTGCTAAATTGCTTTCACTTTGTCTTACAGTCATAATATTTTTGTCTGTGTTGGAGAGAGGCTGTGTGTTGTTGGAGCTGTGTTGAGAAGGGCTGGTAGAGGTGCATTTTGTGCTGTCTTATGTCTCTGTAGTGTCCCTAAGGTTTGTTTTGTCCTGTCTATTTGTGTATTGCATATTTTTGGGGTGATTTCATCTTTTGAGGGCAGTTTGGGGTTCTTTTTTCTTTCTTATGGGTAACGTGGGTTTGGTTTGAGACAGGTTGGGAAAGGGAAGGGCCCATCATCTCAGTGCCAATGAGTTGGGAGGATTCATCTGGCTCATCACACCCTCCCTCCCTAATATGGTGGACATTGGGGGGGAAGAGTCATCCAGGGATGCCGAACGGAGGCACGCAAGCTGCAGTGGGGAAGGTCCTGTTCCACATGTTTCATGTCCTTGAGGTCGAGCACACAGCCCACTAATTAAAACATAGCTGGGCAGACATCATTGCTAAAGAGCGTGACCTTCTGGACCACCTGGGAATCAAGGTCGGTGGAACTGTAGTTGAGTACACAGCCTTTTAACTGAATCTTGTTTTACAATTGCAAGTATATGACTGTTGGCCATAGGGCTTCCTTTACCAAGTTATGACAAAGGTCAGGGCTGTGAGTAGTGTATCTGCACCAAACAGCACCCATGACAGAGGTAGCAATGCACCATTAAGAAGCTAAGTGGCCTATTCCTGTCCTTGTCCCCTGTGCTTAGCCACTAACTTCTGATGTGCACCAATGCCAATACACCTGTGTCATGGTGCAAGGGTACATGGCCACCAGGGAAAAGTGTCCATGTCCACTACGGGCCTGACTACTGTTGTATGTTGCATAGGTAAAAGTGATGCAGGAGTGAAGGGAGTTATGGCTGATTGTGTCAGGTGAGTCATGTATGTGCAGAGAGTAATCTCAATTAGCTATGCTTGAAAAATGTTGTAGTAGGAAGTCATCTGCAAAATTTGAACAATGTAGCTGAGATATGTATGTATGGTTCCAGCACATATGTGCACATGTTATCCTGGCCTACCAATGTATGTCACTGAGACATGTCTAATGGTATATTTGAGTATACACTAACATAAGTCTTCTATGTCCATTAGCAAATCATGTGTAATGTGAAATATTAGTTCATAGTGCTCAGTGTTCAACATTCACAGTGCTGTGTCTTATGTTATTTATTACAGGTGGACCCCAGTCTTAAAGCATTGGAGAGGTGGCAAGCTTTGCAGACCGCAGTGCTACCAGTGAGTGTCAAACTGTATGTGTAATGTGCAGTGCACATATTGTGTGCGATGTTGTATGTCGTGTGCAAAGCCATGTACCAAGTGCATGTATGCTACTACAGACATTGTATACTATACACAGGCTTGGACTGTATAGTTGATGTTGTCTGTAGGATGTGCATCCCAAGAAAACAATGCACTGGTGGCAACATGTGGTGCATGGGCCTTGTAAATGTTGAACATGGTGTATGAGCCCAAACACAGTGATGACGGTAAGGACATGTGCCAGAAGTACAGTATACTGCACATATATGCAGGGTGGCAAGATGTTGTTTTCTAAACATGTTACTGCTCTGTGTGCCACACATAGCACACATTGACTCAGGTCATGGTGGGAATAATGGCTATGTGAATAGGTTCCTAAGATTAGCAGGACAGTGGTCAACCTCTCACACTTGAAAATGCTGTAGATGTGGTGTAATGCCCCATACTCTGTGTTGTATGTTGCAACATTGCCAACCCATGTCATCCTCACAGACCTTGACATGTGTGTTTGGCCTGAGGGATGTCTGTACAACATTGTTATATGACATGCCAGCTCTCAAAACATCATCAGATAGTGATGGTCTGGATAGTGTCCATGATGCAGTGCAAACAGCTTCACACAATGTACAGTATTATCCAGTGTTGTTGCAAGATTCCTGTCCAGATAAGGTATAGGGCATGCATGCACCCACATATGAGATGGAGGTGCTGAGTGCTGTTTTGCAACATGCTGTCCAGATTTTTGGACACATATATAGGCAATGAGCAACATAGTGGGACACATCAAGTAACTCTAGGACTATGCATGCAGTTATAGTACAGCTCATCAGGTAGTGACCTAAGTGGAGGGGGAGTATTGTCATGCTATGCGACATGAGTGAGTGCTCCACCCTCCATTTTCACATATGATACATGTCACATCCATTTCCCATGTAGCAGTGCGCCAGAAATCTGTCCTTGCCACATCAGGCACAAACTGTTGGGAAACTAGATTTAACTTGCACTTCTTGCTCAGATGAGTTTGGTACTTGTCAACAGAGTTAAGGGCAATGGTGCAAGCAGGCGGAAGATTGATGAGGAATCCAACATGATGACTGTGACCTACCATGGTCACATAACTGATGTGCATGAACAGCATAGTCAATGGTGACATGGTCCTTTGAGGATGTTACAAGATGGTTCAGCGGTATTGTGTGACATTAGCTAGCCTTGATACCTAGGACATGAGCAATATCAAGACAATATTTGGTGTGCAGATTTGTATTAATCTTGCCCTTCAAGATATCATTGTGATTTGTGCTGACCAATGGGTGACAACTGCATATGGTGTTTCCATTGCGAGTCTGTTGTTCAGTTGCCTAATATACATTTGGCTGACATATTCAATTCATTAATGTTTCAGCTGCCAACATGACCCCATCCCTGAAGTAGGAGCTTGAGAAGCAGGAGGAACGCTACCACTACATGTGTATGGTACAGAAGGGCTTCTGGAGGATGGGTTAGCTCTATGAGAAGGAGCGAGCACTGGGCTCCTGGAAGGCATTTCTTCAAGGGGGACCACCCATGGACCAGCCGCCTCCAGCACCCACACAGCAGGCAGGTCTCACATCGCAGACAGGGCAGCGCCTTCAGGGGCTGGACCATCACCTTCAGCTGAAAGTACAAGTGCCTGTAGGAGGCTGGCCTGGCTTATAGTGGTACCAATGGTACTTACACCATGTGCCAGGTCCAGTTATCCCTTATTGGTAGAGTAGTAGTGTTCTAGCAGCTTAGGCTTATAGAGGTAGCTATAGCAGAGCAGCTTAGGCTGAACTAGGAGACATGCAAAGCGCCTACTATACCACTTATATCACATAGGTACTATATCATAAGAAAGACAATACTCAGAGTTACTAAAAACAAAGGTACTTTATTTTAGTGACAATGTGCCAAAAACATCTCAGAGGAAATACTCCCTTAGGAGGTAAGTAAAATACACACAATATACACAGAAAACCAAATCAGGTAAGTAAAACAGTCAGAAAGTAGTGCAAACACTGTAGAATACAATAGGATGCAATAGGCGTGGGGCAACACAAACCATATACTAAGAAAGTGGAATGCGAATCACGAATGGACCCCAAGGCTAGTGTAGTGTGTAGAGGGTTGCTGGGAGTGTAAAAAACAATAAGGGTGTCACAGATACCCCACCCCAAGACCCTGGAAAGTAAGAGTAAAGTACTACTATTTCCTCAGAAACACACTAAAGTCGTGATAGAGGATTTTGCAACGACCAAAACAGACTGCAAAGCACTGAAGACAGATTCCTGGACCTGAGGACCTGCAAAGGAAGGGGACCATGTCCAAGAGTTGCGAAAGTGTCCAGAGGGAGCAGAAGCCCACCAAACCCCAGATGAAGGTGCAACATGGCTGCCTCCAGATGGAAGAAGCTGAAGATTCTGCAACAACGAAAGGTGCTAGGAACTTCTCCTTCGTGCAGAGGATTTCCCACGGCGTGCTGGAGGATGCAGAATTGTTTCCTTGGAAAAATACTGCAAAGAAGCCTTGCTAGCTGCAAGAGTCATGGTTGAAGAAAAAGGGTGCTGCCCAGGCCCAGGAAGGACCAGGATGTCACCACCTGGGAGAGGAGACAGAGGGGGCCCTCATCAATATAGAGAGCCCATGCACAAGAAGGTAGCACCAGCAGAAGTCCTTGAACAGGGGTTCAAGAAGTCTGAACATGGCAGTCATCTCAACACTGCAGAAGAGAGTCCCAAGACACCGAAGATCAACTCAGGGAGCTGAGCATCGCAGGACAGAGTGCTGGGGACCTAGGCTTGTTTGTGCAAGCAGGATTTCATGGAAATGTGCACAGAAGCCCTTGTAGCTGCAGTTCAAGCGGTACACAGGATTACTGTCTGGAGAGGGGAGGCAAGGACTTACCTCCTCCAAATTTGGACAGTTGGACCACTGGACAGTCTTGGTCACTTGGGTCCACCACCTGTGTTCCAGGGGCCAGGCTTGTCAGGATGAGAGGGGTCCCAGTGTACCGGTGAAGCTGTCATTTGGTGCCTGCTGGAGCAAGAGGAAGATTCCATCAACTCACAGGAAATTTCTTTGTGGCTTCCAGTGCAGGATGAAGGCAGGCAGCCCCCAAAACATGCACCACCAGGAAACAGTAGAGAAAGCCGTCAGGATTAGGTGCTACAATGTTGGTGGTAGTCTTCTTGCTACCTTGTTGCAGTTTTGTAGGCGTCCTGGATCAGTCAACGGTCGATCCTTGGCAGAAGTCGAAGAGAGAGGTGCAGAGGAACTCTGGTGAATTCTTGCAAGTCGTTATCTGACAAAAAGCCCACTGGAGAGACCCTAAATAGCCCAAAGAGGAAGATTGGCCACCTAGTCAGGTAAGCACCTATCAGGAAGGGTCTCTGATGTCACCTGCTGGCACTGGCCACTCAGAGGCCTCCAGAGTGCCCTCATGCCTCTGGATCCAAGATGGCAGAGGTCTGAGACACATTGGAGGAGCTCAGGGCCTCCCCCCTGGGGTGGTGATGGACAGGGGAGTGGTCACTCCCCTTACCTTTGTCTAGTTTCATGCCAGAGCAGGGATTAGGGGTTCCCTAAACCAGTGTAGACTGGCTTATGCAAGGAGGGCACCCTCTGTGCCCTTCAAAGCATTTCCAGAGGCTGGGAGAGGCTACCCTTCCCCAGCCTTTACATCTATTTCCAAAGGGAGAGGGTGTAACACCCTCTGTCAGAGGAAATTCTTTGTTCTGCCTTCCTGGGACTGGGCTGCCCAGACCCCAGGAGGGCAGAACCCTGTCTGTGGAGTGGCAGCAGCGATAGCTGCAGAGAAAACCCCAGAGAGCTGGTTTGGCAGTACCCCTGGTCCATAGTGGAACCCCAGCGATGCATGGAATTGGCTCCCCAATACCAGATTTGGCATGGGGGAAAATTCCATGATCTTAGACATGTTACATAGCCATATTTGGAGTTACCATTGTGAAGCTACATATAGGTATTTACCTATATGTAGTGCATGCGTGTAATTGTGTACCCGCACTCACAAAGTCTGGGGAAATGGCCCTGAACTAGGTGGGGGCACCTTTGCTAGTGCAAGGGTGCCTCACTTAGTAACTTTGCACCTAACCTTCAGCATTAGTGGTTACTTAAGTGCAGCGAAAATGGCTGTGAAATGACGTGTGTGTTATTTCACTCAGGCTGCAGTGGCATCCCTGTGTAACGGTTTGTCCGAGCTCCCTATGGGCGGCAAAAGAAATGCTGCAGCCCATAGGGATCTCCTGGAAGCCCAATACCCTGGGTAACTAGGTACCATATATTAGGGAATTATAAGGGTGTTCCAGTGTGCCAATTGAAATTGGTAAAAGTGGTCACAGGCCTATAGTGACAAATGTAAAGGCAGAGAGAGCATAAGCACTGAGGTTCTGATTAGCAGATCCTCAGTGACAGTTAGTCACTACACAGGTATACATATTCAGGCCACAACCGATGAGCACTAGGGTCCTGGCTAGCAGGATCCCAGTGAGACAGGCAAACACAAACTGACATACATGTAAAAATGGGGGTAACATGCCAGGCAAGATGGTACTTTCCTACTGTGCCCTAACTACTCCCCAGGCTGTTCCTTCTTTTGTTGAGGCACTCTATGTGCAGGAATTATGTACAGAGCTTGAGGACTGGAACATAAAATGAGCAAATTATGCAAATTATGAGGGTGATCAAGGCTGCAGTGACGAGGCACTGAAGACAACAATGGTCCAGATGGACACTGTTTCCCTTCCCCTTGTATATAGTTTTCTACATAGTTGGGGTATTTACATAGTTTGGGTTTGATTACTTAGTGTAGTATAGATTATTGTTAGTACATAGTAGTTCTACTTAGGGGAGGCTTTTTGCATTTCTCTTGTCTTTGGTGTTTCAAGGGGGTAGGTATTGGTTTGGATTTGTTTGTTCTAAAAATAATAAATAAATAAAACTAAATATATACGTTGGCAATGGTGTAACATCAACTATCTCTAGACATTGGTCAGCAATGTACATGACAATCTGGATGTGCAAGGTTACACATCTGAAATATCAATTTATATGCAGTTGCTCTGTGTTGGTAAGGCATGGGTCATATATTGTTGAAATGCTGTTGTAATAGCACTCACCCTAAATCAAGGATTTGTTCCTGATGCACTTATGGCTGCCCCTCACAGTCTTGAACATGCATCCTTTCTTTGAATGTTGAGCTGTTGCTACCATCCTTGCTTAGCCCAGCCACTTGTGATGTGATTTTAACAGCTGTCACAAATCATGCATGCTACCTTTCGCATGACATCGTTAGGAGCCTCAGGAACTGCTTGCTAGACAACATAGATATCAGTCACCCACGTATGTTTCAGTCAGTGTGTGTGGCTTTGTGTCTGTCACAAATCCACACATGTTTCTTTGGTAAGCAGTCAGTGTGTTAGCTTCACATGTTGCAACATGTTCATGTTTTTCATGCATCTGACACACATACAACACTGAGGTTGTGCAAAGTGAATTTATTTACAACTGTGATTTTGCATGCAGTAATTCTGCACATTATATTGGATGACAACCCCATCAGATGCACATAGCCATTGGATGTCCAGGCAGAATCCATGGAGGTGAACATGTCCTGCGACATGGGCAGGAGATGAGTGCTTCAGTGAGGAGGAAGAGCACATTGTCATTAGGAAAGATTGGGCAGAATAACAGTCTACATATGTGAGGGGTCAACAGTGAGAGAGTGCAATCGAAGGACAGTGACAGATGTTATGACCCTGGCATGATATTAAGCGCAAAGGAGAAGGGGGCCATGTGCCACAGAGAAAAGCTACCAGGCAAGTTTCCTTGTGAAATATGTTTTTTCTACATCTTCATCCTCTGATGCATATGGTGCCTCCTGTGACAGGGGTGCTGTCGGTGATGCAGTAGAGGGAGGAACAAACACATCTGGGGCTAATGATGTGGATGCTGTGTCCCCAGCTGCTCTCATCTTTGGGATCACAAGAGGCAGCACAGCAGCAAGAAGGGCCTGCAGGGTCTGCAACACTGCAGCAACATTGTAGTGGTAGGCACCCAAGTTGGCAATGAGGGAGTCCTGCTTCCATTCCATGGACTCCAAGACCTGCTGCATTGTGCCCAGCCTGTTGGCAACCTGGCTGGTGCCACTTTGGCTGGGCATTTGCTTGTGCCTCTGCCTCATGGCACCAGTGATGTCAGCCAGAGATTGCTGGAGCATATGAAGTAAGGAGTAAGTGCCTCATATAGACGCTGAGTTTTCCTTATTCAGAATGAGGCACCTCTGGACCACCTCTAGGGTACCCGCCACAGTCTCAATCCCCACCCACACTGTGGGGGTCATTCTGACCCCGGCCGGCGGCAGAAGCCGCCGGCCTGGCTGGAACCGCCAGAATACTGCTGCGCGGTCAAAAGACTGCCGCTGGTATTCTGGGTTTCCCGCTGGGCTGGCAGGCGACCGCTAGAAGGCCGCCCGCCAGCCCAGCGGGAAACACCCTTCCATGAGGATGCCGGCTCCGAATGGAGCCGGCGGAGTGGAAGGGGTGCGACGGGTGCAGTTGCACCCGTCGCGATTTTCAGTGTCTGCATGGCAGACACTGAAAATCTTTGTGGGGCCCTGTTACAGGGGCCCCACGACACCCCATACCGCCATTCTGTTCCTGGCGGCCAAAACCGCCAGGAACAGGATGGCGGTATGGGGGTCGGAATCCCCATGGCGGCGCAGCAAGCTGCGCCGCCATGGAGGATTCCCCAGGGCAGCGGGACCGCCGGTTTTCCGTTTCTGACCGCGGCTGTACCGCCGCGGTCAGAATGCCCATGGGAGCACCGCCAGCCTGTTGGTGGTGCTCCCGCGGTCGTTGGCCCTGGCGGATTTTAGCGCCAGGGTCAGAATGACCCCCTGTGTCTGCCAGCTCCCGCTGGACTTCTACTGCAGTTTTTTGGAATGTGACTGTTGGGTCCTGGGAGTTCAGGGCTGGGGTTGAGCTGGCAGGTGGTATGTGTTGTCTGTTGGGTAGATCATCTAGAACCTCTGCAATACTGCTTGGCCTTTTTGTGACCAAAGATAGTGTCTATATGGCCCCCGGATTCCCTGAAGGGTCTCGTCATTGATGGTTTGCAGCTGGTCATCCACATCATCGGAGAAGTCCAGGACAGGCAGCTGGCCAGGACGTATGTTGTCATCCTCTGCAATGATATGGAGGTGAGTCAATGTTGAGCTCTTCTAGATGTTGACATAAGTGATCATCTTTACAATCAAACTTTCCAAGTGAGCATTGTAGGTGTCTGATTTCCAAGGCCCTAGCACCACTCTGCACAACTGGAGTCTCAGTGACTTTTGATGCTCCAGTGGCACAGTGTGCAGACCACTACTTTACCAGGCTGCACCATGCCAACTTGTGTTAGTTGCGATGACCCTGTAAATGCGTACCCCTTTCACACCTTATACTACATAACATTTGAGTCTAATGCGTGTTTGTTGTGGGTGTTCCTCCACAACACCCATGGATTCCCTGAGGAATGTTACACATTTACAGATTTCGATATCTGGACATGCATCAGATTCCTAATTCATATCAGGGGTGGCAATGAAGTGGTGCAACAGTGAGATCTGACATTGTAGTCCTCACTTTTCCTGTATCAATGTGTGCTGCATACTGCAGCACACATGGAAAATGGAAGAGGGTAAACACGATTTTTCAAGTACAGGAACGTTTCCCTTTTAACACATGGGCAATCATCCCTGCAATGCAGGCACCCCTACACCATGGTGCACGTATACCTGTGTTGGTGCTAGGATGCAGTGTGTACATCATCACGGAGGAAATTACAGGTAGGTGTTGCATTTTGGTACATGGAACACATGCCTGCACTTTCTAAATGACACAGTATAGCACAGCAAGCTGTCTTTGTGGGCTACACTGCATCAGTTCCTCATACATGAGGCACTAAGGCCCATATTTATACTTTTTGACGCAAAACTGCGCTAACGCAGTTTTGCGTCAAAAAAATTAGCGCCGGCTAACGCCATTCTGAAGCGCCATGCGGGCGCCGTATTTATTGAATGACGTTAGCCGGCGTTAGCTGCCGGCGCCGTCTGGTGTGCGTTAAAAAAAACAACGTACACCAGGCAGCGCCGGCGTAGGGGGATATGGGGCTTGGGCGTCAAGAAATGGGGCAAGTCAGGTTGAGGCAATTTTTTCACCTCAACCCGATTTGCGCCATTTTTTTTCCACTCCCAACCCCCATAGAAAGTACTCCTGTCTTAGCAAAGACAGGAGTCATGCCCCCTTGCCCAATGGCCAAGCCCAGGGGACTTCTGTCCCCTGGGCATGGTCATTGGGCATAGTGGTATGTAGGGGGGCACAAATCAGGCCCCCCTATGCCACAAAAATAAATTTAAAAAAACACTTACCTGAACTTACCTTAATGTCCCTGGGATGGGTCCCTCCAGCCTTGGGTGTCCTCCTGGGGTGGCCAAGGGTGACAGGGGGTGTCCCTGGGGGCATGGGAGGGCACCTCTGGGCTCCTTCAGAGCCCACAGGTCCCTTAACGCCTGCCTTTTGCAGGCGCTAAAAAACAGCGCAAAAGCGGCCGTACGTCATTTTTTTTGACCCGCCCACTCCCGGGCGTGATTTTTGCCTGGGAGCATAAATCCGACGCACATGCCTCGGAGTTGATTTTTTAGACGGGAACGCCTACCTTGCATATAATTAACGCAAAGTAGGTGTCCACGCTAAAAAATGACGCTAACTCCATGGACTTTGGCGCTAGACGCGTCTAACGCCAAAGTATAAATATGGAGTTAGTTTTGCGTCGAAATTGCGTCAAAAAAAACGACGCAATTCTGGTGCAAACGGAGTATAAATATGCCCCTAAGAACCTTAATTATGTGGCCAGTTGTGCAGGGGGTGCAGCAAGTACCTTGCTGCACTGCCCTGTGCCACCAGGAAGGAGCAGAGATTTACCATATGTACAAGTTAGGGTGCATTTCTTTCCTCTTCGCCTGCAGTGGTACACAAAAATCTGGCTAGTGCCAATGCAGAGACCCTTGGACCATGGTGTGAGGATGCCTGCATTGTGTGGATGATATTTTAGGTTCTTGGAGGGAATGGTACCACAAGAGGAGTAGTCGAGATATTTCTCTATTTAGTGTTATTACTTTACACCAACCCTGGGGTGGCGTTTGAAATGAACACATTCCCCCTTGTAAATCTGTGTACCAGTCAGGTTTCTTTGGTTTCCATGGCTGTTCCATGGGTGTACCCCAAGCAACACCCATTGAATGCCCCTTTCACATGGTGTTATGCATAAAAGATGTCCAAATTCCCAAGGCCATGACAAACTATGCAAGGGAGCTTTGGGTGGCCTTGTAAGTATGAACTGGCACACTGCATCACCAAAGTGTCAATGTGAATAAAGTTCCCATGGCACAGTGTGCTAGTAGTGCCCTGTACACAGGCCCCAAAGTGGGGAACACCTTAAATGATGCTGCACTTCACACAATGTGGTAAGTTAGGTGTTGGTCCTGGCCTGGGATGTGCTATTTGTAGTAGGTCAGTGCACATTACAGGGCTTCTTTCCAACTACCTTACACCACTGGTGCATCCTTTTTTAAAAGTGAATAAGTGAGGCAACAGCAGTGTAAAGGACATGTAAGTGAGCCCCGAAATCTGATTGCTGTTTAACGACAAGCATGCCAGCATCCTTCACTCTAGCCTGCAAACAGTACATTTTGGCGCAGGGACTTGGCTGCCTCCCCATTTTGCCATTACGGGGCTTCTTTCCAAACCCCTTGTGTGGCCGTTGCCTCCCTTTTTAAATGTGAAGAAGTGAGGCAACAGCAGCACAAGGGAATTGTAGGTGAGCCCCCACAACTGTTTGCTGTTTAACCATAAGCATGCCAGCATCCTACGCTCTAGCCTGCACACAGCACATTTTGGTGCAGTGACATAGGTGCCTCCCCCTTTTGACATTACTGGGCTTCTTTCCAAGCCCCTTGCGCCGCCAGTGCCTCCCTTTTATAAACGTGAAGAAGTGAGGCACCAGCAGTCCAAGGGACTTGTAGGTGAGCCCTTTCATCTGTGTGCTGCTTAACCATAAGCATGCCTGCATACTACAATCTAGCATGCAGACAGTACATTTTGGTGCAGGGACATGGCCATCTCCCCCTTTTGGCATAATGTATTTCCCACATTCCCCCCCAATGCAACCTACCCTGTGGCTGTTGTGGTTCATCATGTGCTGCACTGTCATGTCCTTGGACTCCTGTGACCAACTCCTCAGAAATGACTTCTGCCATAATCTCCTCCAGTTCATCTTGCTCCTCCGGGGGTGCTGGACTTCCACTTCCAGTCTGAAAAGTTGCCTTACGGTTGCTGGCCACTTTCTTCTTTGTTCTGTGCTTGCAATCGTGCCACACTGTTGACTTTGTCAACTATGGACTGCCATATTGCCTCCTTCTTCCCTAATGGCAATTTGGAGGTGTTGATGCTGCTTCACCTCCCTGATCAATATAATGTTCTCCTCCTCACTGAACCTGCACTTCCTCTTAATCTTCCCCTTCTCTTGGGTGTCTGCCTGGACATTCCGGATGGTACCTGGGTTGTTGAGGTTGTCCTATGGGCTATTTGGTCCTGTGTTCTCCATTTCTGGGTCTCCTGAGGTGTTTTCTGTGTCTCCTGTGTTTTTGTTCATAGAACGGTGTCTCGCTGAAGGTTTTTGGATGCTTTTGGCTCTAAAGTGAGGCTAGGATGATTAGTGTCAAAATATGTGCCACTAATCAGGCTAACATCACTTTTGTAGCACTAGCATAATTTTGCTTTAAAACATGGCAAAGGTTAGCATCATTTTTTTTTATGCTAACCAAATCCTAATGGCATGGTCAGCCGTTTTAGAAATACAGCCAGACACAGCATTAGGATCTGATGGCAGCCGGCACTAAATATTTTGACGCTCAACTACACTAGCGCAGTTTTGCATCATTTCTTGTAAATGAGGCCAATAGTTTTCAGACTACTGAAGATGACATCTATGACACATTCTTTGGTGAGGCACAGGTGTCCATGTGATCTCAAGGCCTTACCATAACTTTCTTGTCTTCCATATAGGAGCAAATGCTGCAGAGAAGCCACACCCTAGATGCTTTAATCTTCAAGTTCTTTAGCAATCATCACATATGTGCTCATAACACCACAACAATGCTCATTCCAGGTCACGTGACCCTAACAGACCTAGTTATAAATAGGCACAAGATAAAATGTATACACACTTGGCTAGTGATCAATGCCATGCATACTTTCTGCATTTTCATAAGCACAGCTGGAGGAGTTTTGCATTGATAATGTAAAACTTGCTGGAGGATAGACTGACATTTCTTAGTATACACTCTATGTTTCAGTTTTGAATTTGTGTGTCCTTGAAAATTTGCAAAATATAAACATCGTTCACAGGCTCGGGCTTCAGAACAGGTATGCCCTTATTCACTATTATTCCTCTTGGCATTTAATTATTCTTACCTCAATTAGGTTTTTGCTGCATATACATTCATCATCAGCAGTGCCTCCGGTGTTGAAGAACAAAAAGCCAATTTGGGAACGTTTCTTAGTTTTCAGGCGCTAAGGGTATTTTTATTATGGCACCCCTAAAGGTATTCACTGCTATTTCTAAGGGGGAGATCACTAAATATGACAATTGTTCCTTAAAGATCTCGTCCCCTGAACATGTGCCAATGTTTGTCGCATAGGTCCTCATTATGCCAATGAGACTACTGCATTTGGGAGACAGGATCACATGGATTGCGGTTACTAAGTAGAATTTCACACCACATGACCCCTGTCTAATCCCGGTACTCCAGCTAACTAGCAGCACCTCATCTCTGGCCGAGATGATTGTGGCAACTGGGCGCATGACAAGAAGACTTCTCAGGAGAATCATGGTCGATCAGATCCAATTCCTTTTTCTCAGTTACCAAAAAGTCTCATGCTGGCAAAGACAACAGAGGCAGAACACAGTTCAATAAGGATTTATTGAAATAAATGTATCTTAGATAAAAAGGCCTGTATTGCAATAACTAGGATGATAAAACACAATAAAGGCAAGCATGTAAAACACAAGAATAGTCCTACCATACTGTCACTAGGAGTAACGTATATATTTCTCCTACCTACACTATTTCTGAGCACAGCGTAATAATCCTAATCTGCCCTTTGGGTTTTCCCCCTGGGGGTACACCATCCCTCATACCTGGAGGAAGAAGCCTGCAGTCTGGAGAGATATTGTTGCCATGTGGACAAGGGGCCCGGCCGTCTAGGCAAGTAGCTGCAGCGAAGCAATCAGCAATCAGCTACAGTTGTGGTTATCTGGCTAGAATCTCCCTCTAACGTGTCTGGGACAAAGGGGTGTTTTTATTATAAAACAGTTGACATTCTAAGAAATGGTCCCCATGTATGAGTGTGTGTTCTCTGTGAATGATGGAGACACAGCATACCACGTTTGTCGGCAACCCTATCTAACTATAGCCTTGGAGAAAGCACAAAGTGAAATAAATGTCCTACTAAGAACGTAATGCTTTCCTAGGCGAAAGTACAATGAGATAAAGAAAATAAAACAGCACCACAAATATTGCTATTACTAAAAAATAAAGCAATGCTGAATAAAATGTAACAGGGATAAAGTGCACAGCGGCAGGCCTAGTCAGCATAAAACAATGGGGTCCATTACGACCCTGGCGGACGGTGTAAACGGTGCGGTAATCCCGCACCAGGCCGACGGACAAAAAAAAAGGGAATTATGACCCTGGCGGAAATCGCCAACAAAGACAGCCACTTTAACACACCGCCCGCCACAGCGGTACAGACAAGCAGCGCGGCGGTCACCGGCAACAGACAGGCGGAAGACAATGTACCGGCCACACTATTACAACCCGCCAATCCGCCACCTTTTCCAGGGCGGATTCACCATGGATAAAAACACGGCGGAAACAGCTTTTGCTATGGGAAAACGCTCACCTGAACATATCCCACGAGGAGCGACGACTCCATGGACCCCGAACTCCAAATACTACCTGCCCTTGTCTTTCTGCTCCTTTACGACCAACAGCAAAGTAGGCGCAGAAGATACCCGTGAGTACTGCATCTACGACACGGGGAGGGGGGAGGCAAAAGTTAGGGGGACACCCACCAAACACCCCCACCCCCACCCTCGCATATCACAACATACACACCAATGCAGTCAAAAATATCACATTAACAACCCACAATCCCCCCGGAAGAATGAAAACACAAAGCGAATTTCGGTCAAACATTGTAATGTGCCAATATACATGTCATACAAAAATATACAGATATATATCTCTAAATCACTCATAATTATATATACAATACAAGAAGTAGTGCAGATATGTACACAACAATGTCCGTGCACCAACAGTCCAAAAATGCATGGGCGAGGCCCACAATAGATACCTGACCAAAATCGGAGAGAACACTGCCGGGGCATCAGATAGAAACACTACAGGCACCTCAGGGGGAAGGGAAGGGGGGGCACCTCAGCCACATGAATGCAAAGCCAGATCCACGATGGGGCTACATGCCCATTGATGTATCCTGGGGAGTGCAAAGCCACAGTCTCTCAAGTCTCTACAGTGGGTGGTTTGCCCACTGTGCCATCCTGGGGAGTGCAAAGCCACAGTCTCTCAAGTAGATGCAGGTCTCGACTGGTTCTGGAGGGGGACTGGTGCCCAGACTGGATGAGTCTCCCCGTGAAAGTTCCTGTCCTGTCACTGTCCCAGCTGCACATGGGATAAGGATGCCTGATGTGGTGGTCCATTCATTCCTACAAGGTGCATGCCCTGTTCAGCGGTGCTTTGCCATTGAGGTACAGGACTGTTCAGCGGTGCTTTGCCATGGCGGTCTTTGCCCTGTTCAGCGGTGCTTTGCCATTGAGTTTCAGGACTGTTCAGTGGTGCTTTGCCATGGCGGTCTTTGGCCTTTTCAGTAGTGCTTTGCCATGGCGGTCTTTGGCCTGTTCAGCGGTGCTTTGCCATGGCGGTCTTTGCCCTGTTCAGCGGTGCTTTGCCATTGAGGTTCAGGACTGTTCAGCGGTGCTTTGCCATGGCGGTCTTTGGCCTGTTCAGCTGTGCTTTGCCATGGCGGTCTTTGCCCTGTTCAGCGGTGCTTTGCCATTGAGGTTCAGGACTGTTCAGCGGTGCTTTGCCATGGTGGTCTTTGCCCTGTTCAGCGGTGCTTTGCCATTGAGGTTCAGGACTGTTCAGCAGTTCTTTGCCATGGCGGTCTTTGGCCTGTTCAGCTGTGCTTTGCCATTGAGGTTCAGGACTGTTCAGCGGTGCTTTGCCATGGCGGTCTTTGCCCTGTTCAGCGGTGCTTTGCAATTGAGGTTCAGGACTGATCAGCGGTGCTTTGCCATGGCGGTCTTTGCCCTGCTCAGCGGTGCTTTGACATTGAGGTTTAGGACTGTTCAGCGGTGCTTTGCCATGGCGGTCTTTGCCCTGTTCAGCGGTGCTTTGCCATGGCGGTCTTTGCCCTGTTCAGCTGTGCTTTGACATTGAGGTTCAGGACTGTTCAGCGGTGCTTTGCCATGGCGGTCCTGATACTGACATTGGTGTCTGGCATGACGATCTCTACACTGGGCATTGGTGTGTGGCATGACGATCTTCACTGGACATTGGTGTGTGGCATGACGTTCCATCATTGGCCAGCAGGGCTGTGGCATCCTGTCCCCTCCTGGGCTGTGACTCTGGTGGTGGTCTCTGGACCAGTGACGATACTTGGGCCCTCCTGGGCTGTGACTCTGGCGGTGGTCTCTGGACCAGTGACGATACTTGGGCACTCCTGGGCTGTGAGTCTGGCGGTGGTCTCTGGACCAGTGACGATACTTGGGCCCTCCTGGGCTGTGACTCCGGCGGTGGTCTCCTGACCAGTGACGATACTTGTGCCCTCCTGGGCTGTGACTCCGGCGGTGGTCTCCTGACCAGTGACGATACTTGGGCCCTCCTGGGCTGTGACTCCGGCGGTGGTCTCTGGACCAGTGACGATACTTGGGCCCTCCTGGGCTGTGACTCTGGCGGTGGTCTCCGGACCAGTGACAATACTTGGGCCCTCCTGGGCTGTGACTCCGGCGGTGGTCTCTGGACCAGTGACGATACTTGGGCCCTCCTGGGCTGTGACTCCGGCAGTGGTCTCTGGACCAGTGACGACGGTGCTGGCGGTTGTGTCTGGACCACCGGGAAAGATGGCGCACTTCTCCGCCGTGACACTCACAACAGGCTGGGCAGACTTCCTCTGGACCTTCCCCACCTTTTTTTGGTGTTACAGCTGACTCACCAATCGCCTTCGATCCCATTTCACTTGTTGTCCCACCAGGAGTCTTGACACGGTCCTGTCGTCCACTCTCCAATTTCAGAGCCTTTACAGGGGGTGGGCTGCCAGTGCCTTGGCTCCGGGTCCTACTGCCTGCCCTGGTGGACGGTGCACTCCAAAAACCTGGAACACGCACCACTGGTAATGGAGGCTTTTTGGCTGAGGCGCTATGACGGGACTGATGAATTGGAGGGAAGGGGCAAGAAGGTCAATTTGACATAGGGACAGTTTCTGATGGACACTGGGATGGGTAGCTGGAGGGGGTCTGGGAGTGGAGGAAGAGGAGGTGGTTGTAAGAGGTGTCACTTTAGGTGTTTTGGGTGCAGGTGCAGGTACTGGAGGCTGTCGTGAGGTGGATGGATGTTGGGTGAGTGATTGCCGGCGTTTGGGTTCTTTGGGAGGGGGCGTCACAGACACACTGGGAGAGGACACAGGGGATGTGTAAATGGCAGTGGAGGTGGTGAGTGCAGGTGAGCGGCTTGTGGTGCTGGGTGTCATAGTGCCTGTAGATGTGGTGCATGCAGGTGTGTGTGTAGACGAGACTGGAAGGGAGGAGGGAGAAGAGGAGGAGGGGGACACAGTGGAGACAGTGGATGTTGCTGTATCTGTATGTGTGTGATGCTTGTGTGAGTGCCTGTGGTGTGTGTGGTGCCTATGTTTGCTTGAGCTACTTGTGTGTGTTGACTTGTGTGCATGCTGGTCTGTAGGTGTGCTTGGGATGGGCTGGGGTACAGGGGATTGGGTCTGGGTGGAGGAAGTTGGAGGGGGGAGGCTAGACACAGGGAAAATGGCTGCCATCAGTGCTGAGGCCAGAGATTGCAGGGTTCCTGAAGGGCAGCCTGACCAGAATGAATGCCCTCCAGGAATGCATTACCGTGTTGCAACTCTCGTTCTACACCCTGGATGGCATTCACAATGGTAGACTGCCCAACAGTGAGTGACCTGAGGAGGTCAATGGCCTCCTCACTGAGGGCAGCAGGGGTGACTGGGGCAGGGCCTGAGGTGCCTGGGGAGAAGGTGATGCCCACCCTCCTGGGTGAGCGGGCACGGGGCGAACGCTGAGGGGCTGCTGGGAGGGCGGTGCTGGTAGGGGAGGTGGCGGCTGTACCTGTAGAAGTGGGGCGCACAGATGGTGCCGCCACCACAAGGGAGCTCCCATCGGCGGACAAGTCTGTGTCGCTGTTTGGTGATCCGGTGACCGACGTGAAGCTCCCCTCGCCCTCCGTCCCACTGGTGTATTCAGAGTCTGTGGTGTGGCCCTCCATGGCCATGTGGGATGCAGCTCCCTCGTGCTCCGGTGCCACTGTACCTCCGCCTGATGATGCTGATGTACAAAAGGACAGGGAGAGCAGAAAATGTGGGGGAGACAGAAGTAAGAGAGTTTTAGTGCATGGCATACCGCTACCGTTGGCGGACAAGACAGACGCAGCAGCCCCATGCATTACGCCGTGCTCCTGCCCTCTGCACATGCAATTTCTGGGATATGGCCTACATGGCAATGGTGGAAATCTGCGCACATGGATGCCACAGGGGCAACTATACCTCAACTTGCCACTCTTCTGAGGTGGGGTAGAGTGCCACATGGCCTACATTACGGAGGGGCCTTGCCTACCTAACTCGCCCTGGCCTAGGGACACCCACAGCCCACCTCCCCCACCCAGACCCCTCCACTGCACGCAAAGTCCGCAGAATGAGGTTGTACTCACCCCCTTGTGTCTGCTGTAATGTCCTCAAGCGCCCATCCAACTCCGGGGTAGGCCACCGCCAGGATCTGGAACATCAGGGGGGTCATGGTGCGACGGGCACCCCTCCCACGTTGGGAGGCCATCCCCAGCTGAGCCTCCGCCGTCTTCTTGCTGCAGCGGCGAATGTCCTCCCATCTCTTCCGGCAGTGGGTGCCCCGTCTCTGGTGGGCCCCCAGGGTCCGGACCTCCTTGGCGATGGCACGCCAAATGTCCCTCTTCTGGTGGGCGCTGACCTACATGACATGCACAAGGGAAGAGGAACAGTCATTACCAACTGCACCATCAATGTGAGTGGCCCCCTCCCTACTCTGACCATGTGGCCAATTTATTCCCATGCTTTGCTGTAGTATGAACTCTGCCACCTTCCCTCTTCCACCCAGCCCTGTCCACCCAGGCCTAGCCCATACAACGTGCTCCCTGTGTACTAACCTGTTGGTCTGGAGGAACGTAGAGTAGCAGGTACTGGGGGAGGACCCCATCCACAAGTTTCTCCAACTCCTGTGCAGTGAAGGCAGGGACCCTTTCCCCAGACGCAGCAGCCATCGTCGCTTCCAGACCGAGGTCACAGCAGCACTAGCAGTGTAGGTCCTCTCCTGTCGAAGGTCAGGTATCTAGTGATTGAACAGATAGAAAATGGCGGTGACGTCTGCGGCGGTGCGCATCATCACCGCCAGCGCACCTGTTCATTGGCTCCTGGGACCCATAGGGTCCAATGTTAACCAATGCAGCAGTGCGCCGCGGTCTACGACCGCCTACCGTGACGGTGTGCAACGCCAGCGCTGTTACCCCACAATCCCATTGTCCCAGTTTAGAGGTCAGGCAGCCGCCATTTCAGGGGCCCACATGGATTCTTTTTCAACTGCGTCACACATACCGAGGCCTACACTCAACACACATACAGGAAGGGTTCATTTTCTGGTGTAGTCTTGTGTATGACTGTGGGTACATACCTTGAGGAATAGTGACTGTTTCTTTGCTGTTGTCCTTCTTAGGCACCGTCAGCTGGGACATATGAGAAGATGGCGGAATCCTCCGGTGTACCGACCGCTGGTGGACCTGTTCACAATGGAAGAGAGACATTTAATCGTCACCTACAGGTTTGACCGTGCCACAATCCAGGAACTATGTAGCCAGTTGGAGCCAGACCTGATGTCTCCCATCCGCCATCCGACTGGAATTCCCCCTGACGTGCAGGTGCTGTCAGTGCTCCATTTCCTTGCAAGTGGGTCTTTTCAGACAACAGTGGCCATGGCATCAGGGATGTCCCACCCTATGTTTTCCAACGTGTTGTCCAGAGTGTTATCTGCCCTGCTGAAACACGTAAGGAGATACATCATTTTCCCTGAGGTGGAGGATTTGCCTACAGTGAAAGGTGACTTCTATGCCCTTGGACATATCCCCAACGTCATAGGTACCATTGATGGGACCCATGTAGCTCTGGCCCCCCCCCGCAGGAGTGAACAGGTGTACAGGAACCGGAAGAGTTATCATTCGATGAATGTCCAGATGGTCTGTTTGGCAGACCAGTACATCTCGCAGGTAAATGCTATGTTCCCTGGCTCTGTGCATGACGCCTACATCCTGCGCAATAGCAGCATCCCTGATATGATGGGTCAACTCCAGAGGCACCGTGTATGGCTATTGGGGGACTCTGGTTACCCCAACCTTTCCTGGCTATTGACCCCAGTGAGGAATCCCAGGACCAGGGCAGAGGAACGCTACAATGATGCCCATGGGCGGTCTAGGAGGGTTATCGAACGCACCTTCGGCCTTCTTAAGGCCAGGTTCAGGTGCCTCCATATGACAGGTGGATCCCTATTCTACTCACCGAAGAAGGTGTGCCACATCATCATCGCCTGCTCCATGCTCCATAATTTAGCATTGCGACGCCAGGTGCCTTTTCTGCAGGAGGATGATCCAGATGACAGTGTTGTTGCAGCTGTGGAGTCTATGGAGCCTGTGGACAGTGATGAGGATGAAGCTGAGGAAGAAGAAAACGACAACAGGGAGTCAGTCATACAGCAATATTTCCAGTGAAACTCAGGTGAGTACATTTTCAGGTTTAACAATACATTAACTTTCACACGTCTACCTCTATCCTGTACCGACATTTCACTCACTATTTGTTAACTGAGCTGTCCCCTTCCATTTCAGTTTCACAAATGTGGTAACCTACGTGTCAACTGCTTGCATCCTTGAAGGGCTTGTGATGTGTGACATTGGTATGTTAGCCTTTCAATGGGTAACCCATTATGACACTGTCATTGATAATACAAAATTACAAATCATAGACTGACTCCAGTTTTTTTAGTATTTCAAGGGTGTTTATTTAAGTGCTAAAAATGAAGGGGGGTTGTAAAATGGTGATGGGTGATGGTGGAGGAATGTCCATGGCAGAGTCCAGTCTATTAGTCTTAGAGGTACATTGCACATCTGCCCATTGGAAGTGGAGCTGGGGCAGTTCCGATTTGGACAGGGTAACAAAGTGGGACAGTGAGGGGACAATCAGGGTGGTCTTATTTCCTGGCGGGGGTCTTGCCATCTTGCTCTGTCCTGTTCCTGGATCTCAGGGCCCGCTTGCGTGGTGGTTGTCCGTCTGCAGGGGATGGGGTGCTGGTGTGGTGGTCCTGTGGCGGGGCATCCTGTCCACTAGCGCCGGCGGAGGTGGTAGGCAGTTCATCGTGGTGGCTAGTGTCAGGGGCCCCTTGGAGTGCCACGGTGTCCCTCAAGGTCTTTTGAATGTCCATCAGCACCCCTACAATGGTGCCCAGGGTGGAGCCGATGGTCCTGAGCTCCTCCCTGAACCCCAAATACTGCTCCTCCTGCAGACGCAGGGTCTCCTGCAACTTGTCCAGGACCGTTGTCATCGTCTCCTGGGAGTGGTGGTATGCTCCCATGATGGAGGAGAGGGCCACGTGGAGAGTTGGTTCCCTTGGCCTGTCCTCTATCTGTCGCACAGCAGCCCTCCCAGTTCCCCTATGTTCCTGTGCCTCCGTCCCCTGGACCGTGTGCCCACTACCACTGCCCCCAGGTCCCTGTTGTTGTTGGGGTGGTGGGTTAGCCTGGGTGCCCTGTAGTGGTGGACACACCGCTGATTGACCTGTCCTGGGTTGGGAGGTTTGGACCCGCTGGGTGGGTGCTGTGCTGGTGTTACCAGAGGGTGGAAGTTCGGTGTTGGGCTGTGGCTGGGCAAGGGGAACCGACTGTCCTGAGGCCCACGATAGTCCGGGCTGGTCATCATGATCCAGTAGGGCAGAGCTGCTGTCGTCACTGTGGGCCTCTTATGGGGGTGGAGTGGTGTTGTCTGGACCCCCTGGTATGGTGACGGTCCTTCAGGTTCTTACAGGGTTATGAGAACATGATTATTGCATGTGTGTGTTTCATAGTGTGCAATGGATGGGTGTGCGTGAACCCCAGTGCAGGCATTCCTCTGTGGGGGCTTGTGTGGTGATGGTTGGGGGGTGTTGTGGGTCTGTGCAGTGGGCATGCTTTAGTGATGGGTGTCCATGCTTAGTTGTGTCATGCAGGTCTTGGGGTTGGGATGGGTGGTTGGTGTTATGGGTAGATTAGTGAGGAGTTAGGGTGATAGGGGAGGGTGTGAGGGTGGGGGTGTGTGATAGCATGCAGGTAGGGTGGGGGATATGATAGTGAAGATTAGACTTACCAGTGTCCGTTCCTCCGACGACTCCTCCGCGGCGGTCTGTACCGCCAATGGAATACCGCGGTTGAAAGACCGCCGCGTGGATTCGGGGGTCATAATAGCATGGGCGTGTTTCTGTTGCCGTGGAGGTGGAGGATTTGTTTCCGCATATTTATCGCTGACCTTTGGTGTGGCGGACTTGTGTGGGTGTCTGAATTTTGGCGGATTCCGTGATGTGTGTCATAATAGCTGTGGCGGTCTCCCGCCGCCGCAGCGGTGTATTGGCGGTCTTCTGCACGGCGGTAAGCGGCTTTTACCGCCAATGTTGTAATGACCCCCATGGTGTGCAAAATCATTTTGACCTGTGCCATCCTGCACAACATATGTGTAAGAAGTAACATGCCCCTATATGAACCCGACCCACAAATGCCTGAAGAGGAGGAAGAGGAGGATGCTGTCCATCAACATGAGGGGGATTATCCAAACACAGTTGGAGGATTGCGTCGGAGACAACATATTGAGGGTTATTACAACTTTGGAGGAGGTGTTAATCCGTCCCAAAAGTGACAGTAAAGTGACGGATATACCACCAGCCTTATTACGAGTCCATTATATCCTATGGAACTCGTAATACGGATGGTGGTATATCCGTCACTTTACCGTCCCTTTTGGGACGGATTAACACCTCCTCCAAAGTTGTAATAACCCCCATTGCCCAAAATTTCTTTTAACTCTACTCGTCCATTACCACTGTCTTACCATATGTCAATAAACACCTAATCTAATCACTATATCATGGTCTGGATAATAATTTTTGCATAACATTACCCCTAACTATCAGAATCAGAGTGTAGCTTCATGGAGCATTGCAATAATACAGATTAGGATACAGAAAAATCCACATCAAATTTGATGCGTATGAATGTACAACCAGATTCACACACACTGTAAATGACATATATCCTGTACATTTCACATTTTAAGGGCAATAGCAGAGGACCACAGCTATTTCACACATACATGTTGGCAACATGGTTTATCGCAGCATACGGCACACAACTAAGACACCATCAGTCAATAAGTGAAAAAAATGCCTCATACATGAGGCAGTGGATGTGCTATTGCATTGGTGACAAGAAGGTATGACCAGACCCTTGACAGCAGTAAGTGTTACATCAGCTATCTTTGCAAGGACTATGGTGGTCATTCCAACCTCGGCGGTAAAAGGCGCTTACCGCCGTTCAGAAGACCGCCATAACACCGCCGCGGCCACGGTAAACCGCCACGGTCATTCTGACCCATAACAGGCAAACCGCCAAAATACAGACATCCACAAAAGTCCGCCACACCAAAGGCCAGCGGGAAACTTGCGATGACCAAACCTCCACGTCACGCCAACAGAAATATGCCCACACTATCACGACACACGAATCCACGCGGCGGTCTTTCAACCACGGTATTCCATTGGCGGTATACACCGCCGCGGTCAAAATACACACACACTTACAAAACACAACCACATTGGACAATTCAAAATGCACACACCTGAGACACATACACACACCACTCCCACACACCCAATTAAATATAAAACACACACCCACATCACCCACAAACCTCCACTCCTAGAGATTTGTGAACACGCACTGAGAAAAGACATCCGAGCACCCAGACGCCCAATTCACTGTCACCCAGCAATATTTGCACGCACTTCACACAACACAACAATACACATCACCACACTTAGCAGCACACAATCCACCGCACACATCACCCACACCACCCCATGGCACCGCAAAGACACCCCAGGTTCTCTGATGATGAACTGAGGGTCATGGTGGAGGAAATTGTACGAGTAGAGCCAGAGCTGTTCGGGGCACAGGTGCAGCACACCACCATTGCCAGGAAGATGGAGCTATGGAGCAGAATAGTGGACAGGGTCAACGCTGTGGGACAGCACCCAAGATATCGGGACGACATCAGGAAGAGGTGGAACGACCTACGGGGGAAGGTGCGTTCCATGGTATCCAGGCACAACATCGCGGTGCAGAAGACTGGCGGCGGACCCCCACCTCCTCCCCCAGAATTTACAACATGGGAGGAGCAAGTCTTGAACATCCTGCATCCTGAGGGCCTCGCAGGAGTAGGCGGAGGAATGGACTCTGGTAAGGCAAATCTTAACTACTTCTCCCCCCCACCCCACCTGCATGCCAACTCATACCCCCACCCTCACCCTCACCCCCATCACATCCTACTCCTTGCAACTGTCTCACCATCACAACCCACCCATCCCAACACCTAGCCCTGCATGCATCCACAAAGCATGGACACCCATCACCTAAGCATGCCCACTGCACATACACATACAAACCCCCCCCCAACCACCATCACAACAGCCCCCACAAAGGAATGCCAGCACTGGGGTACACGGGCACCCACCCATTGCACGCTATGACACACACAGAAGCAATAACCATGCTTTTATACCCATGCAGGACCCAAACACCAAGTCACCGTGCAGGAGGGTCCACAAATGTCCCCTCCACCCCCAGAAGAGGCCCACAGTGAGGACAGCAGCTCTGTCTCCCTGGATCTAGATGACCAGCCCGGCCCATTGGGGACCTCGGGACAGTCGGTTCCCCTCACACAGCCACAGGCCACAGTAGACCTTCCCCCCTCTGGGAACACCAGCACAGCACCCACCCAGCGGGCCCATACCTCTGTCCCCAGGACACGTCAATCAGCGGTGTGTCCACCACTACAGGGAACCCAGGCTAACCCACCACCCCAACAACAACAGGGACCTGGGGGCAGTGGTAGTGGCCACACGGTCCAGGGGACAGAGGCCCAGGGAAACAGGGGAACTGGGAGGGCTGCTGTGCGACAGGGGGGGGACAGGCCAAGGGAACCCACTCTCCACGAGGCCCTCTCCTCCATCATGGGAGCATACCACCGCTCCCAGGAGACGATGGCGACGGTCCTGGCTAGGTTTCAGGAGATCCAGCTTCTGCAGGAGGAACAGTATATGGGGTTCAGGGAGGAACTAAGAAACATCAGTTCCGCCATGGGTACCATCGTAGTGGCCCTGAATGAGGTAGTCACGACATTGCGGAACACAGTGGCACCTCAAAGGGCCCCTGACACTAGCATGCACCAAGAACTGCCTACCACCTCCGCCGGCGCTAGTGGACAGGAGGCCCCGACACAAGACCAACAGGCCACCAGAACCCCACCCCCTGCAGAAGGAGAACCACCCCGCAAGCGGGCCCTGAAATCCAGGAAGAAGACAGAGTAAGATGTCAAGACCCCCGCCAGCAAAGGATACTGCCCTGATTGTCATCCCACTGTCCCACATTGTCACCCTGTCCAACCTTAAACTGCCCCTGCTCCACTTCCCACAGGCATTTGGACAATGCACCTGTGAAACTGATAGTCTGGACTCTGCCATGGACAATCCTCCACCATCACCCCTCACCAATTTGCAACAACCCATCCAATGTAGAGCACTTGAATAAAAACACTTATTGCACAAAACAATCTGGAGTCTGACTGTGATTTAGAACAAATGTATTAGACATGACCGTGCCAAAATGTTCATTCACATTCTGATGGTAACAAACCGCTGTCACACAGCTGTAGTCCATGGGGAAACAAAGCAGATGTCACGCAGTGGGGCCCACTGTTCTGAAAACGGAAGGGAAAGTCACAACACAGTTACCATACACTGGGGGAAAAAGTCAGACAGTAGAGAGGTAGGAGTCATTAAGTAAATGTAATATGCCGGTGTCTACTCTTACCTGTGTGTCACTGAAAATACTGCTGTATTACTGTGTTCCTGTTCTCTATGTCGTCCTCTTCGGCTTCCTCCTCTTCACTCTCCACAGGCTCCACAGCTGCTACAACACCACCATCTGGACCATCCTCCTGCAGAAAAGGCACCTGGCGGCGCAAACCCAGGTTGTGAAGCATACAGCAGGCCACGATGATCTGGCACACCTACTTTGGTGAGTACATTAGGGATCCACCTGTCATATGGAGGCACCTGAACCTGGCCTTCAGGAGGCCAAAGGTTCGCTCGATCGCCCTCCTAGTCCGCCCATGGGCCTCATTGTACCGTTCCTCTGCCCTTGTCCTGGGATTCATCACTGGGGTCAGTAGCCAGGACAGGTTGGGGTAACCAGAGTCCCCTAATAGCCACACCCGGTGCCTCTGGAGTTGACCCATCACATACGGGATGCTGCTATTCCACAGGATGTAGGCATCATGCACTGACCCAGGAACTTGGCATTAACATGGGAGATGTACTGGTCAGCCAAACACACCATCTGTTCATTCATCGAATGATAACTCTTCCGGTTCCTGTACACCTGTTCACTCCTGCTGGGGGGGACCAAAGCAACATGTGTCCCATCAATGGCACCTATGATGTTGGGGATATGTTCAAGGGCATAGAAGTCACCCTTCACTGTAGGCAAATCCCCCACCTCAGGGAAAACGATGTAGCTCTGCATGTGTTTCAGCAGGGCAGACAACACTCTGGACAACACCTTGGAAAACATAGGCTGGACATCCCTGATGATATGACCACTGTTGTTTGAAATGACCCACTTGCTAAGAAATGGAGTACTGACAGCACCTGCACTAGAGGGGGGATCCCTGTGGGTTGGCGGATGAGTGACATCAGGTCTGGCTCCAGCTGGGCACAAAGTTCCTGTATAGTGGCTCGGTCAAGCCTGTATGTCAGTATGACATGTCGTTCCTCCATTGTCGACAGGTCCACCAGCCGTCTGTACACGGGAAGATTCCTCCATCTCCTCGCATGTCCCAGCGGACGGTGCCTACGAAGGCCAACAGCGAGCACAGAGTCAAGCAACCCACAGGTACGTAACCACAGCTTGCACATAGCACGATTCCCAATGCATTGAATGGCTTGTATGAGTGTTGGTGCATGGCCTAGGTATGTGTGACGCAGTTGGTAAATAGGCCATGTGGGCTCTTGAAATGGCGGCTGCCTGACCTGTGCGACAGTGGGATGTGAGGTCATTGCGCTGGCGTGGCACACAGCGGCGGTAGGCGGTCGAAGACCGCGACGCTAAGCCGCATTGGTTAACATAGAACCCTATGGGTTTCAGGAGCCAATGACGATGTGCGCCGGCGGTCGCGGTACGCACCGCCGCGGGCGTGACCGCCATTTTCTATCTGCTTAATCACTCGATACCTGATCTTCGACAGGAGAGGACCTACACTGCAAGCGCTGCTGTGACCTCGGTCTGGAAGAGACAATGGCTCATGCAACTGGGGAAAGGGCCCCTGCCTTCACTGCGGAGGAGTTGGAGAAACTTGTGGATGGGGTCCTCCCGCAGTATGCGCAACTCTACGGTCCTCCAGACCAACAGGTAAGTACACTGGGACCATGCTTAGTGGGCAATGCCTGGGTTGAGTCGGGTGGATGAAAGATGGTGGGGAGGGGAGCGATTGAGGCATGCATCAAACGACAGATGAGAGCATGTGCCACATGGCAAGAGTGGAGATGGGGGGCCACTCACATCGAGCATGCAGAAGGTAATGACTATTTTTCTCTCCCTGTACATGTCACATAGGTCAGCGCCCACCAGAAAATAGTGATTTGGTGTGCCATCGCCAAGGACTTCCGGACCCTGGGGGTCCACAACAGACGGGGCACCCACTGCCGAAAGAGGTGGGAGGACATCCGACGCGGGAGCAGGAAGACAGCGGAGGCTCTGCTGGGGATGGCCTCCCAACGTAGGAGGGGTGCCAGTCGTCAATTGACCCCCCTGATGTCCCGGATCCTGGCGGTGGCCTACCCCGATTTGGATGGGAGCGTGAGGACATCACAGCAGACACAAGAGGGTGAGTACAAATACATTCTGCTGACTTTGCGCGCAGTGGAGATGTCTGGGTGGGGGAGGAGGGCTGTGGGTATCCCTAGGCCAGTGCGATTTCTGTAGGCTAGGCCCCTCCGTAAGGCATGGCCCTATGCCCCCGCCCCCCACCTCTGTAGGGTGCCAAGTACAGGTATCCATGGCCCTGTGTCATCTATGTGTGCAGTTGTCGTCCATAGGCTTGTAGACCATGTCCCACGGATTGCGTAGTGGACCCCAAGTGCGCGGCGTAGTGCAGGGGGCTTCTGTGTCTGTCTTGTCCGCCAACGGTAGCGGTAATCCATGCACTCAACATGTCTTTATTTCTCCTCCCCCCTTTTTTGTGGTCTTCCTGTTCATGTGTGCCTTAGCATCATCAGGCGGAGGAGAAGTGGCATCGGAGCACGAGGGAGCTGCATCTCACATGGCCATGGCGGGCCATGCAACTCACTCGGATTTCACCAGTGAGACGGAGGGCGAGGGGAGCTCCACAGCGGGGACTCGTGCTGATGTCAGTGACAGCGACTCGTCCTCTGAAGGGAGCTACCTTGTGGTGGTGGCAACATCCGTGCCCCCCGCAACAACAGGTACATCCGCCACGCAGCGCACCAGCACCGCCCTCCCAGCAGCCCCTCAGCATTTGCCCCCTGCCCGCTCACCCAGGAAGGTGGGCATCTCCTTCGCCCAAGGCACCTCAGGCCCTGCCCCTGTCACCCCTGCTGCCCTCAGTGAGGAGGTCATTGACCTCCAAAGGACCATCATTGTTGGGCAGTCTACCCTTTTGAATGCCATCCAGGGTGTACAAAGAGAGGTGCACCAGAGTAATGCATACCTGGAGGGCATTCATTCGGGTCAGGCTGCCCATCAGCGATCGTTCAACACTCTGGCCTCAGCACTGACGGCAGCAATTGTCCCTGTCTCTAGCCTCCCCCCTCCAACTTCCTCCACCCAGACCCAATCCCCTGTACCTCTGCCTATCCCAGACACACCATCAGACCAGCATGCACACACCCCAACTCCCAAGGGAAGCTCATCCAGACATAAGCACCACACATCACACAAGCATTCACACAAGCAACATCCACATGCAGACATACCAACACCCACTGCCTCTACTGTGTCCCCCTCCTCCTCGTCTCCATCCTCCCTCCCTGTGACGTCTCCACTCACACTTGCATGCACAACATCTTCAGCCACTAGGTCCATCACCAGCACACCCATCAGAACACTCCGCACACGTGCAGTCACCACCCCCACTACCATTTACACGTCCCCTGTGTCCTCTCCAAGTGTGTCTGTCACCCCCTCCTCCAAACTACACAAACGCAGGCAGCCACCCACCCAACAGCCATCCACCTCACGACAGCCTCCAGCCCAAGCACCTGCACCCAAAGACACCAGACTTCACACTCCTACAACCACATCCTCTTCCTCCACTCCCATACCCACTACACCTACCCGTCCCTCTCTTTCCAAATTGATTTTCCTTTCCAAACTTGACCTCTTTCCTACAACTCCCCCACCCCGTCCGTCTCATAAGACTCCAATCAGCACCTCAGCCACCACAAAACCGGGACCAGTGAAGACTGTTGTCCATGGACTGTGGAGTCGCCCACCCTCAAGGGCATCCAGTTCAGCTAGGAGCCAAGGCACGGCCAGCCCACCACCGGAAAAGCATCCTAAGATTGCCAGTGCCCGGCGTGAGCGACCAAAGACCCCAGGGACCAAAATCCCTACATTGGCACCGTCAGAAAGTGAGGTGCCACTTGGCACACCGCCAAAGGTGGGAAAGGGCCACAAGCGTGCAGGGAAGGGTGGGAAGGGAAGCACGCCCGACAAGTCTGGCAGAAGGCCAGCTGGCCAGGAGGGCCCCACCAGCCCCATCCCAGGTGTGCAGGAGGACACACACAGGCCCGGTACTGCAGCCCAGGAGGGCCCGCCAGCCACAGCCCTGCTGCCCAGGAGGACCCCGCCAGCCACTGCCCAGCTGCCCAGGAGGGCCCCGCCAGCCACAGCCCAGCTGGGCAATGAAGGACCGCCAGCCACAGCCCAGCTGGGCAATGAAGGACCGCCAACTCAAGCACCGCTGAACATGGCAAGGACTGCCAAGGCAAGCACCGCTGAACAGGGCAAGGACCGCCAAGGCAAGCACTACTAAACAGGGCAAGTACCGCCAAGGCAAGCACCGCTGAACAGGGCAAGGACCGCCATGGCAAGCACCGCTGAACAGGGCAAGGACCGCCAAGGCAAGCACCGCTGAACAGGGCAAGGACCGCCAAGGCAAGCACCGCTGAACAGGGCAAGGACCGCCAAGGCAAGCACCGCTGAACTGGGCCCTTCATCTCAAGCACCGCTCCGCTGGGCACCGCCATCTCAAGAACCGCTGCACTGGGCCCTTCATCTCAAGCACCGCTCCGCTGGGCACTGCTGTCTCAAGAACCGCTGCACTGGGCCCTTCATCTCAAGCACCGCTCCGCTGGGCACCGCCGTCTCAAGCACCGCTCCGCTGGGCACCGCCGTCTCAAAAACCGCTGCACTGGGCCCTTCATCTCAAGCACCGCTGAACTGGGCACCGCCGTCTCAAGCACCGCTGAACTGGGCACCGCCGTCTCAAGCACCGCTCCGCTGGGCCCTTCATCTCAAGCACCGCTGAACTGGGCCCGTCATCTCAAGCACTGCTGAACTGGGCCCTTCATCTCAAGCACCGCTCCGCTGGGCACCGCTGTCTCAAGAACTGCTGCACTGGGCCCTTCATCTCAAGCACCGCTCCGCTGGGCACCGCCATCTCAAAAACCGCTGCACTGGGCCCTTCATCTCAAGCACCGCTCCGCTGGGCACTGCTGTCTCAAGAACCGCTGCACTGGGCCCTTCATCTCAAGCACCGCTCCGCTGGGCACCGCCGTCTCAAGCACCTCTCCGCTGGGCACCGCCGTCTCAAAAACCGCTGCACTGGGCCCTTCATCTCAAGCACCGCTGAACTGGGCACCGCCGTCTCAAGCACCGCTGAACTGGGCACCGCCGTCTCAAGCACCGCTCCGCTGGGCCCTTCATCTCAATCACCGCTGAACTGGGCCCTTCATCTCAAGCACCGCTGAACTGGGCCCTTCATCTCAAGCACCGCTGAACTGGGCCCTTCATCTCAAGCACCGCTCCGCTGGGCACCGCCGTCTCAAGAACTGCTGCACTGGCCCCTTCATCTCAAGCACCGCTCCGCTGGGCACCGCCATCTCAAAAACCGCTGCACTGGGCCCTTCATCTCAAGCACCGCTCCGCTGGGCACTGCTGTCTCAAGAACCGCTGCACTGGGCCCTTCATCTCAAGCACCGCTCCGCTGGGCACCGCCGTCTCAAGCACCGCTCCGCTGGGCACCGCCGTCTCAAAAACTGCTGCACTGGGCCCTTCATCTCAAGCACCGCTGAACTGGGCACCGCCGTCTCAAGCACCGCTGAACTGGGCACCGCCGTCTCAAGCACCGCTCCGCTGGGCCCTTCATCTCAATCACCGCTGAACTGGGCCCTTCATCTCAAGCACCGCTGAACTGGGCCCTTCATCTCAAGCACCGCTGAACTGGGCCCTTCATCTCAAGCACCGCTCCGCTGGGCACCGCCGTCTCAAGAACTGCTGCACTGGGCCCTTCATCTCAAGCACCTCTCCGCTGGGCTCCGCCATCTCAAAAACCGCTGCACTGGGCCCTTCATCTCAAGCACCGCTGAACTGGGCCCTTCATCTCAAGCACCGCTGAACTGGGCCCTTCATCTCAAGCACCGCTGAACAGGGCACCGCCGTCTCAAGCACCGCTGAACTGGGCCTTTCATCTCAAGCACCGCTGAACTGGGCACCACCGTCTCAAGCACCGCTGAACTGGGCACCGCCGTCTCAAGCACCGCTGCACTGGGCCCTTCATCTCAAGCACCGCTGGCCCATTGGAGGAAGGGGCAGGCCCGCATCTTTGTCGGGCAGGGCTGCACGAAGCACTCTGGGCACTAGTCCCCCTCCAGTACCAGTGGAGACTGTTATCCACTTGAGAGACTGTGGCTTTGCACTCCCCAGGATTGAACAGTGGGCAAACCACCCACTGTAGAGACTTGAGAGACTGTGGCTTTGCACTCCCCAGGATGCACAGTGGGCAACCCACCCACTGTACAGACTTGAGAGACTGTGCCTTTGCACTCCCCAGGATATGGCAGTGGGCAAGCCACCCACTGTAGAGACTTGAGAGACTGTGGCTTTGCACTCCCCAGGATATGGCAGTGGGCAAGCCACCCACTGTAGAGACTTGAGAGACTGTGGCTTTGCACTCCCCAGGATGGCACAGTGGCCATGGAGGCCCCTCGTTGATCTGGCGTCGTGGACTCATCAGGCTGAGGTGCCCCCCCTTCCCTTCCCCCTGAGGTGCCTGTAGTTTTCCTATCTGATGCCCCTGCAGTGTTCTCTCCGTTGGAGGCAGGTATCCTGTGTGGGCTTTGCCCATGTGTGTTGGCCCAGTGGCCCACGAACAATGGCTGATGGACATATCGGACTGGACAATTCATGTATATGAAATTATAGATGTGTGATATATTTTATACTCAGTCTTACAATATAATTCTATATTTATAATCATTTCCTTTTGCCTTTGCATTCTTCTGGGGGGATTGGGGGTGTAACTGTGATGTGTTGCTATGCATTGATGTGTGTGTTGTAGTGGTTGAGGGTGAGGGAGGGTGTGTCGCATATGTGTGTCCCCGTAATTTTTTGCCTCCCCCTCCCCTGTGTCGTAGGTGCAGTACTCACCGTTGTCATCTGCGCCGGCGTTCGTGCTCCTGGTAGAGGAGCAGGAAGACAATGGCTGGTAGGATGTGTAGTTCGGGTTCGATGCTGTCCAGATTCCTCGTGGGGTGTATGGATGTGAGCGTTTTCCGTTTGAAATGTCTGTTTCTGCCGTGTTTTTATCGGCGGGGCTACCGCCCCGGAAAAGGTGGCGGATTGGTGGGTTGTGATAGGGTGGGCGGTACATTGTCTCCCGCCTGTCTGTTGGCGGTGACTGCCGCGCTGTTTGTTTGTCCCGCCGTGGCGGGAGGTGTGTTAAAGTGGCGATCTCTGTTGGCGGTTTTCGCCAGGGTCGGAATAGCATTTTTTTTACTGCCAGCCTGTTGGCGGTTTGACCGCCGCTTTAACACCGACCGCCAGGGTTGGAATGACCCCCTATGTGTGACAAAAATTCCATATAAGCAGAAAATGGATAGCACAAGTGCCCCAGGTATGACAATGTTCAGCCCGGTGACATTTTTATATGTAAACTCATATACATCCATTCATGCAGTATGGTGTGTGTTAGGTAAAATATGGGTCAAATGTCACATACGTAAGTTTTGGCTTGAAGAAAAGTTTGAAGGCAATATCTATTGGCTTAGACATCCCTTGAGGAAGTGTTATTCTGTCCAACACAGCATTATGGTATATAGTTCCTATTTTCCTCTGAAATAACCCTCAGGAAGGGCAGATGATGATACAATCCAGACCACTGTGCATAGTTATCAGCCAACAATCTTTCAGGTTAGGTGTATTGACAATCTATAATCATTTACCTGAGGTAAACATCACTGATCTACCTTATGGTTGATGTGTCACATTACACATAGACAAAGTTGTTGTGTAAGTGCTATTTATTTTAAAGTGCTGTAGTGCTATATGTACATTGTCCATGATTGTGAGCCCATTAGTGTGACACCTTCCATTGTGATCCTACATAAGTGCAAAAGGACATGTCATTAGACATGCTGGAGTGAAGTGTCATACAGTGTAGAGGGACAGGATTTGCCAATGAGATAGTAAGAGACAATCACAGGGCAGGGTGACAAAATAAACAGTGGGCTGAAGAACAGTGCCTGAGTCCAGTTGTTGCAAGACTGGCATGTTACAAAGCACAAGACCTTGGCAATAGGTGGCCATGTGGCAGGGACTAGTGCTACCGGGTACTCTTACGGGTGAAGGTGATCTGTTCCATGACTTCATCTTCTGATGTGTGCATTGTCTCCTCTGCCCTTGGTGGTGGTGGTTGTAAAGGGGTAACACACACCTCAGTGTTTGAAGACGTGGAGTCAGACATCCCTGTAGATGCCAACTGTGGGGCTATTAGGGCAGTACTGCAGCAAGGAGGAGCTGCTAGTTCTTAAGAATAGCAGCCACATCACTGTGGTAGGCAGCCAGGTCAGCCCTGAGGGGTTCAATATTGCATTTGTGCACGCATTGACAGGATTGTTGTTGTAGGTGTTGGGTCAAGTCTCTTACAGCTGTGCTGATTTCCTTCAACCTTTTTTCAAGTTCCTGCAAGTTCTTGCATGGCTGCTGCCTGTTCTTCAGTTGACATCATGCATGAACGCACCCCTTCTAGGCTGGCTGCCATTTCTTGCATCCCCACCCGCACCTCCTTGGCCAGCTCCCACTGTACTCCAACTACAGTTCTCTCAAAGCTGGTGCCAGTGTCGTCAGAGTCCTCAGCTATGTTGGAGCTGGCAGGTCGTACAGTTGGGGTGGTGGGTGGTTCCTCTGTGATGGCTGCTAGTTCTGTGCTCCTCCTTGTGACTGAAGGTGGGGTCTGGAGGGTTCCAAGGACATCTTGGAGGGTCTGCTGGCTGCTGTTTATCAGCTTGTCATCCATGTCATCAGGGTAGTCCTGGACAGGCATATCCGCAGGAGAGCCATCATCCTCTGCAGTGAGATATGGTACAATTAGTGTGTCTGTGTTGTGGGATTTGTGATGTGACGTGCCTCCCTTCCTATTATTTTCACATTGTTATCTTGGCTCCTGTTCATTGTTCCTGTCTTTCATATTAGCATTCTCCCAGGCCTATGCCCCACCTGCATGTCACATGTATTGTGGTCAGTTTGTGGACTTGTCAGCATCACATCGTCCAGGTGTTTGTTCAGGCCAAATTGTGAATTGCCACCTTCTTGTCCTACTCAACCCTCCATCTACTTCCATTCTCATGGTGAGGCCTTTCACTGGCTGTGGGTGTTCTGATGGTACTAGCACCACACTTAACATTCTGGAACTGCCCCAGTCTCTGATATTTAACATCCACCTATATGTTGCTGAGATCTAGCATATATTATGTATAGCATTGGTATGGTACGATACGGATGTCAGCATTGGTAATGTGTACTGCTGATGATGGGAAATGTGTGTTACACTGGATTGCACTGATGGTCCTAGCAGTGTTCCATTTCCTCCTCTGACTGTGCAGGTGTATTTCTGTAACCAGTTACATATGTCCTCCCCCTCAATGCTGTTGTCTGAGCAGTATGACATTTGGGATGTTGCATTGTGACCCAGGCACAGGGTGGACCCTGACATATGCAACATGGGTATGAAAATAGTGCTGTATACCTCATAATGTTTATGACAATGGCTGATGTTTGTAGCAACTATGGACAATCACATTTGATAGGATTGGAACATTTGTATTGATTTCAGGGGACTGATAATGTTGTCATCCTGAACCCTCTAATGTGGGTGTGTTTGATCCATGGGGACTTTATTGCCGTTAGCTACTTGACCTGCACACACAGGAGAGGTGGTAATGGCAACTGTTGTCAATGTTAAATTGGCCAGAGGTTGTTAATTGGGCCCTAGTTAATGTAGGGTGAATACTGGCTGACGTGTGACAGCATGCCAGTTTTACGTTGTACCCTACCCTCCTGGCCAGGCTTTACCTTTCCAACATCCTTGGCATGGCAGCATACCCACATGCAAAGGTTGTTGGTGTGGTGTAGCACTGTGCCCCAGGTTTCCTCTGAATGGGCCATGCCCCGTACCGTGCTGCTTTAACCATGCCACTCCCTGAATATCATGACTTCCATGCATTGTGTAGTGGGTATGTCCCCCCCTGGTTGCAGTTAACAATTAGGCATTTTAGTTCCCCATGCGACTTACCCTGCATCTGTGTTGTCTCCTGGTAGTCTGCGCTGTCCTGTCCTTGAATCCCTGTGACGATCTCCTCAGGGATGACAGCTGCCACCATCTCCTCCATGTGGTCCAGGGCCTCCTGCGGTGCTAGACTCCCACCTCCAGTCTGCAGTACCTCCTTCCTGTTCCTGGCCATCTTTTCCTTGGTCCTGCGCTTGCAGTCATGCCAGCATTTCTTGCACTCAATGACTGTTCTCCGTACTTCTGCCACACTGTTGATCTTGTCAACAATTTGTTGCATATTGCCTCTCTCCTACTAATTGGCAACTTTGAGGTGACAAACAGAATTTCCTGCTCCTCTGCACTAAAGTGACACTTTCTTTTCTTCTTCTCCCTGTCCTGGGTCTTGTGTGGGTCCTACTGGCTGGTACCTGGTCTGTTGTCATCTTCCTGGGGTTTGTGCAAGCATCTGGGATCCATTTTGGCTCTCCTTAGCACATTTTGCTGTGTTTGTGCCGCTTTTTGATGCTATTGCATAAAAAAAAGGCCTGTTTCTGGTTTGCGACGTCGTAAACCGGCTCACAGTCATTTTCACCGCATTAATGTTGTTTTTCTTTACGATGTGACGCATTGGTTTGAGTAAAAAAGAAATGACTCACACCCGTGGTTTGCGTCGCCATGCGTCAAACTATAAATTTGACACCCGCACAGTGCAAAGAAATGGCATTAGCCGGTGGTAAAAAAAATTACGCAAAACTGCATCGGTGCAGTTTTGCGTCAAAAAGTATAAATATGGGCCAAAGTATCAAACGGTAAGTATGTGCTTATCTTCTATCATCCACATATATGTACCTTGATGATATAGACATCTTCAAGATGTATTGATATGTAGTTAAGAATAGTTGATCTTTTCTTCCTTCTGTACACTTACCTTCTGATATTTTGTGCCTCAAAATTTATCTTTGATATGGTGGCACAATATTCTTAAACTCAAATTTCAAAAGTACATTCCTAAAGGAGCATTGTCTCCGCTTCTGTCACTCCAGTGCCCAGGTTTCTTCCCTCATGCTTCAGGAATGTCAGAAATACAATTCCACTGTTTGGAAAAAGAACTTCATTCCATCTTGTGCAAAGGTCAGGGGTATGTAAAATGTTTCCACATTCTCCATGCAAGCACACTGTTAACTTACACTTGGGATGTTAGCACTAGAACCAGAAGTAAGCGCCAGAAGAGGAACTTTACTTAAGTGGGTAAGTAGGCATGCAGTTTGGTGAGCCAGATAAAATAGTCTGGTCACATCTGTAAATTCACAGATCATTGTACAATGTCAACACCTCTTTACATGCTAAACACTGGTCAGAGACAGTCCACTATCTGTCGATGGGAGAAAATTTGGTGCAACCCTCCAGGTCAAGGGAGAGGCCTAGGCCTCTGTGCACATGCTAGATTAGCCTGACGCTAGGTAAAAAAAAAAAAAAAAAAAACAGGATACCAGCTAGACGCAATAGGGCACTCATGATAGGAGAACACAACTGAACACCATGCAGGGGACGTTCTGTCCCAACAATAATATTTATACTTCAGAAATAATTTCCCTGTTTTGTAAAGATTGAAAATTGAAAACTCAACTAAAAGGCTGCACATTTGCAGTTTGTTTGCATTTTATCTTATCTTAAATCTAGTCTTTGGAAAGAACATTTATGACTCAAGGATTATCTTGCTTTATGTTTAACTTGAATGCTGTCATAAAGTTTTATTACTATGGGGGTCAATCTGACCCTGGCGGCCGGTGACCGCCAGGGTCACCGACCACGGGAGCACCGCCAACAGGCTGGCGGTGCTCCCAAGGGCATTCTGACCGCGGCGGTTCAGCCGCGGTCAGAAAGGGTAAACCGGCGGTCTCCCGCCGGTTTACCGCTGCCCCATTGAATCCTCCATGGCGGCGGAGCGCGCTCCGCCGCCATGGGGATTCAGACACCCCCTACTGCCATCCTGTTCATGGCGGGAAACCCGCCATGAACAGGATGGCGGTAGGGGGTGCCGCAGGGCCCCTGGGGGCCCCTGCAGTGCCCATGCATGGCATGGGCACTGCAGGGGCCCCCGTAAGAGGGCCCCACAAAGTATTTCACTGTCTGCTTTGCAGACACTGAAATACGCGACGGGTGCAACTGCACCCGTCGCACCCCTGCAACTACGCCGGCTCAATTCTGAGCCGGCGTCCTCGTTGCAGGGGCATTTCCGCTGGGCCGGCGGGCGCTCTTTTGGAGAGCGCCCGCCGGCCCAGCGGAAATGTTTGAATGGCCGCCGCGGTCTTTTGACCGCGGTGCGGTCATTTGTCGGCGGTACCTTGGCGGACGGCGGAATGACCCCCTTGGTGCTCCCAACGGCATTCTGACCGTGGCGGTTCAGCCGCGGTCAGAAAGGGTAAACCGGTGGTCTCCCGCCGGTTTACTGCTGCCCCATTGAATCCTCCATGGCGGCGGAGCGCGCTCCGCCGCCATGGGGATTCAGACACCCCCTACCGCCATCCTGTTCATGGCGGGAAACCCGCCATGAACAGGATGGCGGTAGGGGGTGCCGCGGGGCCCCTGGGGGCCCCTGCAGTGCCCATGCCAATGGCATGGGCACTGCAGGGGCCCCCGTAAGAGGGCCCCACAAAGTATTTCAGTGTCTGCTTTGCAGACACTGAAATACGCGACGGGTGCAACTGCACCCGTCGCACCCCTGCAACTACGCCGGCTCAATTCTGAGCCGGCGTCCTCGTTGCAGGGGCATTTCCGCTGGGCCAGCGGGCGCTCTTTTGGAGAGCGCCCGCCAGCCCAGCGGAAATGTTTGAATGGCCGCCGCGGTCTTTTGACCGCGGTGCGGTCATTTGTCGGCGGTACCTTGGCGGACGGCCTCCGCCGTCCGCCAAGGTCGGAATGACCCCCTATATCTCTTTAGGAGTCACTCGCTTCTTCCTCTCTCTGTTGAACACAAATACATTCAGAAAATGCTGTCCCACACTAAACTAACACGTGTGGATGTTTCTTGTAATATTTGCAAAGAGATCCTGGAGAAACTGCTGTCAGGAAATACAAAAATCGGATTTTAGAGAAATGTCATAATTTTGAGATGGAGAGTTCAAAAAGCCCGCAAGCTAAAAGAGAAAATCATTTAAGCATTGTAGAAAAGTGTGTTACTCTTGCTGCCAAAATGTGTTAGAGATTTTCACTGGCATCTTCTTCCTGAGTTATTTTTCCTTTCATGTTCATGGTACAAAGCTTGAGAGAGAAAAAACTAAAAACAACACCCCAGATAGAGCGACAGCTAAAGAAAACCACAGGGTTCCAGAATATTGTCTGGTGGTAGCAGGCAGGTTGGGACTAGCCAGCAACCATGCCAGTGTTAATTAGCTTTGTAGTGGCCACCTCTAAGGTGGCCCCTGGGTACATTTTGCAATTAATCCAATACCAGTACCAGTTTGGATGCATCATTGTGAGCTGTTTGGTACCAAACAAGCCAGGGTTCAGAGTGGCTGTCATGTAACTGTGAAACTCTTACTAAATAGTGTCCAGCACATGCATTTAAAATGTCTACTCTTTTCACTTACTATGTCCTAGGTTTGACAAGGACACTGTAGGGACACATTGCTCATGTATCTATGCTCACACACAAAGTATAGTGCACCCTGCCTTAGGCCTGGGAGGCCTGCCAGAAGGGTGACTTACCTATATTGCATGCAGTGTATAGTGGACAGGGCATACAGGGTGTGTGCCATGTCGAGGTTGCATTTAAGGATTGCACCAGGACACTCAGCCTGCAATGGCAGTGATTGGTGCTTGTGGATGCATATCCCTAGATGGTGGCACAACCTGTGGTGCTACCCTCAGGGGCCTACCCATGGCACCCCACGCCCTGGGTACCTAAGTACCATTCACTAGTGGCTTATAGTGGCAGCTAAAGGTGTTGCCAATTGTGCCAATGTATCACAACAGTTTTAAGAAAGCGATCCGGCACAGGGAACCTGTTTAGCAGGGGCCCTGGGCACTAACAACTTTAAGACCACATCAAACACAAGGCAAAAAGTGGGGGCTAGCCATGACAAAAGAGGCCTTTTCTCACGCTGGTTGCCTCTTTTTGTCTACTTCTCATCACTGGGGTGTGAAATGTGTGATGCACACTCAGACTTCAATGCGTAGCGCCAAAGCAAGTGATAGGACTTAAGCCCTGGATGGCTACTACAGCACTAGGGATCCCAGGTAACCCCTCAGGGGTTGGACATTGGGAAGCTGTTGCAAGCACGATTGGTTCTGGCTTAATCAGATCTCAACCTCTGAAGGAGCTATGGCACTTTCTGGACCACTGAAGTCTACTACTGTCGATCTTCTTGCCAGGCCACAAACAATTCAGTTAGTTATAAAAATGCCCTGGTGATTTGGAAGGGTGAGGATGTTTCACCTACTTCTGCCCTCTACTCTGGCCCAAGACTTCTGTGCTGCAGGTGCCAATGGATCTTGTGGTGAAAACTGACCAACCCTACTTGCCTGAGGGGGGTTGTGGGACATCAGAGTCTCCGGTGCCTGTGGAGGAGACACAGCTTAGGGTACCCTCAGTGGGTGTCCTTACTTCTGTCCACACAGCCCCCTCATCCCTTTCCAATGGAACCTAAGTCAGTGATGGTTTGTGATGTTATTCAGTTGGCCCACATAAACTATGTGCAACCTGACGGTACAAATGACTCTCATAAAGTCTTGGATTTCATGGGTGGACATGTAAATATTGTAACCACTAACATAGCTGTGATGCATGACGGGACTTGTGATTCATCATCTGGTGAAAGGGTCAATGCAAGTGGCTCCAGAGAGGTGACAGAGGCAAATTAATTTGCTGCTACATCTAGAGTTCTGGCAGCTCCAAGGCTAAGACCCCCTGGTCTCAGTACTTCCACAGACTCTGATTTTATATTTGAGGGGACAGTTGAGTAGGGGGCCTAATAGAAATTTGAAGAGGGAGAAACTGAAGAGGAAGACTATGCATATGGCTAGCGGTAAGGATAAGGAAAATGGGACATGGCTAAGGAGATGGGGTAGCAATATTTCTTACTCTTGGATGTATTGTCTATCATCTTTGATGTTTCTGAGGGTGACTTTTCAAAGGACTCTGTAAATGATAGCAGTAACTCTGTATCTTGGTCAGGATGCAAGGTTGGTAATGCTTTGTCAAAAGTTAGAAGATGCTCTGAAGGGATTTCTGAAAAGGAAGGATCGAATACTGAGATAAAGTGGGATTACTTGTTAGCCCAGCACACCTTCATGAGTGCCATTGGACTATCAGTAGGGTTTCTACCTCCATGGACCCTAAAAGAGGGAGTGGATGCACCTACCCTGAAAGCAATATACCGGGGATTGTGGGACATCAAGAAGAGACCCAGTCTGATAATAGAAGGGCTTGGGCAGCCACAAGAAAACTGCAGTGGACAATCCAGAAATTTTCCAAAACCTGTTCTGTGATAGCTGATGAATCTGAGTGGCTGAAGGACATCAAGTGGCTTTGGAATCTGACATTACTGCTGGGAGGGAACACACTACCACCCAAAGCTCCTAATTCATTGACGTTAAGTGGAAGGTGGAAGGCTTTGATAATAACTAAAGAAAGAATAATCCAAGGATTTTGGGGATTAAAGAAGGGACTAAAGGGGATGAGATAAAATGATTTGTAACCATTTTTTCCAATCTGCCTTCCTGGGGCTAATAGGGTGGAAGTGGGAGAATGAGATTCAAATTTGTTTATGAAATGCTTGCGCCGCCTAAGCATAATTTTTTTTATGTTAAAGCAGTGCAAAAATAACTCCATATTTATATTTTGAAGCTAGATCCGTCTAATGTAAAAATTTAGGAGTTATTGCCATTTTAAGGGAAGGGCAAACCACTTTGGATCTCATTGCGCCAATGAGATGCAAGGTAGGCATTCCCTTTCAAAAAATGAAGCTAGCCCTCTAGAACTATATACTTACCTTCCGATGCAAAAACAATGATGACCAAGGAAGCGGACTTAAAAAATGGCGCTAAGGCGGTCATTCTGACCGCGGCGGGCGGCGGTCATTCTGACCGCGGCGGGCGGCGGTCGCCGCCCGCCATGCGGTTACCGCCGAATGACCGCACCGTGGTCAAAAGACTGCGGGGGTCATTCCAACTTTCCCGCTGGCCCGGCGGGCGACCACCAAAAGGCCGCCCGCCGGCCCAGCGGGAAAGCCCCTGCAACGAGGAAGCCGGCTCCGAATGGAGCCGGCGAAGTTGCAGGGGTGCGACGGGTGCAGTGGCACCCGTTCCGATTTTCACTGTCTGCAAAGCAGACAGTGAAAATCTTTGTGGGGCCCCCAGGGGCCCCACGGCACCTGTTCCCGCCATCCTGGTTCTGACGGTGGACACCGCCAGAAACAGGCTGGTGGGAAGGGGCTTGGAATCCCCATGGCGGTGCTGCAAGCAGCACCGCCATGGCGGATTCCCTGGGCCAGGGGAAAACCGGCGGGAAACCGCCGGTTCCCCTTTTCTGACCGCGGCTTTACCGCCACGGGCAGAATAGCCCAGGAAGCACCGCCAGCCTGTTGGCGGTGCTTCAGCCGCCCTCCGCCATGGCGGTCATGGACCGCCAGGGTCAGAATGACCCCCTAAGTCTGATTAGCATAAAATTGTAATGCCTGGTCAGACCATGTGCCCCAAAAAGGGGCCAACACACTGCCACTCAAGTTAAACACACAGAAGGAGCTTTGAAAACCTCCAGGAGAACATGGAAGTGATACTGCTCCAGATAAGCATGTGCCACAAACGTTAGCAAAGATAGCAGGTCCCTCCACCTCCATCACCACCACCTCAGCAGCCGCAAACACCACCATAGCATTCACAAAGGCAGCACAGAAAGAGGGAAAGGATCTTCAGACAGCGCATAACCATCCTTAGACTAAGGGAACAAGATGTGATACGGATGTACAGACTGAACCATGAGTCCACTGTATGCCTGCTGCACCATATTGCAACACACATCACAGCAAGGGTGCAAACTCCCACTAACGTTCCACCCATGACCAAACTCCTTGTTCTCTTCCATATTCTGGCATCTCGATAATTTCAGACAACGAGTGCACAAGTGGCCGGTATCTCCCAGTCATCCTTCTCGGACCTTTTATACTAAAGGTCCTGGACGCTATTCTATGCCTCACACCCCACCACAGCTGCTTCCAAAACACCCAGCATCTGCAGCAGGAGACCAAGCAAGATTTCTATCAAATTGCTGGGTTTCTGCATGTGCTGAGTGCAATGGACTGCAACCATGTGCAACTGGTGCCACTTGCAGCAACAGAACACCTATATAGGAACCGCAAGCACACACATTCTATCAATGTACAGGCCACCGTGGACCACTGTGGGCTCTTCACCAACCTCCTTGCTAAATATCTCTGCAGCATCCATGATGCATATATATTTAGCCATTGCACCATCTACGAGCGGTTCCAGGATGGGCAATATGGCAACGGTCTACTCATAGGTAAACCACCATACCAATCATAACACACAACACACCAACCATCTAGGACAAAGAAGACAAACACCACAATAAATACACATGGGCAGGGTCACATAGATGTACAGGCAACAACACATATGCAACATGCCACACAACATTGCATACTTTGCACTTCACAACACATACACCCACATGTACATAACACAGCCACCTCCTGACTGGCACACCATATGTGGACAGGTGGAGACAAAGCCCCTTTGCATACAGAAGCTGTTCACAAACCACCACTATAAGTGTACACAGTTTAACTACAAAATACAGATCACACCCACAAATTACACCAAAAAAAAAGTGCCCAGGCATGTCAATGTCATAAGCCATGGTCATTTTGAAAAAGTCACACATGGACACAGTCCCACGTAAATCTTGTTGTGCAAGACTCTGGCAGAACCTAAATAAATTGCCACCCAAGTGGTGTCATAACCAACTACATATCATCTACACATAGCTGACATACCTGTGGCATGCACATACACCTGTCTGCTACATTGTGTCATGCACATACATGTACAAAATTATCTTCCATTAAAGACAATGGGGCACAATCATGAGAAATGGGGTAGCACCTACTCCAGTGCTGCCTCACATTCACTCCTAGTGCCCCCAAACACCACCATGTCTGTTCAATATACCAGAAATGTTCCACTATGGTTCGAGGGCTGTGAAAAAACTGAAACAATCATGGATGCCATAGTAGGACTTGGTAGAAGTATAGAGGACATACCTGACCTTGCATGCACCATACTAAGGGACCCATGTGTAAAATAGCTGTGCCCACTCCCAAAGCCTCCACTGTGTATGCGTAGAAAGTGTCTGTGAGAAATCATGTATTGGAAGCTAGGAGATACTACTGCACCAAATTACATCATACTTCTAATATGTGATACACACTCTCATACACTTGATGACTGCTACAAGCATCATCTACCATAAAGGGTCACAAAGTGTCACACTGCATGCATAGTGCCACATGGTAACATGGACTGCACAGTCTGGCTTTGTAGGGCAATTATGGGGTCTCAACATATGACACCATTTTGGTGCAAGGAGGTAGTAGGTTCCATCTAACAATAGAACACTGCTTCAAATATGGACTACAAAACACATTTCCCTAAACCATAACCATCATTTTGGGATCATCATAAAAATTCTCAGGCCCTTGAGTCACTACCCAAGATTGTCATGTCCATTTCACAAGAACAGGAACATACACTCTACCACAAGCAAGTCTGTGTCACCAACTAAAACTCACAACTGCCATGGTATGTTCCAAACCGCTATCAAGACTTACCAACACATACTCTCTCTCTATCATTTTCAGCTGATCAAGGGTACGGCATGCAGCCATGGGTGATGTCCCCATTTGCCACTCCCACAATGTTGGAATAGCAGGCCTACAATGAGGGGCACAGGAAAACACACAGGGGGTCATTCTGACCCCGGCGGTCTCAGACCGCCGGGGCCAGGGTCGGCGGGAGCACCGCCGACAGACCGGCGGTGCCCCGCAGGGCATTCTGACCACGGCGGTTCGGCCGCGGTCAGATGCGGGAAACCGGCGGTCTCCCGCCGGTTTCCCGCTGCCCTGCAGAATCCTCCATGTCGGCGGAGCGCGCTCCGCCGCCATGGGGATTCTGACACCCCCTCCCGCCATCCTGTTCCTGGCGGGTCTCCCGGCAGGAACAGGATGGCGGTAGGGGGTGCCGCGGGGCCCCTGGGGGACCCTGCAGTGCCCATGCCAATGGCATGGGCACTGCAGGGGACCCCGTAAGAGGGCCCCACTGTGTATTTCAGTGTCTGCAATGCAGACACTGAAATACGCGACAGGTGCAAACTGCACCCGTCGCACATACCCACTCCGCCAGCTCCATTCGGAGCCGGCATCCTCGTGGGGAGGGGTTTCCCGCTGGGCTGGCCGGCGGCCTTCTGGCGGTCGCCCGCCAGCCCAGCGGGAAAGCCCGCCGGCCTCGGAATCAGGCCCACAGTGTGTTGAAGAGGACATTTGGGCTCCTGAAATCCAGGTTAAGGTGCCTTGCCCTTACAGGAGAATGCCTCTTGCATTCTTCATCACTTGTTTGCAAAAATAATTCTGGCATGTGCAATCCTTCATAACATCTAGGTCAAAACAAACATCCCCTGGATTGATCAGTTTGATGTCCCCAACAAGGAGGAGGATGATGATGGAGCAGATAATGTGGAGGGGAAACAATAGAACACTGCTACAGGAGTTCGTGGGACACTCCACATTGTTGAGCACTTCTACACTTAGGGGGTCATTCTGACCCTGGCGGTCCAAGACCGCCAGGGCCACGAATGACGGAAGCACCGCCAACAGGCTGGTGGTGCTTCTTAGCCCATTCTGACCACGGAGGTAAAGCCGCGGTCAGAAAAACGGGTCCGGCGGTTTCCCGCCGGATTTCCCCCGGCTGGGCAAATCCGACAGGGCAGCGCTGCAAGCAGCGCTGCCCTGGGGATTCCGACCCCCTTCCCGCCAGCCTGTTTCTGGCGGTTTTCACCGCCAGCCTGTTTCTGGCGGTTTTCACCGCCAGGAAGAAGCTGGCGGGAACGGGTGTCCTGGGGCCCCTGGGGGCCCCTGCACTGCCCATGCCACTGGCATGGGCAGTGCAGCGGCCCCCTAACAGGGCCCCAGCCAGCTTTTCACTGTCTGCTTAGCAGACAGTGAAAAGCGCGACGGGTGCAACTGCACCCGTCGCACGCCCGCAACAACGCCGGCTCCATTCGGAGCCGGCTCCTGTGTTGCAGGCCTCCTTCTCGCTGGGCCGGCGGGCGCTAACATGGTTAGCGCCCGCCGGCCCAGCGGGAAGGTCAGAATGCCGGCAGCGGTTTTTTGACCCCCATAGTACCTATACTAAAAACATCACATTGTAAATAGCACAAATAAAATGCTTTGCACTTGATTCTCCTTGGTCTACTCATTCTCCACTACATACACCATTGGAATGTGACTCAAACCTCAGTGAGCAGGTAATTAACATAAAGATGACAAGTATGGTAGCAGCATCATTTGTGAACTAGTAGGTCTATTGCCTCCATCTCACATATCAGTGACACACAATTTATGGGCGTGTGATTCCTGAAGGTCTAGATACGCGCACAACTACATATATTGTGCTGTTAAGTGGGCAAGGTGCTAATACCTGGCTCATTCACCACAACAACCCAATTCCTAACAGAATGTATGCAAAGGTGGCACACATAAGATAGGGGCTGTCAGCAAATGGATATCAAGTAATATAGGAACAGAACACTGCCATAACTCATGGTGACTGCAGCTTTGCCTACATGGTACATGTGTGACAAGGGTGGGACTTCTTTGATAAAAATGGACCTTCAGTAATGGTCCAGGTATTGCAACCAATGTCTGATGCTGAGCAAGTGTATCCATGGGATAATGTCCTGGCACTGCCATTGGGCACAACCCTGACACATGGTGGACTGTACCTCACATATGGCACACCCACATTGGCTGTGGAATGCGCAGTGTGTTACCAGACAAAATAAGCAGCCTTGGGGACAGAATCAATAACCAAACACATGACCTATTGTCAGGATCCAAGGATTTATTGGGACAATGCACCACCAAAATGTTTATCTGTCTCAAATGTAGGAAGAGTGTTATATACTAACTATGTACATGAGGTGCACACATGTCACAAAAATATGCTGTTTTGACATATCCCTAGAGCACATCCAGATAAACATGTGAAGACTGATGTATGGGTGTATGACCTAGATAGCAACAGGTTTGCCAGTATCTTCAATGCTTGACATGTGTCAGCATGTTTACCTAGTATGCTCTGTATAACAACATCACACAGCACATAGCAATACACATCACTCCTTGTCACTCACATGACATAATAAGTGCAGATGGCAACAGTTTATCCCATACATGTTTTGGGCTCCAACATCACAATTAGGTGTGGGATGTGCTTGTGCTACTATGTCCAGCATTGTGGAAAAATATCTGAGATACAACATCAAAATGAATTAGAGTAGACCTAGACATATGTGTTGAAATTGGCTAATGAACAGCATAGCACTGAGATGATTTCACACCTCTACATCATTCAGTCACGGTAAGAGTTACCTAGGTTGAGGCTTGTTGGAAGAAATACATACCCATGTTCAATGGAGGTTGTGGATGGACAACTTTGAGACACCCACAGATACTTGCAAATAGAACACAGGAGGTCAAATGGAGACAACACAAGTACTGTGGCAGGAGTAATGTCATGTGCGTGGAACTCATTACATCTCACCGTCAATGGAATAGTAACTATCAAGTAGCCAGTAGTAGGAGATGTTTACATCTTCCAATTACACAAGTCACATGTTACATTATGTTGATATATGACCAGACAATGTTGCTGTAGAAGGTGTGTACAAAGTGCAAGCAGACGAAAGAATGGGAGCAATGTAGGTGACAATATATACCTTACCAGTAATGCTGGAATACATGGAGAAGGGCCAGACATGGACCAATACTGACTGTACAGTACATCAATGTCTACATATCAACATTTAAAATGAGTACAGAGAGGATGCCCAGGTCAATACATAACCCAGCCATGTTGGCCACTAGCATACCATGATATTTGCCCATTGCATGCCACCATGACAGGAGGCTGTGACAGAGAACACCATCTGTACCCTGGCACATTTCCAATATTGAAGTCACAACAGATATACAAGCCCTATACAAGCTGCCCCTGGAAACAACTAAGGACATCAAATAATGAGACGTCCTACACGTGCAAGCACCTGAGCTCTGTACATGATATCAAGTCCTGCTGATGAAAATGTGAAATCCTAGTCTGTATGACCACAATTGTGCAAGTGTCTGTCTGCTGAGAAGTGTGCATAGTTCTGTTGAGCAGAAATCATGTAGAGTATAGATCCCTGCTCAATAAACCCACACACCACCGCTCTGGCTACATTAATGTATGACATTGTCAGGGGCCTGATGCACATGCACAGTGGGCTGAGTAACCTGGTGCACCAGCAACCTACCCCTTCACATGCAACCATGGATTTGTGTTACCATACAAATTCACAAAGTGGTGATGATGAGTAGGCTGCCATCTATGCCAGACTGCAACACTGTTACACAGTGGTATGCCATTGGATGTGACAGTCATAACAAACATGAGGTCGACAAATATGAGTGCCCATTTGGAGGCATGCACATACATACCACATATCTCAGAACACATGTACCACTATAATGGTTCAGGCATGGTAATGTGTATGGATTCTGAACAGAAGGTAACCTAGCACAAAAATAAGGGCATAAGTATCACAAGATCAGTAACAGAAAGAAATTACCTTCACATGGGTGCTGACATTTAGAAACATAGATGGCACAGATGTGACTACACATGCATTTGTAAAATGCCAACATGTGTCTATGCAGGAAGATAGTAATTTGACGTTTCCGATCCCAGGAACACACCACTGTCATCATATGGTAAAGAAATTACACAACTCTTGTTTTTACACACACAAGGCATATACCAACCTAATACATAACATCACCTGCAACTAAGATGCATGGTGAACCAAATGGCACACGTGTAGCAGAGCAACATGAAGTAAAATCCAAAAACACACCACAGTCGACACACATGTACACACAAATTGCCAGGGGTTACATGATGTCAATGCAGTTCAAGTCCACTGAATACTCTGAGTACAAATTGTCAAGATTGTCACATGCCTTACCATGAGCTGGACATAGGCCACCATATATATTGTGTTGTAGGTATGTGTACATTTTTATCTCAGACATAATAATGTAGTCCACCCACAAATTAGTATACATACACATATGTACACACATGTGCCACTATGTATGTGGACACAGTGTAGCTACACATGCACATATGCACAAGGTACGAGTAATTGCATGCAGCAGACTCATAAACATATCTATAGGTTCAACATACCAATGTCACTGTAATGACATTACTGAAAAGTCACTCACATGTAGCCATACCACATATACAAAATTGTAGCACACCCGATGTGACATGTTAAATGAATTGGGTGCACTCAAGGCCTACAATGCAAAAACCCACGCAATTCCATCATGCATCAAAAAATGATGCAAATGCATCAACTCCACAAAACAAATCCATACAATTCCTCTAAGCTAAAAGACACCTAGCCCCTGAACGTCTATCGCACGTCCACAGGCAATATCATGCTAAAGGTGAGAAACACGACGCATGACTGTCTTGGGTATAAAAAAAACGACGCATGACTGGAAGCGTGACGCACATGCCCAGGAAGTGATGAAAACAGGACATCCTGCCTACAAACATGGTACAGTCAGATCACTTTCACTTCGCAGTCTTTTTGTCTGTGACTGTGTGTAGAGCTGGTGCTGTAGGAAAGTTATAGTGTTTGTAGTGTTTATTGTGCCGTGTCCTGTTGATGTTGTGTTTTATCTGTCTTTAAACTTGACTTTTGTATTGTAAGTGTACTGTTTTTGCAACTGGGTAGTTATGTCATTCTTGACTACCCCACAGATGCAAGGAGGCTGCAGTGAGGCAAGGTGCTCCACCACCTCACACGGATCTTTGGGACAAGAAGGTACGACCACCAACTCAAGTATCGCTGGGCAGATCTTGTTACAAGGGAGCAGGATATGCTGGATCATTTGGGCATAGAGATTGGTAGAGCACTTGATAAGGCTCCCATTTCCATTCTAAGTCTTTTCTTTTGCATGTGCATGCCAGTTGCAGATACGGTTGAGTGCTGCATGTAATGATTGTGGGTCTGGACATGTCATATACTACCTGTATGAAGAGTCCCAGTGCTACCTTAGGCCTGCAATTCAAATGTACAATAATTAAGCCAATGCTTGGCAGATGTTCCATTTTCCCTGCACAACCATTACAAAGTGTTGTCATACATGCATAGGGCAACTCGATAATGAGCAGCACCAAATGAGGCCTGCGCCATGCATCATGTCTGGAAGGGGTCCCGTAACCTGTTTGGGAGGCAAATGTATAAGCCACTGAGTAAAATGAGAAATCCTTTATTTAGATGTTTCATGCACTCTGAATGGCTGCTGGGAGAAGGTGTGATATGAGGGCATACAAATGTATGAGATGGGCCCCCTTGTATGTATGAGATGTTGTGATAATCTGTTGCAACTTCTGCTGAGTACATCATTTACCTACACATAAATAGATGGAGTTGGACACTACCTGCATCATGCTGTGCCTTAATTCTTCATAGGCACACACATGGCAGGGGTAAGGGGTGCACTGAGGGCCACAAGGACAGTATAGATGCAATAGGTGCTGCACCCCTGTTGTTCTATTGGCCCCTTTGTGTCATTGGCCAAGGCCATGTAAGGGAGCTTTACCATGCACTGGGTCCAGACTACTAGCACTTTCCTGTTCTAGTTCATTGTGTTTCACACACACCCTATACTATGTCTATTACCACACACATATGCAGAGTCAGTTCCACAGGCCTGCCGCTTCTCACTGGCAGTATTGTATTGTATTGTATTGTAATCGTATTTATATAGCTGCTGCCCTGCATCTACTCCATCAACTGGCACATCACTCAGTATCCTGCGCCAAAAGAAATGCATCCTTCGAACACAGAGCAAGTGTTTCTGTGTTGAGGCGTATTTCTCTTCACATGTTTTTATCCATCCTTGGACAAATAATGGTATACCAAGGCAACAATGGCTGGCCACACACTATTGGCAATACATCCGTAGTTTCAATCAGTCAATGTGCAGGTAGGTTCAACTATCATCACATGATTATACTCCCATAGCATTATCTCTCAAGTGTGTGTCTTGTGATGGCACACACTTATTACTTACTTTAATGAAGGATGTATCACATCATTCCTCAACACCTTATACCCACATAGCCCCTGGGCAGTAGTTTTTCAGTTTGCTGTAACAATGAGGTAGATGTCTACAACATCTGAGGCAGGCTCAAAAGTTGTGGGTGTCACAATGGGACAGCCACTGCAACAACCATTGCATGTCCCACAATGCAATATACAGTGTCAAGCAGTCTCATATGGTCGTGGAGGTATAGAGCTAACAGACACCTGCATGCAATGCCATATATAAATGGTGCAGGGAGAAGCACCGCAGGAGTGTCAGGGACAGTGATAGTTTGGTGGTGTGTGGGTCTACATTATCTGAGACTAAGGGGTCTTTATGAACACAGCGGTAACAACCGCAGTGTTCATGCTGGCGGTCCAAACAATGACCGCCAGCGACCCCGGATCTCCGCTGGCCACATTATGAACATTTCTGTGGGCCGGCGGGCGGAAACATTGTTTCCGCCTGCCGGCTCACAGAAAGGCCCGGCCGGGACATTGACGGTGGCTCCACATGGAGCTGCCGTCAATGCCTCTCTGCGGCAGGTGCAGTTGCACCCATCGCACAGATCACTGCCCAATTTTATCGCGCGACAGGGCTCTGCACTGGGGCCCGTGCACTGCCAATGCAAAGTGCATGGGCAGTGCAGGGGCACCCCCTCCGCCAGCCTTTCCCTGGCAGGATATCCCTCAAGGAAAAGGCTGGCGAAAAACGAAACATTATCCACAGGGTAGCGCAGCTACCGTGGCGGATAGTGTTTCAACTCACTGCCAGGTTTCCTGACGGTGGGAGCCTGACGGTGGGTGAGGGCTGCCGATGGCAGCCCTCACCATGTTCCGAATATGGCGGTTTGGCCTGCCATGCCGGCTGGCGGCTTCAGCCACCAATGCCGGCATGGCGGCCCAAACCGCCATGTTCGTAATGAGGGCCTATGTGTGATTTACTGATCATGGTTGTCAGTTGCTCTGGTCTACCACTAGGATAACTTGCTCACTCAGCCTAAGTTAACAGTGAACAATATTGTCCACTAAGTGATATGGACAAGTCACACTAATCAATGTTTTCCATTCATGTCTTGCGGGTGGACCTGCTCCCTATACTGTAGGAGAGTTTGCTCTATTTTAAGACCCCGATGCATCCAGTAGGTGTCATATTGTGCATCATGTATGCTAAACCAGGGTTTTGTGTGTGTCATTCTGAAGTGTGGAATGCTATGAAAGATGGTTTTGCCTGACCAATGATATGATATCATTGGTGAATAGATGGTGACATCATGAATGTTGGAATGTTGTGCAATGAGAATGTCTTGCTTGTAGTTCAAGGGGCAACATGTGCTGGCATGGAATTGTGTAAAATATGAATTGTAATGACTGGCCACTTATTCATTGATGTCGACCATGATAGGTCTCGGGGCAGCTGTTTATGTTCATAGAATGCCTGCTGACAACCACTGTGTCACAGCACTGTTGTCAGCACTGTGTGCCACCCATAGCTTACACTTACTGACAAGATGGTACATGTTAGAAATGGGGTCTTTGGTTGGCAGTCAGGTTACCCCTGTCCAATCAGTGGCCCTCACTCTGGTCAGGGTAAAGGAGAATCACACTCAGTTAAGCCCTGCTCACCCCCCTTGGTAGCTTGGCACGATCAGGCAGGCTTAACTTCAGAAGCACTGTGTAAAGTATTTGTATCAACACACACAGTAATATAGTGAAAACACTACAAAATGAACGGCAAAAATCTAACATACACAAGTCAAGATATGAATTTTAAAAAGAATAAGGCCCTCATTACAACATCGGCGGTAAAAGTCACTTACCGCCGTGCAGAAGACCGCAAAAACACCACTGCGGCCGCGGAATACCGCCACAGCTAATATGACACACATCTCGGAATCCGCCGATATTCAGACACCCACACAACTCCGCCACACCAAAGGTCAGTGTTAAACAGGCGAAAACAAATCCTCCACCGTCACGCCAACAGAAACACGCCCATGCTATCACGACACACGAATCCACGCAGCGGTCTTTCAACTGCGGTATTCCATTGGCGGTACACACCGCCGCGCTCAAAATACACACACATATACAAAACACCGCCAAATTGGACAATTCAAAATACACACTTCTGATACACATACAAACACCACTCCCACACACCCAACACAATATAAAACACACACCCACATCACCCACAAACCCGTACGACCATAATTCCCGAACGAAGGCCAGAGAGACAGAGAGCACAGCAATTGAGAACCCCACCACACAGAGGCACACAACACCATCACCCATACAACATTCCACGCACAAAACACCACACACCACTACACATCACCACACACATCAACACTTACACCACCCCACACATCACCCACACCACCCCATGTCACGCTAAAGACACCCCTGGTTTTCCGAGGAGGAACTCAGGGTCATGGTGGAGGAAATCCTACGGGTAGAACCACAGCTATTTGGCTCACAGGTGCAGCACACCTCCATAGCCAGGAAGATGGAGCTATGGCGCAGAATGGTGGACAGGGTCAACACAGTAGGACAGCATCCAAGAAATCGGGAGGACATCAGGAAGAGGTGGAACGACCTATGGGGGAAGGTGCGTTCTGTGGTCTCCAGGCACAACATTGCGGTACAGCGGACTGGCGGCGGACCCCCACCTCCTCCCCTACAACTAACAACATGGGAGGAGCAAGTCTTGACCATCATGCATCCAGAGGGCCTCGGAGGAGTCGGTGGAGGAATGGACACTGGTAAGTCAAATCTTAACTATCATATCCCCCACCCTACCTGCATGCTATCACACCCCCCCACCCTCACACCCTCCCCTATCACCCCAAATCCAAACTAATGTACTAATAACACAAACCACTCATCCCAACACCAAGCCCTGCATGACACAACTAAGCATGGTCACCCCTCACCAAAGCATGCTCATTTCACATACCCAGAACAGCCCCCTAACCATCATCACACAAACCCACACACAGGAATGCTTGCACTGGGTTACACGCACACCCACGCATTGCACACCATGACACACACAGATGCAATAATCATGCTCTCATATCCCTGCAGGACCACTAAGAAACGTCACCACACCAGAGGGTCCAGACATCTCCACTCCACCCACAGAAGAGTCCCACAGTGACGACAGCAGCTCTGCCCTACTGGATCCTGATGACCAGCCCGGACCATCATGGGCCTCGGGACAGTCGGTTCCCCTTGCACAGGCACAGCCCAACACTGACCTTCCACCCTCTGGTAACACCAGCACAGCACCCACCCAGCGGGCCCATACCTCCGTACCCAGGACATGTCAATCAGCGGTGTGTCCACCACTACAGGGAACCCAGGATAACCCACTACCCCAACAACAACAGGAACCTGGGGGCAGTGGTAGTGGGCACACAGTCCAGGGGACGGAGGCACAGGAACACAGGGGAACTGGGAGGGCTGCTGTGCGACAGGGGGCGGACAGGCCAAGGGAACCCACTCTCCGCGAGGCCCTCTCCTCCATCATGGGAGCATACCACCACTCCCAGGAGACGATGGCGACGGTCCTGGCCAAGTTTCAGGAGACCCAGCGCCTACAGGAGGAACAGTATTTGGGGTTCAGGGAGGAACTCAGAACCATCAGCTCCGCCCTGGGCACCATCGTAGGGGTGCTGAAGGACATACAAAGCACCATGCGGGACACCGTGGCACTCCAAGGGGCCCCTGACACTAGCATGGACGATGAACTGCCCACCACCTCCGCCGGCGCTAGTGGATAGGACACCCCGCCACAGGACCACAACACCAGCACCCCACCCCCTGCAGACGGATAACCACCACGCAAGCGGTCCCTGAGATCCAGGAACAGGACAAAGCAAGATGGCAAGACCCCGCCAGGAAATTAGACCACCCTGATTGTCATTCCACTGTCTCACTTTGTTACCCTGTCCATACTTTAACTGCCCCAGCTCCACTTCCTATGCCCATATGGGCAGTGCACTTGTGTGACCAATAGACTGGACTCTGCCATGGACATTCCTCCACCGTCCCCCATCACCATTTGACAACCCCCCTCCATTTTTTAGCACTTAAATAAACACCCTTGAACCACAAAACAATCTGGAGTCATTCTGTGATTTGGTAAATTTGTATTATCAATGACAGTGTCAAAATGTGTTTTCTATTGTAAAGCCAACATACCTATGTCACACATCACAAGTCCTTGAAGGATGCAAGCAGATAACACACGTTGGTAATCACACCTGTGAAACCGTAATGGAAAGGTACAACTCAGTGACCAAATAGTGCTATGGAATGACAGACATGATAGAGGTAGAAGTGTGAAAGTGAATGTAATGGTAAGAAAGAAATGTTCTCACCTGTGTGTCACTGGAAATATTGCTGTATGACTGACTCCCTGTTGTCTATATCTTCTTCCTCAGCTTCCTCCTCATCACTGTCCACAGGCTCCACAGCTGCCACAACACCACCATCTGGACCATCCTCCTGCAGAAAAGGCACCTGGCGTCGCAAAGCAAGATTGTGAAGCATCGAGCAGGCGATGATGATCTGGCACACCTTCCTTGGTGAGTAGAATAGGGAACCACCTGTCATATGGAGGGACCTGAACCTGGCCTTCAGGAGGCCGAAGGTGCGTTCGATCACCCTCCTAGTCCGCCCATGGGCCTCATTGTAGCGTTCCTCTGCCCTGGTCCTGGGATTCCTCACTGGGGTCAATAGCCAGGACAGGTTGGGGTAACCAGAGTCCACTAGGCTAGGAAGGACAACAGCGACCACAAATTCAAAAAATTTCCAGGGATGTACCCACAGATACACAGAACATGACACCAAACACAAAACTCTTCCTGTATGTGTGTTGAGTTTAGGCCTAGGTATGTGTGACGCAGTAGTAAATGAGGCCATGTGGCCCCCTGAAATGGCGGCTGCCTGACCTCTAAACTGGGACAATGGGATGTGAGGTATCTGCGCTAGACCGCGGCACAATGCTGCATTGGTTAACATTGGACCCTATGGGTCCCAGGATCCAATGATTAAGTGCGCCGGCGGTGATGATACGCACTGCCGCAGACGTGACCGCCATTTTCTATCTGTTCAATCACTCGATACCTGATCTTCGACAGGAGAGGACCTACACTGCAAGTGCTGCTGTGACCTCGGTCTGGAAGAGACAATGGCTGCTACGTCTGGGGAAAGGGCCCCTGCCTTCACTGCTCAGGAGTTGGAGAAGCTAGTCAACGGGGTCCTTCCCCAGTACACGCTACTCTATGACGTCCACCGGAGACGGGGCACCCACTGCCGGAAAAGATGGGATGACATTCCCCGCTGGAGCAAGAAGACGGCGGAGGCTCAGCTGGGGATGGCCTCCCAACGTGGGAGGGGTGCCCGTCGCCCCATGACCCCCCTGATGTTCAGGATCCTGGCGGTGGCCTACCCGGAGTTGGATGGGTGCTTGAGGGCATCACAGCAGGCACAAGGGGGTGAGTACACTCTCATTCTGGGGACTTTGTGTGCAGTGGAGGGGTCTGGGTGGGGGAGAAGGGCTGTGGGTTTCCCTAGGCCAGGGCTACTTAGGTAGGCTAGGCCCCTCTGTAATGCAGGCCATTTGCCATTCCACCCCACCTCTGTAGAGGGCCAAGTACAGGTATACATGCCCCTGTGGCATCCATGTGTGCAGATGTCCACCATAGCCATGTAGGCCAGATCCCAGGAATTGCATCTGTAGTGGCCAAGAGCACGGCATAGTGCAGGGGGCTGCTGTGTCTATATTGTCCGCCAACGGTAGCGGTAAGCCATGCACTCAACCTGTCTTTCTTCTGTCGCCCCCCCCCCCTTTTTGTGCTCTCCCTGTTCTTTTGTGCATCAGCATCATCAGGCGGAGGTACAGTGGCACCGGAGCACGAGGGAGCTGCATCCCACATGGCCATGGAGGGCCACACCACAGACTCTGAATACACGAGTGGGACGGAGGGCGAGGGGAGCTTCACGTCAGGCACAGGATCACCAACCAGCGACACGGACTCGTCTGCCGATGGGAGCTCCCTTGTGGTGGTGGCACCATCTCTCCCCCCACTTCTACAGGTACAGCCGCCACCTCCCCTACCAGCACCGCCCTCCCAGCAGCCCCTCACCGTTCGCCCCGTGCCCGCTCACCCAGGAGGGTGGCCATCACCTTCGCCCCAGGCACCTCAGCCCCTGCCCCAGTCACCCCTGCTGCCCTCAGTGAGGAGGCCATTGACCTCCTCAGGTCACTCACTGTTGGGCAGTCTACCATTGTGAATGCCATCCAGGGTGTAGAAAGGGAATTGCAACACACTAATGCATTCCTGGAGGGCATTCATTCTGGTCAGGCTGCCCATCATCGAACCCTGCAATCTCTGGCCTCAGCACTGATGGCAGCCATTGTCCCTGTGTCTCGCCTCCCCCCTCCAACTTCCTCCAGCCAGACCCAATCCCCTGTACCCCAGCCTATCCCAACCACACCATCAAACAAGCATGCATACACCTCAACACACACAAGTAGCTCAGGCAAACATAGGCACCACACAACCCACAGGCACTCACGCAAGCATCACCCACATACAGACACAGCAACATCCACTGCCTCCACTGTGTCCCCCTCCTCGTCGTCTCCCTTCTCCCTCCCAGTGTCGTCTACACTATCACCTGCATGCACTACATCTACAGGCACTAGGACTCGCACCAGAACACCCAGCATCACACCCCGCTCACCTGCACTCACTACCCCCACTACCATTTACACGTCCCCTGTGTCCACTCCCAGTGTGTGTGTGACGCCCCCGCCCAAAGTACACAAACGCGGGCACCCACACACCCAACATCCATCCACCTCACAACAGCCTCCAGTACCTGCACCCAAAACACCTAAAGTTACACCTCCTGCAACCACCTCCTCTTCCTCCACTCCCAGACCCCCTCCAGCTACCCATCCCAGTCTTCGTCAGCAACTCTTCCTTAGCAACGTTGACCTCTTTGCCACCACCCCCACCCCTCCAATTCATAAGTCCCGTAGTAGCACCTCAGCCAAAAAAACACCAGGACCTGTGGTGCGTGTTCAAGGTGTGTGGAGTGCACCGGCCACCAGGGCAGCTAGTGTGACACGGAGCCAAAGCATTGCCAGTCCACCCCCTGTGAAGCACCTCAAATTGGAAAGACAGGACAGGGTGAAGACTCCTGGTGGCAAAACTGCACACAAGGGTCCCAGGGGGATTGCAGAGTCAGCTGTGACTCCTTCAAAGGTGGTGAGGGGCCAGAAGAAGTCTGGTAAGAGCAGCACAGCGGAGAAGGGCGCCATCCTCCCCGGCGGCTGGGACGCCACCGCCAGCACCGTCATCACTGGTCAGGAGTCCACCGCCGGAGTCAGTGCCCAGGAGGGCAGCAGTATCGTCACTCGTCAGGAGACCACCGCCGGAGTCAGTGCTCAGGAGGGCCCTGGCAGCCACAGCCCCGCTGGGCAATGAGGGAGCGTCATGCCACACACCAATGCACAGGTCAGAGACCGCCACGGCAAAGCACCGCTGAACAGGGCAAAGCACCGCTGAACAGGGCAAAGCACCGCTGCACAAGGAAAAGACCGCCATGGTGAAGACCGCTGAACAGGGCAAAGCACTGCTGAACAGGTCAGAGACCGCCATGAAAAAGCACAGCTGAACAGGGCAAAGCACCGCTGAACAGGTCAGAGACCGCCATGGCAAAGCACCGCTGCACAAGGAAAAGCACCGCCACATCAAGCATTGTTCTCTCATGTGCAGCTGGGACAGTGACGGAACAGGAACCGTCACAGTGAGCCTGATGCAGTCTGGGCACCATTCCCCCTCCAGAATCAGTGGACACATACATCCACTCAGTCTGTCCTTAACAGGATGAAGCACTCTGGGCACCAGTCCCCCTCCAGAACCAGTGGAGACTGTTATCCACTTGAGAGACTGTGGATTTGCACTCCCCAGGATGAAACAGTGGGCAACCCACCCACTGTAGAGACTTGAGAGACTGTGGCTTTGCACTCCCCAGGATGTAACAGTGGGCAAACCACCCACTGTAGAGACTTGAGAGACTGTGGCTTTGCACTCCCCAGGATGTAACAGTGGGCAACCCACCCACTGTAGAGACTTGAGAGACTGTGGCTTTGCACTCCCCAGGATTGAACAGTGGGCAAACCACCCACTGTAGAGACTTGAGAGACTGTGGCTTTGCACTCCCCAGGATGTAACAGTGGGCAACCCACCCACTGTAGAGACTTGAGAGACTGTGGCTTTGCGCTCCCCAGGATTGAACAGTGGGCAAACCACCCACTGTAGAGACTTGAGAGACTGTGGCTTTGAACTCCCCAGGATGTAACAGTGGGCAAACCACCCACTGTAGAGACTTGAGAGACTGTGACTTTGCAATCCCCAGGATGTAACAGTGGGCAAACCACCCACTGTAGAGACTTGAGAGACTGTGGCTTTGCACTCCCCAGGATACATCAATGGGCATGGAGCCCCGCCGTGGATCTGGCGTGGTGCTGTAATCTGGCTGAGGTGCCCCCCCCTTCCCCTCCCGCCTGTTGTATTTCTATCTGATGCCCCTGCAGTGTTCTCTCCGTTTGTGGACAGGTATCTAGTGTGGGCCTCGCCCATGCATTTTTGGACCGGTGGTGCACGGACAGTGATATGTGCATACCTGCACTACTTCTCGTAATGTATATAATTTTGATTGTGTATTTATATCTGTATATATTTGGAACTGTATTTTGATACATTACAATGTTTGGACTGATTTATTTTTGTCTTTGCATTCTTCCGGGGGGGTTGTGGGTTGTTACTGTGATGTTTGGAAATGCATTGGTGTGTGTGTTGTAATGTGCGTGGGTGGGGCTGGGGGTGTTGCGCGTGTGTCCCCCTGACTTTTGCCTCCCCCCTGCCCTATGTCGTAGGTGCAGTACTCACCGTTGTCTTCGGCGCCGCCGTTGCTGGTGTTGGTAGATGAGCAGGAAGACAAGGGCAGGGAGTATTTGTAATTCCGGCTCCATGGTATCCTCCTTCCTCGTGGAGTGTGTTGAGGTGAGCGTTTTCTCCATTGCGAAAGCTGTTCCGCCGTGTTTTTATCCACGGTGAATCCGCCCCGGAAAAGGTGGCGGATTGGCGGGTTGTGATACTGTGGGCGGTACATTGTCTTCCGCCTGTCTGTTGCCGGTGACCGCCGCGCTGCTTGTCTGTACCGCTGTGGCAGGCGGTGTGTTAAAGTGGCTGTCTATGTTGGTGGTTTCCGCCACGGTCATAATTCCCTATTTTTGTCCGCCGGCCTATTTGCAGTATTACCGCACCTTTAACACCGTCCGCCAGGGTTGTAATGACCCCCAAAGAGTCTTAGACCCTGATTTTAAGATTGCCAGTAACTGCCACCTACCGCTGCAGCAACTTCCGCCAAGGGACCGTTGCAGTGACTACCATCCGTCCACCATATTATGACCACAGCTTGATTTCCGCCACAAGAAGGGGCAAAATCTGGCTGTGGCCATACTGGCAGATGGTAATAAGGTGGCGCTGCTACCACAAGCAGCGCCACGCCAGTAGACCGATGCCAGCTGCATTATGTCAAGTAATTCGGCCTGGCGGTGTTCTACTGCGTGGCGCTGCTGGTGGTAGCAATGCTCTGTCCCATCCCCTGCCGGAAGACCCCCTGGATCCAGGTAAGTTGGGTCTCCAACACGGGAGGGGGGTGTTGTGTGTGGGGGTGTGTGCATGTATGTGTGAATGTGTGCATGAATGCGAGTATGTGTGAGTGTGTTGTGTGCATGCATGTATGAATGTGTGTGAGTGCATGTATGTATGGAAGTGTGAGTGCGTGTAAGTATGGAAATTGGAATGCATGTCTGCGTGTATATTTTGATGTGTGTGCAAATGTGTGCGTGAATGGATGAATGCGTGCGTGTATGTATGTGTGAATGAGTGTGTGTCTGCGTGTGTGTGTGTGAATGGGGCCCTGTCATTGATAGGGCCTACCGCCATGTTTTTCGTGGCGTTTCGAATGCCACGAAAGCCATGGCAGTAGGCAGGGACATAATCCCGCCGGTGGCATAATGGTGGCCGCCAGGCTGGAGATGGTTATCTCCAGCTCGGCGGCTGCTACCGCCATGGCGGTCGGAGTGGTACATTGGCTTCAAGTATTCTTTTAGTATATGGTTTTGAAATAAATCCTGTTAATCTTAGCCTAATATGTTTTGTAATTTGATTGAGTGTCTGGCCAAGTTGGGGAAATGGCCTAGGGTATACTTACTTGTCTTGATTTCCCAGGTTTACATTATGCATCCCCTAAGACCAAGAAACTGTCAAAATGGTTGCTACATACTGACTACCAGTACATACATTTTCCATCCTGTGTTCCAGCCATTCACAATGTGTATGTACTCTTTATCTTGGACAGGTAAATATGGTACTTCACCTGTCATTGGTGGGGTCCTGCTATTTCATTGTTGGCAAGTGCGGTACATCTGACAACAGACAAATTCAGAACTGTATCCTGTAACACTGACAGGTGGCCATCACTGAAAAGGTTAGCTTTTCCTGTTCCAAACAAATAAGTTGTACTGATACTCCCATCTGGATAAATTACCATTGATTGAGTTCAAAGCCATACATGACGCATGGCAGCTGAATTGTCCTTATTTGGACTGGGGCATGTCTGCACTTTTTCTAGGCTGCCTGCCATGGTCTCCATCCCCACCCGAACCTGCTTTGCCAGCTCCTGATGGAATCCTACCACTGTCATCTGAAAGCTGATCTCTGGGTCCTCGGAGTCCAGAGCTGTGTGAGTACTGGCTGGTGGCATGTGTTGGTGACTGGGTGGTCCATGTGGAGACCCTGCAATGCTGTGTGCCCTCACTGCGACTAGAGCTGGTGTATGGAGTGATCCTAGGACATCCCGGAGAGTCTGTTCATTGAGGGTTGGCAGCTGGTCACCTATATCATCAGAAAAATCCAGGACAGGCAGGTTGGCAGGAGGTAAGCCATCATCCTCTGTAATGAGCGAGTGTAAAATCAATATTCAATTGCATTGGCTGTTGACATGGGATATTATGTATTTGCCACTGGAGGCTCAGTGACATGTCACTGACCCAAGGTTGTGGTTGTACTTATGTGTAGCATTGTGCATCACACATGGGTCAAGCTCACTAGCAAATGAAAATGATAGAGCGAAACACTGTGCTAAAAGTGGCAGCTCTCCACCTTATCATTTCCATTATTCAGGAATGTGCAGTACTCAACTGCATACCGTGCACTCCTGGATTGTCCCCTGCGCGGGCACTAAATAGAGCTGGCTCATGCCAATGCAGGCATCCTTGCACCATTGTGCAAGGATGTATGCGTTGAAAGGTTTGACTGTTTATGTGTTGAAAGATGTCCGCTCCTGCACCTACACTATCACTCACGGTGATTTGGCTCTTCTGTGTGTGCTGCATTATGCAGCACACTCAGGCCCATATTTATACTTTTTTAGCACTGCATTTGCGTCATTTTTTGATGCAGAAGCGGCACAAACTTACAAAATACAATTGTATTTTGTTAGTTTGTGCCTATTTTGCGTAAAAAAATGATGCAAATTTGGCGCTAAAAAAGTATAAATATGGGCCTCAGTATTGCCAAAGTGTATTTTTTAAATTATATTTTACTTGTAGGAATGGACACCTTCCCACACACTGACAATCATGTGTTGCATTTTGCTCTTTCTGCAGCACGCATAGAAAAAGAAAAACGAGGGAGAATAAAAGTATACCCCCTCGTTGCGCCTTGCTAACACCACCCCTGCAGTGGCATTAGATTTTGGCGCTGCATCAGGTTGACTAATACTTGTAAATCTGAGGCAGCGTCAAAATGCAATGGGTGTTGCTGTGGCATGACAACAGCAACACCCATTGTACGCCCCTTCCACATAAAGTGCTGGGTGCAACTGAATAAAGTTTTGCTGTATCAATTATATATTGAGTATCACGCCCAACTAGCATTAATTTCGTCTCATGATCTGAAATTTTCAGTTGCTGCAGTAGCACATATCTGTATTGTGGTTGAATGGCTAAAATCAGAACTTTGGCGTATATCCACCGGTATCTTGACTCCTGTCCATATATTATACTGAAGAGAGTCTGTATCAATGTACGGTGAAAAGATCAAGGGCCAGAGAGGCCAAGATATGGATGCCTGTCTTTGATTGGATATAGGCAACAGACTTTTGCTGGATTTTGAAATATTGATGCATGATAATATCATAACTGAAGTATGATTTGTATGTCAAGATCATTTATGTTTTTGATTTTGATTTTGAAAGAGCAGTGTTATGTAGTGACTGGTCAGCCAGCTGTGATTGTTAGACAATTTATTATGTACTTCAAATTGCGAAGATTTGCGAGTGAGATATATGGAATTTTACTGTACATTAAGCTCTAAAACCTGTTGGAAAATTAATGAATTAATTAACTTGTCTCGATTATAGGTTGACAGCGTAATATAGTGAATTGATATTACTCTTCCTCCTCAAATAGTTTTTTTTAAAAACTTGCTCGTAAGTCAGTTAGAGCCCTTAACATCCATTGACGGTTTCAGGATACACAAAAGTATTACACATTTGTGTCTTCTTTCCTTAACTGGATCAAACTCCTGGTGTAATATATCAGGCTCCTGGAGCCAGAAGAAAAGGCAAGTCCAATCTTGACTGGAATTATGGGTGGGTTCATTTGTTTGTTTTAATAAAGATACACCATGAAGCACACTGTCTTGGTTGCATCAAAACAGACTCTGGCCCTCATTACAACCCTAGCGGTCGGTGTTAAAGTGGCGGTAACACGTCAACAGGCTGGGGGTAAAAAAAATGGAATCATGGCCACCACGGAGGTAGCAACAACACTGCTGCAGTAACCGCCAAGAGACAGGCGGAAGAAAATGTACCGCCCACAGCATTACAACCCGCCCATCCTCCAGCTTTTCCAGGGCAGTACCAATGCCATCAAAAGAATGGTGGAAACAGAACACAGAAGGGAAACCACTCACCTCTCGACACTCAAGGAAGAACCACGACGCCATGGAGCCAGAGTTACATGTTTTCCCCATGCTGGTGTATCTTCTCATATACCAGGAGCATGAACGCTGCTGCCGCCGACCATAGTGAGTACTGTACCTAGCACACAAGGAAGGGGGGAAGGAAAAAGAGAGTGACAAACACACACGCAACCCCCCCAACCCCCACCCCAACACCATACACACAAACACATGCTTCAACATTACATATACACCCCGTAACCCTCAGGAATAACGCAAGGACAAAAGGAATGGAGTCAAATGAGCATAATGTTAGTGGATGCCTTCATCCACTGTTTCTGGAAGGAGCTTTGCGCCCTGGGATGCAGATGTTTTGGAGTGCAAGGTCACAGTCTCTCACCTGCGTGTCACAACAATAGCTTTTGCAGGGGCCAGGACGCACTGCAGCCCGTGTAGTCACCACTACACACTGCTCTCTGGTGGTGATGGCTGCTTAGAGGATGGCAGTTGCACTTCAGGTGGCGGTGCTGTCAGTGGTGGTGGTAGCCTCCAGGCCTTCACCTGCAGCCTCGGATGGCTGCCCACTGGAGCTGCTGCTGCTGACAGTGGTGCTGCTTGTGGCTGTGCAGGTGGCGGTGCTGGCCGCTGTGCAGGTGGCAGTGCTGACCGGGGTGCTGGGGGTTGTGGTGGTGGCCTCCAGGCTCTCACCTGCAGCCTCGGACGGCTGCCCACTGGGGCTGCTGCTGCTGGCAGTGGTGCTGCTTGCAGCGGTGCAGGTGGCGGTGCTGGCCGCGGTGCAGGTGGTGCTGCTGGCGTTTGTGGTGGTAGCCTCCAGGCCTTCACCTGCAGCCTCGGATGGCTGAAGTGCCATGGCTGGTGTTCTGTGCTCCTTACTGCCCTTGGCAGATGGTGGTGCCTCCTTCCTTCTGCCATCTGGAGTCTTTGACTTGGCCTTGCTGGATGCTGTCCCCTTCTTGCCCTCGCAAGGTGGCAGAAGCTTCTTGGGCTTGGCAGGTGCTGGTGGCACACTGGCTGGGAAGACAGGTGCCTCCTTGAAGCCTCTCACAGCAGATGAAACCGGACTGGACTGGGTGGCTGAGGTGCTGGGCTGGGTTCTGGTCACCCTGGCCCGTGGTGAAGGACGGTAGGGAAGGGTAGGGAAGAGGTCAATGTTAGCGAGGAAAAGTTTCTAAGGAACACTGGGGCAGGAAGAGGGTGAAGGTTTGGAAGTGGTTGTAGGAGGTGTAAGTCTGCTGTGTTTGGGTGCAGGTGCTTGGGCTGGATACTGTTGTGAGGTGGATGGCTGTTGGGTGGGTGTGCGCTTGCGTTTGTATACAGAGTGCGAGAGAAAACAGGGGACGTGTGCATGGATGTGGGGATGGTGACTGCCAGTGAGGGGCGTGTAGTGATAGACTTGCTGGTGATGGAGGTAGTGGATGATGATGTAGTGCATTCAGGTGTGAGTGGAGATGCTACCGGGAGGGAGGTGGACGAGGAGGAGGAGGGGGACGCAGTGGATGTTGGTGTGTCTGCATGGGGATGGTGCTTGTGTGAGTGCCTGTGAGATGAAGTGTGGTGCTTGTGTATGCCTGAGCCACTTCTGTGTGTTGATTTGGGTGATTGCTGGTCTGAAGATGTGCTTGTGATAGGTTGGGGTTGAGGGGATTAAGACTGGGTAGAGGTAGTTGGGGGGGGAGGCTAGAGACAGGGACAATGGCTGCCATCAGTGTGGAGGCCAGAGCCTGGAATGCTCTCTGTTGGGGCGCCACGCCAGAGTGAATGCCCTCCAGGTATGCATTTGTTTGTTGCAAATGCCTTTCAACACCCTGGATGGCATTCAGTATGGTAGACTGCCCAACAGTGAGGGATCTCAGGAGGTCAATAGACTACTCACTAGGGACAGCAGGGCTGACTGGGGCAGGGCATGAGGTGCCTGGGGCGAAGGAGATTCCCACCCTCCTGGGTGAGCGGGCAGGGGGAACACGCTGCAGGGCTGCTGGGAGGGCGGTGCTAGTACGGGGTGGTGGCTGTACCTGTTGTTGGGGTGGCCACATAGGTGTCCGCCACCGCCAGGCAGCTTCCATCGGAGGAGGAGCCGTTATCGGTAGTGTCCCCTCCTGTCTCTATCGTGGTGCTCCCTTCGCCCTACATCCCACTGGTGCCCTCACTGTCAATGGATTCGGTCTCCAGGCCTATGTGGGATGCAGCTCCCTCCATCGCCGGTGCCTCTGGTCCTCCGCCAGATGATGCTAATGCACACAAGGACAGGGTGACAAAACAAAAAGGGGACGGAGAGACAGAGGATACACTGGGTCAATGCCAGCAACAACACTACTGTTGGCGTACACAACACACAGGGATCAGCCCTATGCATTAGGCCATGCACTACCAGTTACAATACCAGTCACCAGCCCATGAGGTACATTGCCTAACACCATTAGCTGCACACCTGAAACCAACATGACCCTGCCCAGTAGTAGATGGCCACTAACACTACTGGGGTTGGATTGCTTCAGAGCCTGCCCAACAAGGGACCTACCCTGCCAGTTCGCAGTGGCCTATGGGCACCCACAGCCCACATCCCCCACCTGGTATGGACCTGCTGGGTGGTTGCTGTGGTGGTGTTTCCTGACGGGGGAAGCTCTGTGGTGGTATCGGACTGTGCCTGGGTCACTGAATGTCCAGAGGTCCCTGATGGGCCAGGTTGGTCATCCTGATCCAGGCGTGCAGAGCTGCTGTCATCACGGTGGGCCTCTTCGGTGGGGGACTGGATGTTGCTGGCACCTCCTCTCCGGTGACTTTGTGTGAGGGTCCTGTGGGTACGTAAATGCAATGTTATTGTTACTGCTTGTTCCATCTTATGCATGGGTATGGTTCCCCTCTATGGTTGTTATTGCCAAGGCAGCTTTGGCTTGTGTGAGTTGTGATTTGTTTGGCTAAGTGATTGTCACTAGTGTGCATGCTGTGGTGATGGCTGTCCATGCAGGTCTGTGAGTGGTGTCCATGCATTGGTGTTGCATGCAGGGCTTGGTATTGGGATGGGTGGGTTGTGATGGTGGGGTATATGTGAGGTGGTGGAGTGATGGGAGTGAGGGTAGGAATGGGAGTTTGTGATGGCATGCAGGTAGGGGGTGGTAAAAGTAGTAAATCTTTGACTTACCAGAGTCCAGTCCTCCTGCTACTTCTGCCAGGCCCTCAGGATGCATGATTGCCAAGACTTGCCCCTCCTTTGTTGTTAGTTGTGAGGAAGGAGGAGGGGTTCCACTGCCAGTCCTCTGTACAGCTATCTGGTGTCTTGCTACCACAGAACGCACCTTCACCCATGGGTCATTCCACCTCTTCCTGATGTCATCCCTTGTTCTGAGGTGCTGTCCCACAGCGTTGACCCTGTCCACGACTCTCCGTCATAGCTCCATCTTCCTAGCAATGGACGTCTGCTGCACCTGTGATCCGAATAGCTGTGGCTCTACCCAGATGATTTCCTCCACCATGACCCTTAGCTCCTCCTCTGAGAACCTGGGGTGTCTTTGGGGTGCCATGGGTGTAGTGTGAGTGGTGTGTGTGAGCGTGTGAGGGGTGATGTGTTGGGGTGTGTGCTGTGAGGTGCGTGGATGGTATATGAGTGATGGTGTTCTGTGGCTCTGATTCCGTGGGTGCTCCTGGTGTGTGTCTCTCTCTCTGTTGTAACTTGTTTGTAGTGGTAAGGGTTGTGCTGTGGGTGTTTGTTTTATAGTGGTGTGGGTGTGTGGGTGTGGTGTGTGTTTGTGTGTCAAATGTGTGTAGTTTGAATTGTCCAATGTGTTAATGTTTTGTTAGGTTGGGTGTATTTTAAGCGCGGTGTTATGTACCACCAATGGTTTACCACAGTTGAATGTCTACCACGGTGACTCATTATTATAATGCTGTGGGCGTATTTCTGTTGGCTTAACTGTGTGGTTTTTGGTACCGCCATTTTATCACTGACCTTAGGGCTGGCGGACTTGTGTATGTGTCTGTATAGTGGCGGATTTCTGTGTGTGGGTCATAATACGCGTAGCGGTATACCGTCGCAGTCGCGGTATGTTGGAGGCAGTCAGCATGGCGGTAAGCGGCACATACCGCCAATGTCATAATGAGGGCCTTGATCTGTAAACTTTTCTTAGCAGTGCTTCTACCCACCACTACATGGTTTCTAAGTAGGCTTTATATGACCCTGAAAGTGATGTAGAGGAGACGCATATAAGCACCACCCTTGTACTGATTAAGTTTGTTTCTTTTCTCACCTTAGAATAACATGGGAAAGGGCCTCTGCTTCTACTTTCATTGGTCTTCAGCGACTCCCAGAACAAGATCCAGTGTGCAAGGGAATGGTGTTCCCTCCAAAAACAACAGGCTTTAAAATATGCTGTGAGTGTAGAAAACAAATGTTGGTCACTGACTTGCACAAGGTGTATCGTTGGTGTTTGTACTCAGGGCACAACTTTATGTCACACAGTGGGTGTGTCCTTATGCACCTAAAGTCCTATTCAGAGTCAAAGTCCTCTGGTAAATCAAAGTCCCAGCGGAAACATAAGAAGACGAAGTAGGAACTCAAACCTATCTCACTATTCTCTTTAAAAAGAGAAGTGAAGTGTACAGTGGCATAAACGTGCCAATCAATCTCACTCCCATATTCTGACTGAAGAGCCAATATCATAGCTGATGACACAGTGGGTCAAGGCCTTTAAAGAGGCCTTGCTACATATCTTTGACACTTTCCCTGCTCCCTCTGTTGTGTTTTTGGGCCACACGGATTGACAGGGATCATCAATTGGATTACTGCTAGTGGACCTATCCTTGTCACCATCTGAACCCCTTGGCAGCTCCCCCGTTTAGCACTGACTTCTCCTGCAGATCAAAGGCCCACATTGATCCTTCATTTGTGGTGGATCCTGTTAGATTCATTGGGAATCAGAAGGTTAGCTTAGCCTTCTGACTTGCAGGCCTGTGCCCCCGTCACCTAGTGACTTTTAACCTACTTAGTTTGCTCTGTTTTAGCCCATTTATTTGATTATTTATTTTTAAATGGCTGCCATGTTTATATTTAGAGAAATATTTTGAGTTTGTATTCAGTGCCACTCTGTGAAGGCGTCACTCTCAGCATCAAAATCAAGTGATGTGTGTAGGTATTCACATCATGTCACTTTCCCACTTATGTGTGACAGTAACATAATGTACTTTGTTGACGCCACAAACCTGCCCCTTATCTATTGATTGGGGAGATACCTGCATCAAGGGTCCTACATGGTCTGTATAAATACACCTCATACAGATAGGGTTATAAGAGGGATTCTTAACAGACGCTTTCAACGCTATTTACGCTGTACGTCACCCTGCTGCAGTAATCAGCATTTATGTCCCTACGGAGTCTGACCTAGAGACCTCATTTCAAGGAAACGAGGGTTGGTTCTCATGGACATGGTACTGGCAGATTAGGTTTATCACACTTAGCTCTCTTTAGGTTAGAGATTAGGTTCTCCATGCTAGGGATTTTACATTTCATGCTTAGTGCAAGACAGTAGGGGTCTTTGTATTCACGACTTTTATTATGCATTATCCTACTCATTGCAGCTCATGCATTTTACCGTAAATTGCAGTCCTTTCAATAAAAAATATATTGAAAACTCTCCTGCTTCTTCTTCATTGTCTGTGTATGAATTTGACTAATTGCTAACAAGAGAAAAGGTAACTTCCGTTCCACCATGACACCCTGAGGTATTGCAATCTAGAGTCCATGCGTTTGGCTGCCAGAAATCCCCTTTTACATTGACACTGGTACAAGAGGAGGATCCAGTAATGACTCTGTTGTTTAATTCTGAAACAGTATTGGCTTGACCCCGACTAATGTCATGCTCCAATTCCATATAACAGTCAGTCCCCACAGAACCTAAGTCTGATGCTATGCTCTATGCTTCCACAATCAAAGAGACACCCTCTTGGGCTCCATTGTTTTTTGGTTCTGACTTGGATTAGAGCTTGCTACCACTCAGAGATGATGGTGGCAGGGACGGAAAGGATTTACCCTCTGCTTTTTGTTTCCCCATTTGAGGGGAGTGCCTACTGTGCTCTGTTAATTAAACAAGAGTCTGCAGCTCTGGACCTACAACTGCCTTCTGTTGAAGTTAAGTTAATGCCCTTACTAAAGTTTTGCAGTCTGGGCCTGCCTCACCTGACCACTTTTTTCATTCAATGAATGCCTCAGTGACAACTTAATGGGTACATGGTCTAAGCCCTGTTCCTGCCCATAGGTTAATAGTAGGTGGCAAATGCCATCAGCCAACTGAGCTCTGATTAGATGGAAAGCCTATGGTCCCAGAATCACCACAGTGACTTTCTGCACAAACAAAAAGAGAATGAACATGAATGCCTACAAATGACAGCAAAGGAGAGGAAAAAGAGGAGTTTTAAAACAGACTCCAGTCCATCCTGGAGAAATGCTTTGAGAGAGACATCATCATTGGAGACCTCAGTGCCAAGATTGGAAGCAGCCACACTGGATATAAAGAAGTCATGGGCAACCATAGCCTTGATAACATGAACCGATATGGTGAAATGCTTACAGATCTCTGTACCCTCAACAGTTTGGTGATAGGCAGTAGTGTATGCTCACACAAAACAATACACAAGGCAACATGTGTGACTCCAGATCATTCAACAAAGGATCAGATCAATCATGCATTGCATTGCAAAGAAGTTCTGGAGGTCCCTTCAGGGTGTGAGAGTGATGAGAGGAGCGGGCATGGCATCAGGCCCTCACCTTGTCAAGGCGAGGCTAAAGCTAAAGAAAACATGGATGGAAATGACAAACCAATGCCAGCGATATAACACCACCCTCCTCAAAGAAGCATAGAAATTGAGTGAACCCTCAGTCACCCCTGGTAACAAGCTTTTAAGTTTTTCCAGAACTAGAGGATGACAATGTCCCAGTAGAAATTCAGTGGGAGAAGATCAAAGAAACAGTGACATAAACCTGTCAGGGGGTGCTGGGTCCCAAGAAACACCAGCATAAAAAATGGATCTCCAGCAATTTATTCTCTACTATGACTGCCTGCAAAATCTAAGAGAGAAGGGAAAAGAAAGTTGCTTCAACACCAGCCAAACAAGAGCTGAAAAAGCAAAAGCTCAAGATGAATACACCAAAACTAGCAAGGAAGCAAATAGAAGCTTAAGTGCAGACATGCAAAGAGTCATCGATGCTCTTGCCACAGAAACCCATGAAGCAGCAGACAATGGAAATATGAAATAACTCTACAACATGAGAAGGAAACTCTCTGTCACATACAGCAAAGTAGAAAGACCTGTTAAAAACAAAGCGGGCAAGACAATCCTGGATAACCAAGGCCAACAATGAAGCACTTTGAGAATTGCTGAACCAACCCATGCAGCAGTCTCAATCAGACATAGAGACAGCTGACTAGAATGTCCTAATCGATTGCATCAGACCAACCAAGGAAGAAATATGGCAAGCCATCAAACGTCTGAGAAATGGGAAGGCAGCAGGACCTGACAACAGTCCTGCAGAAGCACCTAAGGTAGACATTGAAATATTAATAGACATGCTTTAACCCATGTTTGAAGGATCCTGGATAAGGAAAAGATGCCATCTGGCTGAAAGGAGGGATATCTCATCAAGATGTCCAAGAAAGGTGACCTGTGTAACTGTACAAATTGCAGAGGGATAACTCTCCTATTAAACCCTTGTAAAGTGATCAACAGACTCACCCTGAACAGAATGAAGGAACAAGTTGACAGTTGCAAAACCAGCAAGTTGGTTTCTACAAAGGTAGGTCCTGCACAGGTTAGATTGTAAATTTGCACATCTCTGCAAACCAAGATCAGGCTTTTTAACACCAATGTAAAATCAAGACCTTCATTAATACCTGTCTAATAAAAATACTCCAAATCTGCTGCCAAAGCACCATCAGCAACAGCAACCTATGGCAACAGATTTTCCAACTCTCTTCTCACGAAGAAATCATGAAAAACTCCCAGCTGGATAGGTCACACCCTCTGTAAGCTCATATCAAACACCAAATGGCAAGCCCTGACCTGGAATGTTCAAGGGAAAATGAAAAGACAAAGATGAAAAAACACCAGGCGCTGAGGCCTTGTGGCTGACTGCAAGGAAATGGCTTACACCTGGAGTCAGATTGAAAGAAAAGCCCAGGACAGAGATGGTTGGAGAGACCTGTTTGATGGTCTATACCACATGAGGGGTAGGTATACATAGGCCCTTTGGGACATGGCCAGTGAGATATTTCTAGTAGTCCCTGAGGAACTTAAAGTCTATTTGGCTCAAACTATTCAAACCAGTCAAGATGCAGCCAAATACATAATTTGTGCTGGCCTAGATGCTACTGATTCTCTTGGGTGAGCGGTTTGCACTATTGTTGTGCTCCATCGCCACGCATAATCGTACAGACCTCTTTTTTGAGTATGTTCTACAAGGGCTCACACTTATTCGTGAAAAAGCTGATTCTTCCTTACAATGCTTTAAGGAGAGTAGGAATTTATACAGAACAATGGTTCACTATAGTATCATTTGAAAATTACATTCAGTATTGTGCGGATGTAAAACTCATCCAAAAAGATGATCAACGTTGGTAAATATATTTATTTGCATGTATGCAGTATGATCAAGGAATAAATGCTCTGAACACTGATCACGCTATGCAAAAAACATGAAAAAGTGGCACATGTGCATGTATAAGTAGATAAAAGACTGTTGACTTCAGAAAATTATTTGAACTAGGGGGTCAGTAAGTCTATGTGTTGTCTAAGACAATGGCGTTTCAACCTCTGTAGTAAGAAAGAGATCATCATCAGGCCTGGGAAACATAGTAGTGCATTGTTGTAAGTGCCAAGGGATCCCTGAGGGTTTGACTGGTGCTGCAGGGCCACTAGAATGCTGAGGACTCCAAGCAAATGAACAAGTAATTTATGTTCAATAGATTATTAGTGCAGTGGTTCTCAAAAAAGCAGGCATTGGGAGGTAGAGTAAGAAAACCTAAGAGCTTAATGTAGATGGGGTCGACAAAGGCAGACCAATGCAGGGCCAGTCAGGTGAGTATGGATGCCCTCAGTAGTATAACAGAATGTGCCTGTCATTTCTGATGCAATGTCTCACCTACAATATTCCAATGGGATCCACAAGAGCTATTACAAGGCTGTCCACCTCATATTCAAACTTAAGTTAGATACACTAAGGCCTTTTTCACATTGTCAAGTAACTAGGAACTGAGTATCAAACCCCTTTAAACAAACTGGACAATGTTGCATAGTACACTAAATTTGGAGGAGAGCATTGCACATCCACAGATCTGAATTCCAGGAATTACCCATGCAGATCAATACCACTCTTGTTCTGTGCTATCTATGACATGTCATTCATGGCCTAAATTCCTTCTGTCAGCATTTATTCTCTTCATGCACAAAAAACAACTCACAGGTCACACATACAAACCTTTGAATTGATGAAGAGCTGATAAACATTGCAGAGACTCCATTTAGTACTGACCTGCGGCCTGAACAAGTGTTATAATGGCGATAAAGAAATCAATTGCCCCATGCGTGCATCGAAAGAGCACAGAGCTTCCTCCAATAGACATTCATGATGTACCTTTATCTTCATTGTAAGGGGTGTGGCCAACCGCTGAAGATGGGGGACGTGTTTATTTAAGACTCCCATTTGGCACACGTGAATCCTTAAACATCCTTCATGCATTCTGACACTTTACAAGAAATGCTACTCACCACGTAATACCTGCGACCCTACCAACCCCGGAGATATCATTTTTGTTTGATTTGAATGAATGAAAGCATGGCTGGAGAAATCAGAGGCAGGTCTCATGTAGGGGATGGTTTGATAGCCCGAGTGAGGCCCTGAAGATGTCACATGTGTGGCCTGTGGGTGACCCTTGTTGTGGCCTCCACGTCTCTGTGGCTGCCCTGGAACACAAGCCTCAAATCGGCCCAACCCGAGGCCCGGGATCGCGCTGCATCACTTTCCCTGGCCAAAACAATGTGGTTTGGCATTCCCAATTGCTATGAACAGGTGAGTTAGTAATACCTTGAATGAGGAAGTGGATAGCGATGAGGGGTTGCTGACCATGAATACGAGTGGACTGCATGTACTGAAAGGGAACAAGAACACTGATTGTGGGCTCTGGGGGCTGGCTGGAGTGCAAAAGGAGAAGAATAAGTCTATTCCCCAAAGAAGGCCCACTCATCCAGTGCAGAGAGTGATGGGAACTTGAGGAGTGTTGCACTATCCAATCAGTCTGTTGTGGCCCTCGTTGGATATGAAGTGTTTAATACTGCTGGCCTAAGAATAAGCTATCTATTCAACAGTGCGTTATTGTCTGACCTTATGGAACAGGCGAGAGACAGTATGAACAAAATGTGGGGCTTGGAATATGTGATGGAACAACTAGGTCCTAAACAACTACTTGCCTAAACCACTACTGCTAAACAACTAAAAAGTCTCTACAACCAAGTACTGAACAACTACTGTCTAAACAATGATTTTGCCTGAATAATGATTGCCTGAACAATGAATTTTAAGGTAAGTTTTTCTTTTTTTTAATGGTTTATTAGTTGGTTAGAATATATATATATATATATATATATATATATATATATATATATATACAGTATATATATATATATATTTTTATATATATATATATATACACATACATATATATATATATATATATATTTATATATATATATATTTATATATACATGTATCATTCTAAAAGTGTATTAGTTGTTTAGAATATCTATATATAGGTAGAGGACCCATATCCAACTGTGTTTATTGAACAAGGGCTCCAAAGTGCAGTCGCCCCAAAGGCCTTTCACCCCTGTTTACAGTGGAGCATGTGCACAAAGTGCTGACCCGGTACCCTCCTCTTGGAGCACTGCCATGACCGATGGTCACACTAATCCTTAACTAAAAAGATTGCAATAATTTGCTTCAAAAGGCTAGAGAGGTGTCTCCTATAATTGTGGACAATGTCACAGTATGACTTTTCCTGGACTACACATTAGCTGTGCAGAGACGAGTGGTTGTGAAAGTGGTTTTGTCAATAGTGCTCTGAGGGACTTACCTATGCCTTAATGTTTCCAACATGTTTGAAGGTTATACTTGATGAGCGATCGTTGCTCTTTGACACTCTTGATCCTGCATGGGACTTGCTGGAAAGCAAATATTCCACTGTACTTCGCCCACCCCCAGTGGAACACACACACAGAAGTGATTGTGTCCTGCATCGGTGGCGTAGGCATGTGGGACAAGCAATTTTGAAAGCAACGGCTTCTCAAACAGGGTGGCAGTGCTGTAAACTGTTTCATCACTTGAAAAATGCCAGAACAGGTGTATTAATAAAAATTATTAATGAGTGTTCATGTATTCTGAATAAGAAGTCTGTGTAGAAAATATAATAATGTAGAAAAAGAATGCACACATTTGAAAATGTGAAAAGAGTGGCCGCTAATGTTCACATAGTGTACTCACTAGTAGTTTAATATTGAGAAATGTTGAATATGTGTTTGACTAATGTAGTAACATGTCATATTACAGGTCATGCATTATGTCCAAACTTTATTAATTGTAGGCCTTAACTTATCGAATGTCTTGGCCTAGTTGCCAGGCCTCATGTCAAAGATGTATTTCTTAACATTTAATAAATGGCTGTCCTAGAGAGTTAAACTGTAATTTTTCATTTTGCATTGTTTAAATGTGCTCATAACTGAAGGTTCTCAAGAGAACCGACTGCTATAAGATGCTGTATTTGCTAATGTAACATTTTGTGTGTAATGTGTGTGAGACTGACTTTCTCAGAAGGAGAACAATGGAGATACTGACTGAAGTGGAAGCTGCAACAATATTGTTACCTGACAAGCGGGATGATGAGGACATTGCAGGACAACCAATCAATGACATGTGACCAGAGTAATGGTAGAATTAATAGATTTAGAGTTTTAGTTTTATTGGACAAAGCGTGAACATGCAATTAAGTGAACAAAAGGGATTTGGGAAATAGTTTTTGTTGTTTTTATTTAACAATACTGCACTGAGAGAAGACAAGTTCTTTGCCAATTTTCTTGCTGGCCAAAAGGTCAATATTTTCCTGTGCATCCCAACAAGAGACATGCTTAACTTTAAAGCTTAAAAACTTAGGTGGTCAATGGAAGACGGGCAGTGGCGGCGCCCGGCATCCTGACAATGATACATGGAGCCTCACCGCCACTGATGGCGGTGAGGGCCACCATGCGCCAAGCTGGCGGTCGGTGGCGGGGGTGGATGCTGCTCCACTGTCACCGCCACCTCATTCCAGACACTGCCACGCCTACGATGATGCATTCATAGACGTGGCGGTGTATGGAGAGGTGGCAATGGCAGCAGCACAGCATCCAGGGAGCCCGTTCCCTCCCGGAGTAGTACGACGGAAGAGGTAAGTGCTGTCCGAGAGGGAAGGGGAGAAGGGGGGGGTGTGTCTGTGTGCAAGTGCATGGGGATGTACGTGAGTGTATGTGTGGGGGATGTGTGTCTGAGTGTATGTATGTGTGTGTGCACGTAGGTAAATGGTGCATGAGGAAGTCTGGAATTCGGGTTTGGGGGGGACATGTATGTAGGGGTGGGGGATGGTGAGGGTCGAGCTGGGGGGCCTAAGTGGGGTTTTGGGGGTGGAGGGTTAGGGGTCAGTTTTTGGGCTTTAGGGGGTGGGGTGGATTTAAGAGGTTTGGCGGGTGGGTGTAGTGGCAAGGGGAAGGGTGCTGGCGTGTCACACACAGGTGACAGGAATGAGCATTCCTGTCACCCGTATGCTTTCCGCCAGGGATTACCTGGCGGGGTATCCCACCAGGAAATCCCTGGTTATAATGGGATCCTAATCCCACCACCAGTCTGGCCTCCACCGCCGGGTCAAATGTGCCTACAGTCGGCCCGGCGGTCGATTCTGGCCTGGCCTGGTGTTCAGAATATGGCGGTCTGGACTGCCATGCCGTTGGCGTTAATGACCGCTGGCGTCAGGGTCCAGACCGCCATGTTCATAATGACCGCCTTAGCGTTTTCTGAACTTTGATGCTGAATAATGATTTCCTTGCTAATCCTCTGATGTCCTGAGGATGAAGACTGACTCTGCTTGCTGATTCACGTTGAGGATAGGTTTTATGAATTAGAATGTTGATTAGTATGCAAATTCGTTTTTTTCTTTCCAGGTACCAACTGCACTGTTTTGATAGAGCCATATTTAGATGTTTTCCAAATTCGTATTACTAAATTGTTTTGCATGAAGCCCAACATGCTGATGCTAATCTGGTGTTAGTTAAGGAGCCTCACTAATGAAATTATGTTGATAGGGAAAATTCTTGATGGATTTCTCTCCTGAATTTGGATGTACTTAATCCCTCTGACATTGTTGATTTTGTTATTAATTTGTACCATAACCTTAGAATGTGTTGTAGTACAAGCTTTGATTAGATTACGTTTCTTCTGTCGCTTTGGACAGCCAGTATTGTTTCTGTATGTATTTCATTTGATTTTGAGATTAATCTACATACCCTTAGCATTGTTAATACAGGGAAGTAAACATTCTAACTTTTACTTAAAGTTGTGGTTATTCGTTTACTGGAAGGTCATGGTGTGTGACAATTACTGACTCCATTGATTATTGATTGTTGCTGATTATTGGTAAGGTGAATTAATTATTGATTATTGATCTGTATGTACTAAAACTATGGTAGGAACATCCTAATTGTGAGTCAAAAGGTTCATCGACCTATTTGCCTCCCCTTTTAAGTTTACTTATTAAGGTCAGATGTGCTAACAGAGATGGTAGCAGTAATATTTAGGCCCTCATTCCGACCCTGGCGGTTTCAAACCGCCAGGGTGGAGGACCACGGGAGCACCGCCGACAGGCCGGTGGTGCTCCAATGGGCATTCCGACCGCGGCGGTAAAGCCGCGGTCGGACCGGCAACACTGGCGGTCTCCCGCCAGTGTACCGCTGCCCATAGGAATCCTCCAAGGCGGCGCAGCTAGCTGCGCCGCCGAGGGGATTCCGACCCCCCCTACCGCCATCCAGTTCCCGGCGGTTCTCCCGCCGGGAACCGGATGGCGGTAGGGGGGGTCGCCGGGCCCCTGGGGGCCCCTGCAGTGCCCATGCCACTGGCATGGGCACTGCAGGGGCCCCCGTAAGAGGGCCCCTAAATGTATTTCACTGTCTGCTTCGCAGACAGTGAAATACGCGACGGGTGCAACTGCACCCGTCGCACAGCTTCCACTCCGCCGGCTCGATTCCGAGCCGGCTTCATCGTGGAAGCCTCTTTCCCGCTGGGCTGGCCGGCGGCCTGAAGGCGGCCGCCCGCCAGCCCAGCGGGAAAGTCAGAATCACCGCCGCGGTCTTTCGACCGCGGAACGGTATTCTGGCGGCCCCCGACAGGCCGGCGGCGACCGCCGCCGGCCAATGTCGGAATGAGGGCCTTAGTCTCCTTAAGAGCTTATCTTAGACGTCCGGTAAAGGGTAACAGGTGTTAACAGTGTCAGTAAAGAGAGGTGAAGGTTTGTCTCCTTAAGAGTCCATGAAAGAAGTCCAGAGGTAGTAACAGAGGTGAAGGTCCATTATTATTGAGATTTAGATTTTATTTTTCAATTATGCTAATTGGAGAGAAAATGTTCAGTTAAGCCCAGAAATGACTTTCCCAGAATCCTGGATCCTGCTAATGGTTGTTTGATGGTGTTCTCTGCATTCTAGTGACAGGGTGAATGAAGTAGGTTGCGCTGCACAGCTTATGCAAATTGCAGGTAAATTGTGAGGTTTGTGAGGGCTTAGGGAGTTTGCGCTCTCCAAATGAAGTTGTACAAGGAGTGTGTGTACTCTGCAGAGTGAGAGTAGGGAAGTCGTCAAAATTCACATGGGTGGCACTTTGTGCTCAAAACATTTCCACGTGGTTGTTGATGTACAGACCCTGCGTTGTCTAAGTCTCCGGAGTATATTGAAAAGTGTATGAGAGACTTGGGTTTTATGTTGTAATCTGTTTGGTTTGGTAGGTTGATCTAGCGTGGGCAACAAGTCAGAGGGTGAGCTAAAGTGAGTGAAAGAAAATTTAGACTGAGATTTGGCGAGTCCTTTTTGGACCAACACAGATCCATTGATCACTTGAGAGTAAAATTTGTGGGTCGAATTTTGCTTGCAAATCTGGGAGACCGAGAAAGAAGGAGTAGCTTTTAAAGCAAGAGTCGTCAGTGAAAAATGCATAAGGTTTCTGAAGCGATTCTGTTTCCTTTCTTGTAGTAAACCTGCAGATTTGTTTTTTTGTTTTTTGTTTAGTGCTCGCAATTTTTGCATTAGTTTGTGTGAATCGGAATTTGGGAGGACAAGCCGCAAGACTTTGTCAGCCACAGTACATGTGAGGGTGACGTCATTGGAGCCATGCTGGGATAGGTCCGTTAGTGAGAAGGGTCGCACACGGATTGGCAGCTTGGCAATTGGTTGAGAAAGTAGGAGAAATAAATCTTGGGACTAAAAGTCACTTCCTGATTTGATTTTGAATAACAAAAGTTACAAAAGATGACATTTTTCAAAGCTTTAAAGAGTGCCTTAAGGGGAGATACGTATATTACGAGTATAGACGTAGCTACACTGCCAGAAGGTACACCAGTTTACATTGTAATGAAAGAAAAGTGTGTTGTGGCATGTCTGCGGGTAAAGCAATGGTGCAAATTGTCAGAGAAGGATGGGAACTTAGCGTTTACTACAAACAGGATGTTTAATTTGAGGGTTTTGGAGCATTTAAGGATGGTGCTATATGAATCGAAGCCCTTTCCAAGACCAGCACAGTTCGAGGCATTAGCGATTTGGTAGCAAGTAGCCAGACAGCAACAGAAATTTGAGAGAACGATGAGAAAGGCAGAAAAGACTTTAACAGAGGCTAGATGGGACAGTGATCAGATAGTTTGGAGGATGGAGACTTTTCACAAAATTAAGTTGTTTCCGGCAATTACGCAATACAATGAGAAGGAAGGAAGGAAAGCTACTAGGAAGACTAACAGAAGTCTGTCCCAAAGTAGAAACGCTAGAAAGTCTTCAACTGTGGAGGAGGGATCAGATGATGATGAGTTTATTACACAATTATTGAGATATCGCCCACCTCCATGTACAGCACATGAGAGTGGTGCAATTACCAGTGCTGATCCGACAGCTCTGACACAGATTGATGGGACAGTGAGTCCATTGCAGTTTAATGCTAGTCTGACACACAATGCGATGCAGAGTGGTCTTAACATGCCTTCTACTCCTGTAGTGCAAAATCAGGTGCAACCGCCACAGGTTCAGAGAATTTATCCTGATATGCCCATTATGGAAACGACTTTGAATTTGATGGTGCCTATGGAACAGGTTTACCTGAGACCAATGTTGGTTCAGAAGGCACCACCTCCACTTTAACTGCCCAAAGTGCAGCCACAGCGAAAGCCAAGATTCACTCCAGTAACAGGGACACAGTCAGGTATGACTCTGATGATGAATCAGAATTCTGGAGTTACTCTCCCACAGAGCGTAAGTGCCAGAACAGCCCCAGATGCTATATCGCTATCTATTACTGTTGGTCCAGCCGTACCCTTATTTGCACAGAAGAAAACAACTGTAGGTGAACAGGGAGCCTTTTCGCAGAGTATGTTGAGGGAAGGATATAATGAGGATGCTCGAGTAGTCTCTTTTGACGGATCAAGATCATTATTAGACCTTAGTCCATTTGTAGTACTTCCAGATGCTATTGCAGGGTCAAACGTTAGCCAGAGTTTGAAATTGTTGACACCGCAGACACCGAATGCGGTTGCACACCATGTGCCACTAGTCCAAGCAAGTAACATTTTGCTGCAAGGATTGACAGCTCAGCGGTTGACTGAATGGTTAGACATGTTGAATACCCCACAGAGTGCTCCTAAGGGAGTGGAGTGCTTGAAGTATGCTAGGCTAAGCATGGAAGCGGGTGAACTCATTGAGGGAAGTATGGGAGCGAACAGGTTAGAGTCCTACACAGAGGCAGAATTGAGATATTTGTGCCCAAAGGTTACGAGGGAAGTGAGCAATGTACATCAGAAACTAGCATACCTGGCAGATAAGTACAGCCTAGAAATGGAGAAAACAAAACATTTGAAAAGGAGTTACAGATTAGATTTTGAGGCTAAAGATTTTGAACACATGAGATCTGCCGGAATCAAGGCACACCTTGAGGAATTGCTTCAAAGTGCCCAGACTTGAGGAGCATAAGACAAATGGGTAGGAAGATGGTAAAGAAAAGAGACAAAAGAAAAAGGGATTCTGTGGAGCTGACTACAAATGTGTAACAGAATGAAAATACAGTGAATATTTTACCAATGAGAGAGATTCCAGGGGGAAGCTTAGTTCATGTCCCATGGAGCAGAGGTGACATTCTATAATTTACAAATGATAATCCAAAATTGACAGAGAAGCCAATAGAGTGGTATCAGCAGACAGACAGGTTTGTGAAACTTGCAAAGTGCCTATGGGAAGACTTGAATATATTACTAGAGATAGTGGGTCCAGCTGATCTGTGGATCAAGTGTAAGAGGAGTGTAGATTGGCCAACAAACGAACCGGAGAGAGACAAGAATACAGGTGCACCATCTCCTGAGGTAATGAAATATTACCATAAGGTGAAAATGAGAATTTCACCCAAGAATATTGATTGGCAGAGGATTGACAGGACAGCTCAGGAACCACAGGAGTCGATACATGGCCATTATGAGAGATTGTTGCAGGCATTCAAGCATTATAGTTGTACAGAAACAATGAAGGCAAAAGACACGTTCAGATTTGTGGAAGAACTGAGACCTGAAATTAGTCGGATGATTAAGAGTCATTAGATTTGCTGGCAAGCAAAGCCGATTGATGATGTGTAATAGTATGCAAAATACTGTAGTGATGAGATTGAGTTGAAGCAGAAAAAGTTGAAAAAGAAGGCAATGCCGATGCAGATTAAAGTAGCTCAAACAGGGGTGCAAGGGAATTTTTTGCAGTAGTTACCACAGCAGCTGCCCGGAAACATGATGTTTCAGCCCCAGATGAGAGGTAGAGGTCGTGGAGGAAATGTGATTCGTGGTACAGACTTAGGCCCTTATTCTAACCCCGGCGGTCTCAGACCGCCGGGGCCAGGGTCGGCGGGAGCACCGCCGACAGACCGGCGGTGCCCCGCAGGGCATTCTGACCGCGGCGGTTTGGCCGCGGTCAGAAAGGGTAAACCGGCGGTCTCCCGCCGGTTTACCGCTGCCCTTAGAATCCCCCATGGCGGCGCAGCTTGCTGCGCCGCCATGGGGGATTCTGACACCCCCTACCGCCATCCTGTTCCTGGCGGTTCGCCCGCCAGGAACAGGATGGCGGTAGGGGGTGCCGCGGGGCCCCTGGGGGCCCCTGCCGTGCCCATGCCAATGGCATGGGCACGGCAGGGGCCCCCGTAAGAGGGCCCCACAAAGTATTTCAGTGTCTGCCTAGCAGACACTGAAATACGCGACGGGTGCAACTGCACCCGTCGCACCTTCCCACTCCGCCGGCTCAATTCTGAGCCGGCATCTTAGTAGGAAGGTTGATTTGCCCTGGGCTGGCGGGCGGCCTTTTGGCGGCCGCCCGCCAGCCCAGGGCAAATCCCAAAATACCCTCAGCGGTCTTTCGACCGCGGAGCGGTATTTTGGTGGAGGAACTTCGGCGGGCGGCCTCCGCCGCCCGCCGAAGTTAGAATCACCCCCTTAGTAGTGATTAAAAATGATGTGCAGGGAATGAAGAAGTTATTGCCATGTCACGTTTGCGGAGCCGTTGAACATTGGAAACAGGAGTGCCCAGTAATGGTTCAGGAAGGTGTTGTATAGCAGAGTAATGACATCACTTCATTCCAGAACATGAGAGGACCGAGAGTGAGAGGTTCTAATCAAAATTTTCAGAATAATGTGAATCAAATGCAGAACGTTCAGCCCATGCAGCAGGTGCAAATGCCACGTTTACAAATGTCACAGTTTCAGCCAATGCAACAGCAGGTTCCCATGGTACCCAGACAGCAAATTCAAATACCTCAAGCCCTGATGGAACAGCAACAGATGATGCTTTCTCAACAGGTCACAGGTCAGAGGCTTTAACCAAAGTAGTAACACAGTGCACCAATTACCGTTACACAGTGAGAATGGAATAAATGATGATTGGAAGAGCGACAGTTCAGATGAGGAGCCATGTGTGCATGCAACTTCCTTAGAAGTAGATCAAAGAGGTCCCTATGTGAAGGGAAAGATAATGGGCCACAGAGTTTCATTCTTGGTTGACACGGGGGCTACACACTCTACAGTGAGAAGTGCAGAAGTTCCAAATTTGCCCCTTTCAGGTAGAATAGTTCAGATTGTAGGAGTAGTGAATTAATATTTGACCAACCCGCTAACAGAACCAGTTCAGGTTAAAATTGGCAACTTTCAGGGATTGCACAAATTTGTAGTCTGCGATTCAAGTCCAGTATCCCTACCGAGAAGAGACTTGCTGTGTAAAACAAAAGGCCAGATATAGCAAGCCTTTTGCGCCTCGCAAACTGCGAAAAACACAGTTTGCGAGGCGCAAAAGGCCAAACGCAATGCACAACCGCAAATTGCGAGTCGGTACCGACTCGCAATTTGAGGCTGCGACTCGCAAATAGGAAGGGGTGTTCCCTTCCTATTTGCGACCGCATCGCCATGCAGAGTTGCTTTGGGACTGCGAATACGGTCGCAAACCAACTCGCAGTTACCATCCACTTGAAGTGGATGGTAACTCATTTGCAAAAGGGAAGGGGTCCCCATGGGGCCCCTTCCCCTTTGTGAATGCCAATAAAAATATTTTTTCAGAGCAGGCAGTGGTCCTATGGACCACTGCCTACTCTGAAAAAACTGAAACCAAATGGTTTCGGAATTTTTCTTTTTGCAGCTCGTTTTCCTTTAAGGAAAACGGGCTGCAAAAAAAAAAAAAAAATCTGCTTTATTCAAAAAGTAGTCACAGACATGGTGGTCTGCTGTCTCCAGCAGGTCACCATCCCTGTGAGTGCCTAGACTCGCTATGGGGTCGCAAACTGCGACCCACCTCATTAATATTCATGAGGTGGGTCTTTGCGACCCCATAGCGAGTCGCAGAAGGTGTCTGAGACACCTTTCTGCATTACATTTTGCGAATTGAAAATTGCGAGTCGCTAGTACTAAATGTTTTCTTGCTACATCTGGCCCAAAATGTTTGATAACTTGTTCATATGGCAGAATTAAGATTCAGACGAATAGTGATGATGAAGATGACCAACCCCTAGAAACAGAAGGTGAAACTACAAATGAGGAGTACCCTCTGATGGAATTTTTCCCAAATGTTCACTGTTAAAGAGCTTCATCCTGATTTGCAGGGAACGGTTAAAGAGAAAGTGTGGGATTTGACAGGAAAAGAAGTAGGACTGATAAAGGGAGTTGAGCCCGTTAAAGTTACTGTAAAGCCGAATGCAGTTTATCCTCAACTTCCGCAGTATCACATGCCGCAAGACGTGCTTATGAAGGTTGCCCAGATAACTGCAGACTTTGTAAAACAGGGGGTTTTGAAGGAAGTATTGAGCAGTCCATGTAATTCACCGATAATGGGTTTGCAAAAGCCCTGTGGGAAAGTTCGAATTGGCCAGGACTTGAGAAAAATAAATGAGATTATCGTCAAACGTTGTCCCATGGTGCCAAATCTAGCTGTGATAATGTGTCAGATTCTATGTAATGCTGAGTAGTTCACTGTCAATGATTTTTCATAAGCCTTCTTTTCTGTGCCTCTTCATGAGGTTAGTCAATTTCTATTTTGTTTCAAATTTCTGGATCGAGTTTACTGTTGGTACAGAATTCCTCAAGGGTTTTCAGAGTCATCTTCCATATTCAATCAGATCTTGAAAAAGAATTTGGAGTCTTTGGAATTGCCTTTCCAATTGACCTTGGTGCACACTAGACTGCTGCCTGGGGGCGGAGTAGCCCTTTAAGTCTTTCATCCTGCTCCCGCATCATGGGGTGCGCGCGGGCGGTCCCCGGGAAAAGCCCGGGACAAAGGCGGGCCTGTCCTTCGCCCACCATCGACAGGAAGAGGCTGGGCTGGGCCTCCCCCATTTAATTCTGTTTTTGGGGCCCCGGTAAATGAGATAGACCTGCTAAAAAGCACCGACTGAAGGAGGAGAAGGAGAAGAAGGAGGAGCCGCTGTCATTTTGGGTATTTGAGAGGCTTTTTTCAGACACTTTGGTGGTCATTACAACTTTGGCGGTCGGTGTTAAAGCGGCGGTAAAACCGCCAACAGGCCGGCGGAAAAAAATGGAATCACAACCGTGGCGGAAACCTCCAACATAGACAGCCACTTTAACACTCCGACCGCCACGGCGGTACAAACAAACACTGTGGCGGTTACCGCCAACAGACAGGCGTAGGACAATGTACCGCCCACACTACTACAACCCACCAATCTGCCACCTTTTCAGAGGCAGATTCACCGTGAACAAAAACACGGCGGAAACAGGACTTCGAAGGGAAAACGCTCACCTCTACACACCCCACGAGGAATCAGGACGCTATGGAACCCGAGCTCCAGATTCTGCCAGCCTTTATCTTCCTGCTCCTCTACCAGGAGCACGAACACCAGCGGCGAAGACCATGGTGAGTACTTCACTTATGACACAGGGGGGGGGAGGGAATAAACAGTGACACACACACGCAACACGTAACACCCCCACCCCCACCCTCACCCACTACAACACACACGCTAATACATATTGATACATAAGTTACACCTCCCAACCCCCCCTGGAAGAATGCAAGGACAAAAGGAAATGAGTCGAATAATTGTGATATATTCAATTACATACATCAAAAATATTGACAAATATATACATTTATACCATATACAATTATATACACCAAGAACACAAGTCCAAGGGATTCCACCATCATAGTCGGTGGATCACTGGGCCCAAAAGGCATGGGCGAGGCCCACACTCAATACCAGACTCCAAACAGAGAGAACACTGCAGGGGCATCAGTTAGAAATAAAACAGGCACCTCAGGGGGAAGGGAAGGGGGGCACCTCAGCCGGTAGAGTGCACGACGCCAGATCCACAAGGAGGCCCCATGCCCACAGTTCAATCCTGGGGAGTGCAAAGCCACAGTCTCACAAGTCTCTACAGTGGGTGGTTTGCCCACTGTTCAATCCTGGGGAGTGCAAAACCACAGTCTCACAAGTCTCTACAGTGGGTGGTTTGCCCACTGTTCAATCCTGAGGAGTGCAAAGCCACAGTCTCAGAAGTCTCTACAGTGGGCGGTTTGCCCACTGCTCAATCCTGGGGAATGCAATGCCACAGTCTCACAAGTCTCTACAGTGGGTGGTTTGTCCACTGTTTAATCCTGGGGAGTGCAAAGCCACAGCATCTCAAGTCTCTCCAGTGGGTGGTTTGCCCACTGCTTTATCCTGGGGAGTGCAAAGCCACAGTCTCTCAAATGGAGGCCTTTCTCCACTGGTTCTGGAGGGTGCTTTGTGCCCAGAGTGCTCCATCCTGCCAAGGACAGAGGTAGTGGATGTAATACTCCACTTGGTCTTGAGGGGGCTTTGTGCCCAGAATGCTTCATCCTGCCAAGGACAAAGGTAGTGGATGTGATACTCCTCTGGTTCTGGAGGGGGCTTTGTGCCCAGAGTGCTTCATCCTGTCAAGGACTGAGGTAGTGGATGCCTTTCTCCACTGGTTCTGGAGGGGGCTTTGTGCCCAGCGTGCTTCATCCTGCCAGTGGCGGACTCAGTAGTGTCAGAATCATTGGCGCTCACTGGCCTGCGGTGCTGCTGGCGGCACTGTCCTGAGCAGGGGTTCAGCTGGTGGCGGTGTCCTGGGCAGCGGTTCAGCTGCTGGCGGTCCTGTCTTGGGCAGCGGTTCAGCTGCTGGCGGTCTTGTCCTGTGCAGCGGTTCAGCTGGCGGCGGTGTCCTGTGCAGCGGTTCAGCTGGTGGCGGTCCTGTCTTGGGCAGCGGGGCTGCTGGCGGTCGTGTCTTTGGCAGCGGGGCTGCTGGCGGTCGTCTCCTGGGCAGCGGGGCTGCTGCTGGTGGTCCTGTCTTTGGCAGCGGGGCTGCTGGTGGTCGTCTCCTGGGCAGCGGGGCTGCTGCTGGCGGTCGTGTCTTTGGCAGCGGGGCTGCTGCTGGCGGACGTGTCTTTGGCAGCGGGGCTGCTGGCGGTCCTGTCTTTGGCAGCAGGGCTGCTGCTGGCGGTCCTGTCTTTGGCAGCTTGTCTGCTGGCGGTCGTCTCCTGGGCAGCGGGGCTGCTGGCGGTCTTGTCCGCCATGCTGATCTTCCCAGATTTGCCGGTTTTACTGTGCCCCTTCCCCACCTTGGGTGGTGTCGCAGCTGTCTCCACACTCCCAACTGTACCCCAGGGAGCGGCTTTGGTGGCTGATTTCTTTCCCCTCTCCCACCGGGCACTGTCCAACTTTTTATGCTTGACAGGTGGGGGACTGTCCGTGCTGTGGCTTCTTGCCACACTGGCTGCCCTGCTGCCTGGTGCACTCCATAATCCGGTGACTACTGGCACCACTGGTCCCGCCGATGTTGTGGCTGAGGTGCTAGGTTGGGACCTGGAGAGTCGGGACCTAGGAGACTGAAGGGGCGGGGGAGGTGAGGGAAAGATGTCAAGGTTGGACAGAAAAAGTTTCTTAGGAACACTGGGACGGTAGCTGGATTGGGTTTTGGGAGTGGAGGAAGAGGTTGTGGTTGTAGGAGGTGTACGTTTGCTGACTTTGGGTGAAGGTGCATGGGCTGGAGGCTGTCGTGAGGTGGATGGCTGTTGGGTGGGTGTGTGGCTACGTTTGTATACCTTGGGAGGTGGCCTCACAGACACACTGGGAGAGGACACAGGGGATGTGTGAATGGCAGTGGGGGTGGTGACTGCAAGTGAGCGGGATGTGGTGGTGGGTGTGCTGGTGATGGACGTAGTGGCTGAGGATGTAGTGCATTCAGGTGTAAGTGGAGACGAGACTGGGAGGGAGGAGGGAGAGGAGGAGGAGGGGGACACAGTGGAGGCTATGGATGTTGTTGTGTCTGCATGTGTGTGATGCTTGCGTGAGTGCCTGTGGGATATGTGGTGCTTATGTTTGCCAGAGCTTCCCTTGTGTGTTGAGATGTGTGCATGCTGGTTTGATGGTGTGCTTGGGATAGGCTGAGGTACAGGGGTGTGGGTCTGGGTGGAGGAAGTTGGAGGGGGGGGCGCTAGAGACAGGGACAATGGCTGCCATCAGTGCTGAGGCCAGAGTCTGAAAAGCTCGCTGAAGGGCTGCCTGACCAGAGTGAATGCCCTCCAGGTATTCATTGGTTTGTTGCAACTGCCTCTCTACACCCTGGATGGCATTCAAAATGGTAGACCGCCCAACAGTGAGGGACCTGAGGAGGTCAATGGCCTCCTCACTGAGGGCAGCAGGGGTGACTGGGGCAGGGGCTGAGGTGCCTGGGGTGAAGGTGATGCCCACCCCCCTGGGTGAGCGGGCACGGGGCAAACGCTGAGGGGCTGCTGGGAGGGCGGTGCTGGTAGGGGGGGTGGCGGCTGTGCCTGTAGCTGTGGGGGGCACAGATGGGGCCACCACCGCAAGGGAACTCCCATTAGAGGAGGAGTCCGTATCGCTGTTGTCAGGTCCTGTCCCCACCGTGGAGCTCCCCTCGCCCTCTGTCCCACGGGAGTATTCAGACTCCGTAGTGTCGCCCTCCAGGGCCATGTGAGATGCAGCTCCCTCCTGCTCCGGTGCCACTCCTCCTCGCCTGATGATGCTAATGCACACAAGAACAGGGAGACCACAAAAAGGGGGGGGAAGAAAGAAGAAAGACATGTTCAGTGCATGCAATACCGCTACCGTTGGTGGACACGACAGACACAGAAGCCCCCTGCACTACACCGCGCACTTGGGGTCCACTATTCAATCCCTGGGACATGGCTTACAAGGCTATGGCCGATTTCTGCACATATGGATGTCACAGGAGCCTGACTAGCTGTAGTTGACACTGTACACAGGTGGGGTGGGGTGCCACAGGGCCTGCTTGAAGAAGGGAACTTAACTACCAAACTCGCCCTGGCCTAGGGGAAACCACAGCCCACCTCCCTCACCCAGACACCTACAATGCGCGCTGATTCAGCAGAATGAGAGTGTACTCACCCCCTTGTTGCTGCTGTGATGCCCTCAAGCGCCCATCCAACTCCGGGTATGCCACCGCCAGGATCCTGAACATCAGTGGGGTCATGGTGCGACGGGCACCCCTCCCACATTGGGAGGCCATCCCCAGCTGGGCCTCCGCCGTCTTCTTGCTCCAGTGGCGAATGTCCTCCCATCTTTTCCGGCAGTGGGTGCTCTGTCTGTGGTAGACTCCCAGGGTCCGGACTTCCTTGGCGATGGCACGCCAGATGTCCTTCTTCTGGTGGGCGCTGACCTACAGGAATTGTACAGGGGAAAAAGAGAAGTAATTACCAACTGCACCGTCACAGTCATTGGCCCGCATCCCTACCCTTGCTATGATGCACATGCACTCACTGTCGTTTCATGCACGCCTCATTCTCACCCCCTCCTATCTTTCATCCACCCCACTCCACACAGGCATTGCCCATACAGCATGCTCACAGGGTACTTACCTGTTTGTCTGGAGGACCGTAGAGTAGCGTGTACTGGGGGAGGACCCCATCCTCGAGTTTCTCCAACTCCTCCGTGCTGAAGGCAGGGGCCCTTTCCCCAGACACACGAGCCATTGTCTCTTCCAGAATAAGGTTACAGCAGCACTTGCAGTGTAGGTCCTCTCCTGTCGGAGATCAGGTATCGAGTGATTGAACAGAGAGAAAATGGCGGTCACGTCCGCGGCGGTGCGTACCGTCACCCCCGGCGTACATCGTCATCGGCTTCTGGGACCCATAGGGTCCAATGTTAACCAATGCAGAATTGAGCCGCGGTCTTCGACTGCCCACTGCAACGGTGTACAACGCCAGCGCAGTTACCTCATATCCCCTTGCCCTACCCTACAGGCCAGGCAGCCGCCATTTCATTGGCCCAAATGGCATTATTTTTTACTGTGTCACACGTACCTAGGCCTTGCCTCAACACTCATACAGGGAAATTTTGATTTGTTAATATTTTCAGAGTAAGCTGTGTTTACGTACTTCAGAGTTGTTTGACTCTGTGCTCGCTGTTCTCCTCCATAGGCACCGTCCGCTGCGGCATGTGAGGAGATGGTGGCATCATCCGGTGTACAGACCGCTGGTGGACCTGTCGACAATGGAGGAAAAACATGTGATCATCACCTTCAGGCTTGATCGTGCCACAATCCAGGAAGTGTGTGCACAGTTAGAGCCAGACCTGATGTCAGCTATCCGCCGTCCCACAGGAATCCCCCCTCAAGTGAAGGTGCTGTCAGTACTCCATTTCCGAGCAAGTGGGTCTTTTCAAACAACAGTGGGCATAGCATCAGGGATGTCCCAGCCTATGTTTTCCAACGTGTTGTCCAGAGTGTTGTCTGCCCTGCTGAAACACATGCACGGCTACATCGTTTTCCCTCAGGTGGAGGATTTGCTTACAGTGAAAGGTGACTTCTATGCCCTGGGACATATCCCCAACATCATAGGTGCCATTGATGGGACACATGTGGCCTTGGTACCGCCCGCAGGAGTGAACAGGTGTACAGAAACCGGAAGAGTTACCATTCCATGAATGTGCAGATGGTGTGTTTGGCAGTCTAGTACATCTCCCATGTTAATGTAAAAATTCCCTGGCTCAGTGCATGACACTTACATCCTGCGGAATAGCAGCATCCCTTATGTGATGGGGCAACTACAGAGGCACCGGGTGTGGCTATTAGGTGAGGACATGGACCCAATACAGTGTGACTAGGTGTCTAGGTCTGGGGATGTCCATAAGAGTTAGTGTGTGTCTAACAGTTGTCCCTCGTCAATTGCAGGTGACCTGGTTACCCCAACCTGTCATGGCGACTGACCCCAGTGAGGAATCCCAGGACAAGGGCAGAGGAACGCTACAATGAGGCCCATGGGCGAACTAGGAGGATTATAGAGCGGACCTTCGGCCTCCTGAAGGCCAGGTTCCGGTGCCTCCATATGACAGGTGGTTCCCTATTCTACTCACCAAAGAAGGCATGCCAGATCATCATGGCCTGCTGTATGCTTCACAACTTGGCTTTGTGACGACAGGTGCCTTTTCTGCAGGAGGATGGTCCAGATGGAGGTGCTGTGGCAGCTGTGGAGCCTGTGGACAGTGAAGACGAGGAAGCAGAAGAAGAGGACTTCTACAACAGGAACATGGTGATCCTGCAATACTTCCAGTGAGACACAGGTAAGAAGACAACACTGCCTGCTACATCTAATTTAAATCTAATACCTCTCTACTGTCTGTCTTTTTCACCCAGTGTATGGTCTCTGAGTTGTCACTTTCCCTTACGTTTTCACAGATGTGGGTCCCACTGTGTGACATCTGCTTTGTTTCCTCATGAACTATAGCAGTGTGACATAGCTATGTTGACATTACATTTGAAAGAGCATTTTGGAACTGTAATTGCTAATACACTATTTCGAAATCACAGACAGACTCCAGATTATTTTGTGCTTTAAGAGAGTTTATTTAAGTGCTCAATATTGGAGGGGGTTGTAAAATGGTGAGGGGTGATGGTGGAGGACTTTCCATGGCAGAGTCCAGTCTATTAGTCTCACAGGTGCATTGTCCAAAGGGGCATTGGAAGTGGAGCTGGGGCAGTTTAAGGATGGACAGGGTGACAAGGTGGGAAAAATGGATGACAATCAGGGTGGTCTCATTTCTTGGCGGGGGTCTTGGCATCGTTCTCTGTCTTTGTCCTGGATCTCAGGGACTGTTTGCGGGGTGGTTCTCCCTCTGTAGGGGGTGGGGTGCTGGTGTTGTGGTCCTGTGGCGGTGCCTCCTGTCCACTAGCGCCAGCGGAGGTGGTAGGCTGTTCATCGTACAGGTTAGTGTCAGGGGCCCCTTGTTGTGCCACAGTGTCCCTCCTGGTGTTGACGAGTTCCTTCAGCACCCCTACAATGGTGCCCTGGGTGGAATTGATGGCTCTGAGCTCCTCCCTGAAGCCCAAATACTGTTCCTCCTGCAGCCACTGGGTCTCCTGAAACTTGGCCAGTACCGTTGCCATCGTCTAGTGGGAATGGTGGTAGGCTCCCATGATGTTGGAGAGGGCCTTGTGGAGAGTGGGTTCCCTGGGCCTGTTCTCCCCCTGTCGCACAGCAGCCCTCCCAGTTCCCCTGTGTTCCTGGGTCTCTGTCCCCTGAACCGTGTGCCCAGTGCCACTGCCCCAGGTCCCTGTTGTTGTTGGGGTGGTGGGGTAGCCTGTGTTCCCTGTAGTGGTGGACACACTGCTGATTGACGTGTCCTGGGGACAGAGGTATGGGCCCGCTGGGTGGGTGCTGTGCTGGTGTTTCCAGAGGGGGGAAGCCCTGTAGTGGCTTGTGCCAGTGTGAGGGAACCGACTGTCCTGAGGTCCCAGATGGGCCGGGCTGGTCGTTTAGATCCAGTTGGACAGAGCTGCTGTCATTACTGTGGGCCTCTTCTGTGGGTAAAGTGGACATGTCTGGACCCTCCTGTCCGGTGACGTTGAGTAGGGGTCCTGCAGGGGTGTAAAAGCATGATTATTGCATATGTGCCATGGTGTGCAATGGGTGGGTGACTGGGTACCCCAGTGCTTGCATTCCTGTGTAGGACCTTGTGTGATGATGGGTTAGGGGGTGTATGGGTATGTGCAGTGGCCATGCTTTGGTGATGGGTGTCCATGCTTTGGTGTTGCATGCAGGGCTTGGTGTTGGGATGGGTGGTTTGTGATATTGGGACATGTGTGAGGAGTAGGAGTGATGGGGGTGAGGGCGAGGGTGGGGGTATGTGATGCCATGCAGGTAGGGTGGGGCTTGTAATATTTAAGGTTTGACTCACCAGAGTCCATTCCTCCAGCTACTGCGAGGCCCTCAGGATGCAGAATAGCCAAGACCTGCTCCTCCCATGTTGTTAGTTGTGGAGTTGGATGTGGGGGTCTGCAGCCAGTCTCTGTACCGCAATGTGGTGTCTGAAGACCACGGAACACACCTTCCCCCATAGGTCGTTCCACCTCTTCCTGATGTCATCCCTAGTTCTTGGGTGCTGTCCCACTGCATTGACCCTGTCCACGATTCTTTGCCATAGCTCCATCTTCCTAGCTATGGAGGTGTGCTGCACCTGTGATCCGAATAGCTGTGGCTCTACCCGGATGACTTCCTCCTCCATGACCCTGAGCTCCTCCTCAGAGAACCTGGGGTGTCTTTGCGGTGCCATGGGGTGGTGTGGGTGATGTGTGGGGTGGTGTGTGTTGTGATATGTGGGGTAATATTTAGTGGTGTGGTGTGTGAGGTGCATGGAAGTTATGTGGGTGATGGTGTTGAGTGCCGGTGGATGCTCGTTTGTAGATGGTGGTGTCTCTCTCTAGCCTTCAGTCACAATTGTTATCATAGGGGTTTGTGGGTGATGTGGGTGTGTGTTTTATATTGTATTGGGTGTATGGGAGTGGTGTGTGTATGTGTATCAGGTGTGTGTATTTTGAATTATTCAATGTGGTAGTGTTTTGTAAATGTGTGTGTATTTTGAGCGCGGCGGTGTGTACCGCCAATGGAATATCGCGGTTGAAAGACCGCCGCGTGGATTCGTGGGTTGTGATAGTGTGGGCGTATTCCTGTTGGTGTGACAGTGGAGGATTTCTTATCGCCAGTTTATCACTGACCTTTGGTGTGGCGGACTTTTGTGGGTGCCTAGATTTTGGCGGATTCCGGGCTTTGGGTCATAATGACCGCTGCGGTGTGTTGGCGGTCTTCTGCGCGGCGGTAAGCCGCTTTTACCACCAATGTTGTAATGACCACCTTTGTGTCTTGTTGATTTATACGCGCACCAGGTGACGGTGAGGACTATAGGACTATAGTATCACAACTTTCGGGCTTCTGTGGCAGGAAGCTGTGACTAGCCCTCCCCCTCATGATAGGAGTTGTAAAAAAAAAAATCAGCCCTACCCAGGTTAGCACTGGGCACTGGACTCTGTAAGGAAGGGAAAAAACATAAGGCGTTCAGTTTCTTCTTTTCTCTTTCTAATTTAGGACTAGCAAGCCCTGATGGGGAAACGAAAATGAGATTGTGGAAGGAGGGGCTCCATTCAGGAGCGGCCCCCCAGGTTGATAACTAGCTATCTTAACTCTGTGATGGGTGTCATTGAGTCAGAGATAGGGAGAGTGGAAGCTACTCTAGAGTCATCCCTTGAGAGAATAGGGAAAGGTGAGGGGGAAGAAAGGATTCCCCATGTAAAATCTCTACTAACTAAGATAAGGAAAGGGAATCCTTGTGTAATAATGGAAAAGGACCCCCAAGTAGATTTAATTACTTCCATGACCCCTGAGAGTCCACCCTCAAAAAAGAGTAGGCAAGTGATCCCTCCCCATGCTATAGTCCCCTCTTTAGATACAGCCTTGTCTCCTGCAAAATCTTATGAGCCCGAAAAGGACTCAGTAGGAATGGAGAAGAGAAAGGGGTAACGACAACCCAACCCACGAAAAAGAACTATGGGAAAACAGATAAGAGACAGTAAGACTTCGGAGCCCTCTAATGACTGTCTTAGTCAGATTGAGAATCAACTCAGGGATATAAAAAAGGTATGTTCTTTGGTTCTGGAGAAAGTGGCGGTCCTCGAGGAGAAGGTTGACCTTATATCAACGACAACAAACTCTTCACCACTGAGGGTCAAATCTCAGAATAACCATACTGACTCTGTGCGCCCACCAGCCACGGCTATTCAGTTATACCAAAATCACAGGCCAAATCCCGTCCAGAATCTAGCTTCTCAGCCCTTGAATCTAGTGGTAACACAAAATTCTATAAATGTACAATCTCGGTGGGGTACAGATAAGCGGGAGGATTCTGAAGGCCAGGTGACTATAAGAACTCAAACAACTTATCCAAGGATCCCGCTGGCATGTGCTCCCTATATTCTAATTTTGGAAAATGTTCCTACACTAGTAAACTCACATTATGAGTCTCATGCATCATTGTTAAATAAAGTGACGCACTGGGTAGGAAAGCATCCTGGGAGGCGGATAGATTTTTGCAAGGACATTTTTTAACTGTAAGAAGGGTCCCATGGGTTGGCTTATCCCCCAAGTCCTCACAAAGGGATTGCATAGTTATAAACTTCAGGAGTCAATTAGATAGATAATGCCTTGCACCATCACTTCTCAACTATAACTCTACCTGTAGGGTCTATAAGAGAACAACGATTATCCAAGATTATTCTCACTTCTCCCCAGTCCTGACTATCTGATCGAATTTACCCTGGAAAACAGAATCTTAGCCATCTTGGTGTTCTCTAACCCACTCAATACCCCCCTAACGCTGTCTAATAGATTTGAGCCCCTGGTCTCTTTAGAGCAATTAGACTGACCATTAGCAACTGGGTCACCCTTACAGGGGACTCCGGAGTTAAATACACTGCATCAGTCCTTTCTCCATTCTAAGGGAGCCTCTGATATACACGATATACGTGATACAACAGTTCAGGGATTATTTCCTGGAATGTGGCAGGATTAAAATAAAAAATGAGAAAACCTGATTGGCTAAACATAGTGACAGAGAATCTTTTTAGTGGTTGCCAAGAGACCTGGCTTATAGAGCCTCTATATATTAATGGTTATTCCACGTATAGTGTCCCTGCAATTAAGACCTCCGTGGGTTGGGCTAAGGGAGGTCTGGCCACTTTTGTATCAGTAATGTCAAGGGGGGTGGATGCGCGTGTCGTGGGCACATCCCCTTTTTTCTTGGCCCAATTTTTGAAATTATTAGAGCCATTTGACATATTGCTGATTAATTATTATAACAATACCTTCGACAATTCGGACACTAGTGTGGTTGGCAACTTGGAGATGACAATGCACAAAGCAACCAATATTAGTAAAAAGGACCTAAGAATAATATGGGTTGGTGATTTCAATGCTAATTTATGTGAACCAGAGTATTAAGATTGCTGTGGGCTCCTCGATGAAAATGATTGTCCTACTCAGCACTTTAAACACTCTCCTTATGGGAATGCTCTCAACTGTGTGATAACAGCTAATTCTCTGCTTTTTCCTATATCTGTCTCAGAGGGGCTACCGACGTTTATAAGAGGAGATGCTCATACCACCATTGACTTTATTATTTATTCCAGAGAACTAACCCCCTTTGTCGGGCAGTTCAGGGTGGAGCCAACCTGTATTAGTGATCACAACCCTCTAACTATTGAAATAAGCTTGGGTTTGAAGAGTGACCTGAGAATAGAGAAACAACATCCAGACATGAAGTTCTCAGCCCGAAAAGGCCTTACAATTAAATGGGGAAAAAGAGATAGTAACAGCTTTTTTAAAGATCTAATGCAGAACAAATGGACAGAAGTTACGACAACTTTGAGTGAAGATATGCCCCCATGAAATTGTCCATGCATTCTCATCTTTAACAAAGTACATGGCTGAAAAACTACAGTGCCCTGGCACTAACAAAGTACAAGGCCCTCGATGGTTCAATCATGCACGTACTCTATCCCTAAAAAATTTAAAGAAAATAACCAATGCATCTCCTCAAGATCGACAAGCAATTAAAATTGCAAGAAAGAGGTATAAGGAAGCAGTTGCTAAGAGGAAGGCTGAATTAAGTGAGTCTGCCTGGGAGGAACTGATTGAAGCAAGTAAAAACAAAGATACAACTGCATTCTGGCGAGTGGTTAATTCTCCATTGTTGAATGATAAGCACAAGATGACTATGGATACTGTCATTCCAGCTCAAACCTGGGTGGATTATTTTTCAAAAACTTTTGCAATGGAGAACAATGTCCAACAAGATGATACGAATTGCCTTATGACAATAGGAAATGCCTCGATCAGTGAGGCTTTCAGTAATACCAGAAGTGTAGCCGATGTAAAACAGGCTATTCAAGATTGTCCTTCTGAGAAAGCCCCGGGCCCAGACAAAATTCCTGCTGATTCATATAAAGCGCCTCTAGATTTTTTGGGGCCATTGCTCACTAATGTTCTGAGATCTGTTATGACAGGCCCACTAGTAGACACTTGGAGAGAGGCTATTATCGTCCCGATTTTTAAGAAGGGGGACAGGGCAGATCCTTTATGCTATCGACCAATTTCTCTATTGGGTAGCTCAGTTAAAATCTTAGGTCGAGTGATTTTAAATAAGTTGGAAAACTGGGCAACTGAATCTCACTGTCTTTCAGAAGTCCAATTTGGCTTTCGGCCTGGGCTGGGCACAGTAGAACAAACATTTAATCTGACTCTTATAGTCCAAAAATATACGAAAGTCAAAAAGGGGTGTATACATTTAGCATTTATGGATTTGTCCTGTGCTTTCGACACAGTCAATAGAGAGAAACTGTGGACGGCCATGTTAAATATGGGAGTGGACAAAGACATAATTGTTCTACTTAGCAGACTTCATGCTTGTACATCGGCTCGAGTTCGCTGCTCTCAGGAGAGTGATTTAACAGAGAAGTTCTCTTCATTGAAGGGTGTTAGACAGGGTTGTGTGCTGGCCCCTTTTCTCTTTCTTCTTTATATAAATGGGTTAGAGAAATTTCTCCGTGAATTGGGGAAGGACCTGCCTATTATTAATAACTCCCCAATCCCAGTATTATTGTATGCAGATGATGCCGTACTCATTTCAAGGACAGCAAATGGTCTTCAGATTTTATTGAATGCTTTTAATACTTTCATGGGAAATCTTGGTCTTAAAATCAATAGATCTAAGTCATTTGTAATGAAGACTGGGCCAAAGTTAGCAAAAACTAAAAAAATTGTCTTGGACGGGGAAGAAATACTTAAGGTCCCATATTTTACGTACCAGGGGGTTCCCATTGATGTAGATTTTAATTGGAAATTCTTAGTAAATATACGTTCAATACAATTTCAGAAAGCCATAAAAGCAGTTTTTAGATTTGCGAAAAGGTTGCGACATAAATCTGTAAAAGAGATGATGACTGTCTTTTCCAGCATATGTCTCTCTATTGTGACATTTGGAGCTGGGGTTTGTGGATATGCAGAATGCTCAAGCCTCCAGATTGTAGAAAATAGGTTTTTAAGAAGACTATTAGCAATCAACTTCAGTAATGTTTTGTCATGAAGAAGTAGGCCTGAGATGCATATCCAGCTATATAAAGCTCCAACCCATATTGCTATGGATACAAATTTGGTCCACACCAGAAGCTTTTTTATGTAGAAGGGTGATGCAGGATTGTCTCTCATTATCACGACCATTGGACATACCTTGGGTCAGATATGTCCACTCCTCCCTTCTTTTATTAGGACTAGGTGAGTTATTTTTTAAGCCAGACCTTCTGACAAAGCGGGATATCAAAAAGGTAAAGGAATATATACTGGCAGAAAATATATGACCTGGAGCCGTTTTTGGCCACAAATAGAATCCAGACGAGGAACCAGATACAGCAACTGCACCCGATGTTATATCTGACTACTATTAGCCTAGAGCGACATAGGTTCTTACTTACTAGGTTACGTTTGAATACATTACATTACTTGGTAGCATTTCCTACACGTGGAACTTGGTTTAAGAATCTTCCACCATGTTGTTGCGATGGAAAGACATCCTGAAGTACTTTGCACTTTATACTCTTTTGTACTTTTTATGATACCCCAAGAAAAAGATTTTTACGTCCGTTATTTTGATCTAAAAGTATTAGAACTACCCAGCCTGCTTATTCTTATTTACTCAATTTGGGAAATGTAGACATAAAACAGGCTGTGTTAAATTTTATATATGCTGCTTTTGGAATTCAAAATACGTATCAATAATGTTTTTATTAATTTAATGATCACGAAATTTGTATGTTTGTATATATTGGATGTCTTTTATGGTCTATTTTTGTACCGAATAAAGTTAATTGATGATGATGATGATGACCTTGGTGCAGTACATTGCTGACTTGCTGATTGCGTCCAAAACAAGGGACCTTACCGCCGGGGCCAGGGTCGGCGGGAGCACCGCCAACAGGCTGGCGGTGCCCCGCAGGGCATTCTGACCGCGGCGGTTTTGCCGCAGTCAGAAGTGGAAAACCGGCGGTCTCCCGCCGGTTTTCCGCTGCCCTGGGAATCCCCCATGGCGGCGCAGCTTGCTGCGCCGCCATGGGGGATTCTGACAGCCCATACCGCCATCCTGTTCCTGGCGGTTCTCCCGCCAGGAACAGGATGGCGGTATGGGTTGTCGTGGGGCCCCTGGGGGCCCCTGCAGTGCCCATGCCAATGGCATGGGCACTGCAGGGGCCCCCGTAAGAGGGCCCCACATTGTATTTCAGTGTCTGCATTGCAGACACTGAAATACGCGACGGGTGCCACTGCACCCGTCGCACCTTCCCACTCCGCCGGCTCAATTCTGAGCCGGCGTCCTCGTGGGAAGGCTCTTTTGCACTGGGCTGGCGGGCGGCCTTTTGGCGGCCGCCCGCCAGCCCAGTGCAAAAGCCAGAATCACCGCAGCGGTCTTATGACCGCGGAGCGGTGTTCTGAAGGGGGACACTCTGGCGGGCGGCCTCCGCCGCCCGTCAGGGTTAGAATCACCCCCAAAGTGTCTCCACTTAAATTGTAATACTGTCAAAAAGTAGTGAAATACTTGGGTCACCAGAATGAGAAGGGATCAAGAAAAATATCCAGAGAAAGGATTACAGCCATATTGCAGATAAATCCCCCGACCACACAGAGAGATGTCAGGATATTTTTAGGGATGGTAGGCCATTGTCACCAATGGATTTCACATTTTTCCGTCATTTCGAGATCATTGCAGAAGCTGACTCTTAAGGAAGTCACTGATCCTATAGTGTTGGACCAGGCTGGAATGAAAGCTTTCACTGAATTGAGAGAGAGTCTGCGCAAGGCTCCAGCTTTGGGTATGCCAGCTTACATGAAACCTTTCACATTGTTTTGTCATGACTGTGATGCATGTTCTTTGTCTGTCTTGACACAGGTCCATTGAGGTGTAAATTGCCAAGTAGCATATTTTCAGCTACTTTGGACCTGGTTGCAGCAGGCTTACCAAGTTGTTTGCGTGCAGTTCCAGCAGTTGGTCAAAGCCTTACACAGTGTGAAGGCATTGTGATGGGACATCCCCTGACTGTAATGTTCCCACAATCTATTGAGATTCTTCTACTCACAAGGACGAAAACCCAATATTTGGCTGGTGAAAGGTTGACCAGTTAAGAAACAAGTATTTTAGGATTACCAAATGTGTCATTGTAAAGATGTACAATGCTGAACCCGGCAACCTTACTCCCAAATGAAAATGTTGAAATCAAAAAGATGGAAAATGTTGAGCATGATTGTCTTGAAGTAGTTGACCTGTGCACAAAACCAAGACCTGACATTAGAGTTACCCGATTGGAAGAAAATGACCAAATTATCTTTGTTGATGGTTCTTGTCTGAGAGACAATGCAGGGACACTGAGAGCAGGATTTGCTGTTTGCACGATTACTAATATTTTGGAAGCTTCTTGGCTTTGAGGAGTGTATTCTGCTCAAGTAGTGGAACTGGTAGCCCTTACTAGAGCGTGCCATGTTTCTGCTCAGCTGAAAGTTATACTCTGTAGGGATAGCCAGTATGGATTTGGAATAGTCCATGATTTTGGCCAGTTGTGGTTGCAGAAAGGTTTCACAACCTCTTCTGGTTCACCAGTGAGAAATGGTTAGAGAATTAAAGAATTGTTACATGTTATTCAAATGCATGAAAAGAATGCCATGGTGAAATGCAGTGCACATCTGAAGTCGCAGGACTTTGTATCACTGGGAAATGGATTTGCGGATCAAGTTGCAAGGTTTTGTGCATTGAACTATCATTCAAAGAAAAGGTGGAACTGCTATCTGAAGAAGAAGAAACCTGCACAAGCTATGCATTGAAAGTAATTGACACTTTGGAGGAATTGAAAATGTTGCAAAATAATGCTGACAGGGAGTAAAAACGTTCATGCGGCAAAATGAAATGTGTGCAAAGATAAGATGAATTGTGGGTTTCAGAAGAGGGTCAACTAGTTTTGCCAAATAGTCTGTTGTCTCAAATGGCAAGGTACTATCATGGTCAAGCACATATTAGGAGGGAGGCCATGATTCGATTGTTCAAACATGATTGGTTTAACCCAAAGTTTAGACAAGTTGCTGAAGCAGTTTGCCATTGTTATTTCATTTGCCGACATTTAAACACTGGTAAAGGGACAGTGGTTAATTTGAGACACATTTGAAGAGCAGGAGTTCCATTCAGCAGGATGCAGATGGATTTTATTGAGATGCCTGTGTGTGGAGGTTTGAGATATGTGTTGGTGATTGTTTGCATTTTTAGTCACTGGATTGAAGTGTACCCTACACAAAGAAATGATAGTCTCACAGTAGTGAAACTACTGCTTAGGGTACTGATATTGTGTTTTGGGTTTCCGATCTCTTTAGAATCAGATAGTGAAAGTCACTTCAACAATGAAGTAATTAAATTACTGTGTGCAGCATTGAACATTGAGTCGAAGTTGCATTGTAGTTACCGCCCTGAAGCATCAGAACTAGTCAAACAGATGAATGTTACCTTGAAGTCCAGAGTTGCAAAGATGTGTGCGTCTACAAATTTGAAATGGACTGACGCATTGCCTTTAGCGTTGATGTCAATGAAAATCACACCCGACAGGAAGACAGGATTGTCGCCGCATGAAATCCTTATGGGCCAAGGGGTGCCTTCAAATGTGCTTGTGAATATTACAGATTATATGGTGTTGGACTACTGCAAGGGTCTGACTGATGTGGTTCACTCTTTCTCTCAGCAGGTGAAAGACAACACACTGCCACTGATCCATGACCAGGGCACAATCCGAGAGCTGGAGACTGGGTTGTGGTCTGGAAACACCTGAGGAAAACGTGTTTGGAGCCTCATTGGGAGGGATCGTATTATGTAGTTCTGACAACTACCACAGCTGTGAAGTGCACTGGAATTCCAAACTGAATTAATGCGAGTCATGCGAAGAAAGTGGCATGTCCACTGGATCATCAGTAAGAAGAGTTGTTAAGAGTACCAATTACAGCAAAACAAGTCTCAGGGCTGGAAGGAGAACAAAGGGGAACTGAGAACGGATTGACTCAGTTGAGGACGGTTCAGTCACTTCTGTGAGAGATGAAGGAGAAGAGCTCCTGGGGGGTGACGGAGAGCCTATCTCAATTGAGGCAGCAGGAGAGCCTAGTCAGAGTGGGCTTTCCCAAAAGCAGACAATCTTGAGAGACAAACAGAGCAATTGCCAGACCCAGAGGGGAAAGGAGTTGAGGTGTATCAAAGCCATTGTGATCTGACTCCTCCTGAACCGATTGCAGGTCCATCAAGAAAAAATACCGCCGAACAAGAAGAAGTTTCAAGTTTGACTCTGAAGAGAACACTGACAAAAGGTCCACTGAAAGGAGATAAGTGGCCGGAGTTGCAAGTAGAAAGAAAAAAGGAAGTGGTTGTTGAGGCAACAATCGAGGAATAACTAGATACAACAAGGAGAGATCTGAGTGAAGGAGAATTAAATCGTGATCGAAAGTTGAAAAGAAAGAGAACAGTAAGTTGAAGATACACAGGTCCTGAATGGCCGTATGCAACTACAAGTGAGTGGCAGCAAGAATGTGTGTCTTTTTGTTTCGATAGAGACATTCTGATTTTGACAATCTGCTTACCGATTTTGACAAAGGGATCCTGGAAGTGAGGCTGAAAGCTGTAAATAATCTATGAAAGAAGAGCTGTCTATTTTTGATTTCTGCTGCAGTTTTTCTAAATTTTCTTCTGCTTTCTGATTCTTTACAGATCATGAGTAACATAAGCGAGCAGGGTAGGAATACTAGGTGCTGTAAATATATGAGTATTGTGTTTGGCAATTATGTGTGGGATATTGTTTGTGGTGTTGATTGTGGGTATGTCTGGTAAGAGTGAATCTAGCCATACTTCTACTTTTGAGACAACTACTGCATTAATGGCAATGGAAAGGTTTAGGTTAGATGAGAAGTATTTGTATGAGGATACTAATGCAAAGGAGAACTCTCTTCTAATGTCTTCTATCTCTTATCGAGTATGTTGAAATGATGGATGTGAGGAATTGTTATGCGTGTATGCAGATTCCTTCATCAGTTGAGGAAGGAGTTACACATAATAGCTTGCCATTAACTTATGGAATACATTGTAGTATGCTACTAACAAGATTTTATAACCAGTAGTACATTCAGTACTTTAATTCAAACTATGACATGGTGTTTTTGTTTGTCCCCATAATTTGGTATTGGAGTAGAGTAGCTTAAGATAATGACATAGTAATAATTAGAGGTTTCTTTGAACCTACGTTGGCATTTGGCACAGCTTATGCGCACAGGAATAACCTAACATGCTTGCTTACACCTTTAGAGAAAAGATGACAGGAGAAAGGCATTGAAGGAGAAGTTAGAAAAAGGCTTATTGAAAAGGACTTACAGCAATGATTATGCTTATAGTGCAATTAATACACAAGGGAAATGAACTTTAGATGCACAACATGTAGGGGAACTTTGTGTATACAGGCCTAAATCACGCACTGACACTTTCGTTATGGGAATGAGTGAATCTAAGCATGTGTTTTTGTTTCAGAGTAAATGAACATTCATGTTGAATGGACAGAACCCGGCGATTCCCAGAATTTATTATATCTGTGGTCTTAATGCTTATTACCGTCTTCCAAGAGGATGGTATGGGACATGTTATTTGAGGATAGTTTTCCCAAAGATTTATAGAATGGATGATTTGAAGAAGTTTCTGAAAGTGACTGAATAACATCATATGAGACAGAGGAGGGAATCCTCTTCTGGTATAGTGGGAGATATATTTGGAACAGTGATTCCTTCAGTGGGAGTCATTCTGAATTCAATGAAGATTAAAAAGTTGTCTACTATTGTGGATAACATGTTGACAAATTTTATCAGGGGCCATACTCCTGGAAGATACTGAGTTAGCTGATAATAGAGCTATTACATTTGAGGCGTAATTTCTAATCTGACTAATGAAAGTACTGATTTGAAAGAATTGAAAGAACCAGGTATTTGGGAAAAGGTTGTCAAAGGTTTTGCTTCAGTGGGAAATTGGCTCAGCAATATCTGGAATGGGATTCTATTGAAAGTCTTGCAAGGGATATTAATTATTGTGGTTTGCCTAATTGGAATATGGGGATCGAGTACATTATGCAAAGGATTACATTGAAAATGTCAATAAATAATGAGAATAGGGAAGAAAAGAACATTGAAAAATTGTACAGGAAAAATTCAAAAAGGGAACAAAAATATGAAGGGATTGAATTGACAGAATTTTAGCTGATGCAAAGATTTGTGGATGGTAGTTAGTGTGATGACACATTTAGGGCCAGATGTATCAAAGGGTTTTACCCATTCTGTGTCAATGGGAAAATGGTTTAGTACATATGGCCCATTTAGTCATCAGAGGAGGAATTGCTAGCACAGGTGTATTAATAACAATTCTTAATGAGTGCTCATGTATTCTGAATAAGGAGTTTGTGTAGAAAATATAACAATATAGAAAATGAATGCACACATTTAAAAATGTGATTACGGAGAGTGGCCGCCAATATTCACAATGTGTACTTACTAGTAGCTTAATACTGTGAAATGTTGAATATATGTTTTTCTGATGTAGTAATATGACACATTAAAAGTTATGCATTATGTACAAACTTTATTAATTGTAGGCCTTAACTTAGTGAATGCCTTGGCATAGTTGCCAGGCCTCATGTCAAAGCTGTATTTCTTAACATTTAATAAATGTCTGTCCTAGAGAGCTAAATTGTGATTTTTCATTTTGCATTGTTTAAATGTGCTCACAACTGAAGGTTCTCATGAGAACCGATTGCTAGAAGATGCTGATCTTGCTAATGTAACATTTTGCGTGTAATGTGTGTGAGACTGACTTCCTCAGGAGGAGAACAATGGAGATACTGACTGGAGTGGACGCTGCAACAATATTGTTATCTGACAAGCCGGATGATGATGACATTGCAGGACAACGACATATGAACGGAGTAATGGTAGAATTTATTGATTTGGAGTTTTTGATTTATTAGACAAAGCGTAAACATGTGATAAAGTGAAGGATAGGGATTTGGGAAATAGTTTTAGTAGTTTTTATTTAACTCATGATATTGCACATGTTAGAAAGTGGATTATTGGTAAGGACAGGTAGGTACCTACATTTAGCAATAGGATGCAAACCCACTCTAGGTCCAGTAAAGGTCTTACTAAATTAATCCTTGCTCAACCTTTGGTAGCTTGGCCCACAAGCAATTAGGCTTAATTTAGGAGACAGGTGTGCAAAGCATTTAATATCAACAAAACAATAAATAAGTAAATCACAATACACAATCAGTCAATCAATCAGGAATTTGTGAAGCGCACTACTCACCTGTGAGGGTCTCAAGGCTCTGAGGAGAGGAGGGAGAAGGGGGAGTACTGCTACTGCTTAAACAGCTAGGTCATGAGAAGTTTCCTGAAGGTAAGGAGCTCTTTGGTCTGGCACAGGTGGGTGGGAAGGTGTTTCACGTTTTGGAGGCGATGTGCGAGAATGATTTACCGCCAGTTGTAGTTCTGTGGACACGTGGGACAGTTGCGAGGGCGAGGTCAGCAGAGCGAAGATGCCAGGTTGGGGAGTAGGAGAGCCTTCTGTTGAGGTATTCTGGTCCGGTGTTGTGCAGTGCTTTGTAAGCGGGGGTGAGGAGTTTGAAGGTTATTCTCTTGTTGACAGGGAGTCAGCGCAGGTTTCTCAGGTGGTCTGGGATGTGGCAGTGGTGGGGGATGTCCAGGATGAGGCATGTTAAGGCATTCTGGATGTGTTGCAGCCTCTTCTGGAGTTTGGCCGTGGTTCCTGCGTAGAGGGCATTGCTGTAATTCAGTTTGCTGCTTACAAGGGCTTGGGTGACAGCACCACTTTAGAAAAATAGAATTTATTTTTATCTTTAAAATGACAAACATATAATGTAGAGAACCAGAGATATGTATTTTTAAAGATTGAATGTTTTCTAGTGCCTAAAAACCAGAAGTGCCATTCTGGACATCTGGTCGCACTCGACCAGGGCAAAGTCCAAATTTGAGGCCAGCTTGGGAGTCAGGACTACCAGAATGCCCCGGTCAAACTTCTAAAATGGCCACAGGACACTGGTCAGCTGGGCTTTTTCTGCAAGACATGATGCAGCGGGCTCTGGTCAGCTCCTTTGTACCTGTAACTTACAGGGAGTCCCTTCCAGGGATGGTGGTAGTAAGGCAAACTCCTTTTCTTGGTGAAGCCCAAAGTGTGCAGCTGGTGCAGTCCTCCTGAGTTCAGAGTCCAGGTGCAGGCCAGGGGTCCAGCAGGACAGTCCTTCTTTTCTCTTCTTTTCTAGCAGAGATCAGGTGTGAGGCAGCTCAGCCATATTTGATCCTGCTACTGGGATACAAAGCAAGGGGGTGCTCCGGTCCAATCATGTGCAGGACACCACCCTCTCGAGTGACTAGTTCCTGGCAAAACATATCTCCAAAATCCAAGATGGTGAAAAATTCAATCATAGAGTTCAGATCTGGCAGGGTCCACCCACTGGTGTGGCTAAGTTTCCTTTAACACACCCCTTTTAAGCCCTCTCTTAATCTAATCTTGGAGTACCTGGCTGCCTGGGGCTGCAGGAAATGTGCTATCCTAAATGTCCTTCCCTCCTTTTAAGTCTAGTTTGGCTTCTCTCCCCCATCCTGTTATAACATCTGCTGAGGCAGATCTCCTCCCTTCAGATGCTTCCTTTGTTTAAGCCCAGGTCACTTCACATGTCATCAAGGCAGCCTGGCTGAGGCTGCCAGAGGCTCACCAATCAGTGAAGGGCACTACAGGGCTGAAGTTGGTAACTTTTAGCAAGAGTTCTAAAATCTTCCCCCTTTCGGGTTATATTCAATTCAACAGTGGCAAGTTGTTTGATTTTGTTATAACTTTTATTTTGATACCAAACTTGCTAGATTTAGCTCCTTCCTATGGAAAATAAGACTTTATTATTTTAAAATAAAGTCTCTCATTGTTAGCCTATGGAGCCCATTCACTACAATAGGGAAAACAGGTTTGGCTATTTTTCCCTCACCAAGGCTTTTAAAACATATTTTATAAGGACCCTGCTTATAGTTATACTGCACACAATCCTGAGGACACTTGGGGCCAGATGTAGCAACCAGTTTGCGACTCGCAAATGGCAAAAATCGCCGTTTGCGAGTCGCAAACCGGAGTTTGCTATGCAGAAATGCATTTTGCGAGTCGGGACCGACTCGCAAAATGCATTTCAGAGTCGCAAATAGGAAGGGGTGTTCCCTTCCTATTTGCGACTCGCAGTGGTATGCAACTGTACGCGGTCGCAAATGGAGTCGCAGTTACCATCCACTTGAAGTGGATGGTAACCCACTCGCAAATTGGAAGGGGTCCCCATGGGTCCCCTTCCCCTTTGTGAGTAGACCCACCAATATTTTTTCAGAGTAGGCAGTGGTCCAGGGACCTGCCCTGAAAAAATCCGAAACTAAAGGTTTTTTTTTTTTTTTTAAGTGCGGCTCGTTTTCCTGGCTACACTTGAAAAAAAAAAAATGCTTTATTTCAAAGCAGTCACGGACATGGAGGTCTGCTGGTCCCAGCAGGCCTCCATACCCGTGAGTGCCCATAGTCGCTATGGGACCCACCTCATTAATATTAATTAGGTGGGTCTTTGCGACCCCATAGCGACTCGCAGACGGTGTCTGAGACACCGCTCTGCATTGCAAATTGCGAGTTGCAATTTGCGAGTCGCTCGGACTTGCAAATTGCAACTCGCAATTTGCAAAGTTGCTACATCTGGCCCTTAGGGCATACCTTATGGGTGACATGTAAAAAATGCGGTAGCTTAGGACTTTGGAAGTACTTTTAATTCCAAAGTCAAATTTGTGGTTAACTTTAACTTTAAAACACCAGCAAGGCAGGCCTGCTTTTAAAATGACACTTGGCACCACAGCAGTGTACCTATGGGTGTACTATCTACACTGTGGCCCTTAAACAGATATGTCCTAACATATACTTGGGACATATAGGGAGGTTGATACAGCCAATTATAATTAGTCTAATTTGCATAATCCATTTTACATAGAGCACTGGCCCTGGGACTGGTTAGCAATGCCCAGGGCACAGTCATAGTCAGTAATCACCAGTATCAGTCAAAACGTTTGGGGGGGACCAAAGCAAAAAGGAATACTTTCCTACAGCACAGAGCATACTTAACACCCTCGGAATTTAACAGAATAATTCCCACAATGGTGACCTCTTGCCCTGTCGTGAAGTTGCAGGTTTTCTGCATATGTTATGGGCCTGTCCCAGTCTGTCATCTCACTAGGCAGGGGTCCAATAGAGCACTGCATAATGGGGCTATATCCCAGTCCAAACACATCCACAATTGCCTTTCGACTAGATAACCTAGCACTTCCACTCACCAAATGGCAATTAACACGCTGGTGGAGGAGATTTATAGATGGGCTTTGGCCGAGAGCCTGGCGTTGAATAGGGATGAATATCATGTGCTACGTAAACATCCCATAACTATGATGTGCAGAATCTTGCTGGAACAGTTCAAGGTGCAATATGCTGATACTTAATGAGGCCTCATGTGACCTTTCAAACTGTATTCTCCTCATAATTACCATTTATGTTGGCAACTACTTTTAGACAGTTCATACTCTTCTTTGAAATATTAGCTGGGAGATGACAGTCTGAACATCTGAGTGAATGGTTTAGATCGCATGGGGAGGGGGAGAAGATGTTCTTGTTTTATACAGTTTACGTGTCTTTTGAAACATATTAAAAGCTTTCACTCACTGTTGACTATATATACTATACTGGTATCTTGGCAATTAATGTATTACTCTTGACATTTATAGTTGGGTCACATGGACTTTCACACAGAGGAATTGTCCATTCAATGACAGTATACTCTGGTGTAATGCTATGTTCATGGTTAAAAATGGCAGTAAAATATGTTTAAAAAATACCTTTATGATCATTGTAGGCAAGAGTCCAGCTGATGCACTGGTTTCTTGACTTTAATCTGGAGTACATCATACCTTATTGTGTCATGAGGAGGCCATAGGTTGTAAGGCCGAAGCATCTCAACCATATGTAAGTTGAAATCCACCATGGAAGGCAAAAGAAGAAAGTCATTTTTGATCACCATTAAATGCTTTCAGGACTAAAAACTAATTTTTAATCTGGCATTCAGCATGTTGTGAACTATCTGCAGATGGACCATATTCAATCTGTAAGACTGGATGTCTCATTGAATAACCATGCTAATAAAAAGGAAGGTGTTACAACAAATTGAGCATTTTAAATGCACAATAAATGTTCATTAGAAGACTTGACTCCTGAATCTACTCAACCAGTGTGGGGATTTGGAAGGAGGTATTGTGTTTAGAAAACATAACTAGGGTGTATAGAGGAGGAGGTTAGTCCAATAATAACTTATGTATTTTTGTTAACAAGTACCACAGGTGTATCTGTCCCATTAATGTTTGATTTGTATAAATATTTTACAGAAACGAGAATCAAATCTCAATGAACATTTCATAAAAACTCTGGACCTTGGACTGGATATAACATGTCAGTAGCTTTACTAATGGTAGTGGACAATCTACCCCAGCTTTCTTACAATCACATAACCTGCAGTGCACAAATTCTCCAGATTCTAAGCAAACTCCTGCTTCCACTGGAAATTTTGCTGGAATGTGGTGAAATCAACTGCATATAAATTTGACAACAGTTTGAGAGTTCAAGCATGCGATCAAATATTTTTATGGGACAGGATCTAATAAACTGAATCCTAAAGATTGCTGCAGTTTGCTCCTAGGTACACATTTTAAATCTTTAAAATAATGATTTTTCTTTGTCTCAGAAGAGTGTATTATTTTAATACACAGTTAACTACTATTTGGCCTGACTAGCCATCTCCAGCTCAAGTTTCACTATGAGATCATAAGAAGCAGATATGTTTATGTACCTGAGACACGTGATTGACAAAAAGTACTTAGATTAATAGAATAAAAGTATTGTCTTTTGTGCAGCAAATATTTATTAGGAGCATCATCTGCCGACCTACTCTATTATAGAGATCTTGGATATGGAATCCTCCGGAACAGCCAAACTTTACAATGTCTCCCAAAATAAACTATTTTCAGAGATTAGTACTTGCAACTGAATTTAAAAAAAAGATTATTCAAGGATCCATGCTTATGACAAATGTATGCTCTCACAAATTCCATCTGCTTGATGTCAGCTGCAGTTAGATGCATTACAAATAAATAGACCCAAAGTGTCAAATTAAAGAGCTGTATTTATCATAGTAACCTTTGGATAGAGTAGAGTGGAAAATAAAACATTTACAATAATTTGCAGACTAGCACTTACACTATTGACAAACAGCAAGTGCTGTCCCTCTCAGACAAAACACTCAACTCTAGAAACAAGCTCACCACATGCATGACAGCAGTAGCCACTTGGATAAAATCCAGTTGCCTCAAATTGAACTCAGAAAAGAATGAGATAGTAGTCTTTGGGAAGAATGCCTTACAATGAGTCTCGACCTAGTCGCACATAAACCTAGCACCTTCCCCAACACCCTGTTTGCAATTGAGAAACCTAAGAATCATCATAGACAACTATCTGGACACCCCTGCCCAAGTCAACACAGTGGTTATCGCCTTTTTCAACACACAAAGGCCCATCCATATCCGTACTTTTTGCCGCAAAACTGAACTAACTCAGTTTTGTGGCAAAAAGTTTAGTGCTGGCTTGCATCATTTAACAATGCCAGCCGGGCACCGTATTTATTGAATGGCGCAAACCGGCGCTCTTAGAAGAAGATGCTAACCTGGTGGGGGTGGCAGTAGGGAAGGAGGGGGTTGTGTGTTAGAAAATGACCTTAGCCTGCTTAGAGGCAAAACATGCATCTAACCAGACTACTGCCATTTCCTGGTGCACAACCACCAAAAACATGACTCCTTTCTTAGTAATGACAGGAGTCATTCCCACCACCCCAATGACCAGCACAGGGAACAACTGTCCCTTGGGCATGGCCATTGCACCCTGTGCCATGCAGGGGAGCCCATGTTAGGGCTCCCCAGGGCAAAAAAAAAATGATTACAAAATAGTTACCTTGAGTTACCTGGGATGGGGTCCCCAATCCTCCGGTGTCCTTCTGGTGGGGTGGGGGGTGTTCCTGGGGCTTATGGAGGGCACCTGTGGACCCATTCAATTGTGTTTAACCATGGAAATGGGTCCACAGGTCCCCTAACAACTGGTCCGACCCAGGAATTAAATAATGGTGTAAAGCAATCTTAGCACCATTATTTATCCCCTCCTCCCACCCATGCATCATTTTAGCACAGGGGAATAAATATGGGGCTACGGGGATGACACCATTTTTTAGATGGGAACGTCTACCTTGCATCTCATTGATGCAAGGTAGGTGCACGCATCCAAAAAATCGTGCAAACTCCTATATTTTGACGTTAGAAATGTCTAATGTCAAAATATAAATATGGAGTTAAGTTTGCACCAAATTTGCTTAAAAAAATGACGCAAATTTTGTGCAACTGAAGTATAAATATGGGCCTCAGGAACATATTTATGAAAAATGGCTCTGCACCTAGTGCAGCACCACTTTTCTTGTGCCCCTTAGAGCCCCCCTAATGCCACCATGTGTGCACCATATTTAATATTTGGCACACCATGGCTCTAGTTAGGGAACTAGAGTTAGAATGTTTGATGCTAGTTCAGCGCTTTGCAGGACTAGTGTCAAAAGTCTTTCTCCTAATCCTGCAAAGTACCCAGAGGCCCATTGAAACTAATGGGAGCCTCTTTTTAATGTCTTTTGAGTGCTAATGGTCTTTTTTTTAAATGTTCTTATCCCCCATCTCCCTTCTCAATGGAGATATTAAGATATTGGCGGGGATACTGGCCTCAGTTCTCAAAAAAGTCATCCCCTCCCTAATTCACCACACCCAAGTAGGCTTTGTACCGGGCCGCTCCTCAAGGAATCACCTCCGCACACTTTTTCATGCTATCTGGACTGCACGAGATAAGCGAGAGGAAGCCCTAGCCCTCTCATTGGATGCTGAAAAGGCATTTGATCGAATAGAATGGTGGTATCTTTTTGAAATACTAAAACGTTTTGGGTTAGGGGATAGTTTCATCAATAAAGTGCGTCTACTATATGATTCCCCGACAGCCCAGGTGTACTGGGGAGGGTTCCTCTCGCACACCTTTTCAATTTGTAGAGGAACACGTCAGTGTTGCCCACTGTCGCCCTACTATCCCTACTAGCTGTAGAACCCTCAGCAGCAGTTATCCGTAACTCCAACCTTATATTAGGAATCTCGCTCCCAGGTGGAAACTCCGTCATCTATCTGTATGCAGATGACATTCTACATACCCTCACAGATCTATTCAACTCCCTCCCAGCCCTCAGAGAGATACTAACGGAATTCGAACATCTCTTGGGGTATCGGATCAACTGGGATAAAAGCGAAGCCCTACCACTATCCCCGGTCACAGTCAGCACCTTAGCACAAGGACTCCTGGTCCAATGGAAACAATCCTGTCTCCGTTACTTAGGCATCAACATAAACACAGGGCTGGATAACATAGTGACAGATAATTTAAACCCACCTGCTCAGTAATATGAAGCGGGATTTCGAGAAGTGGAGTCAGTTGGGTCTCTCTATGTGGGGCAGAGTGCAAGCGGTGCGAATGGGACCTTACCAAGATTTCTGTACGTCATAGGCATGCGCCCCCTACATATACCCCTATCTATCCTACGGGAGATAGACCGCCGCATCTGCATTTTCGCATGGGGATCCATACGCCTGCAACGCCCCAGATCCATACTGCTAGCCCGACGTTAATGTGGAGGTCTAAACCTCCCCTTGGTTGAACACTATGCCTCCGCGCTACACCTCTCGCAACTGGTTTTATTACTCCCAAATGTAAGAGACCCACCACTCTGGGTGGACGTGGCACAAACACTTACAGGCGCCTCCTATGGCCTCCAGATGCTCTATGATACAGGTCAGATGGGCCACCGACCCACCAATCCCATGATAGGAGCCATGAGGAAAGCTTGGCGACAGGCGCACCGATCCCTTAAAATAGATCCCCATCTACATGACAGAGCCCCACTATGGGTCAATAAGGGGTTTCAGATTGGAGGGAAGACTATTGTTTGGAGGGACTGGCATCAAAGATGTATCATGCGAGTAGACCAGCTCATATCCGGGGATACCTGGAAGATATTCAGAGAACTTCAGGCAGAATTCGATCTTCCAGAATATTACTCATGGTGCTATTTCCAACTCCGACATTGTCTGACACAACGGCTAATACCCTCCCCCCGACGACTCCCACTCTACCCAGTACTACACTACCAGGAAACTTGGGGGCAACTAAAGGGAGCTGTATCTGGACTGCAGGGATTATTGAACCGACACCTCTTCTCACTTCCTCTCCTGAATTCCCTTAAGAATAAATGGCAGACACGCCTACAGACCGACTATGACCTAGAGGACTGGGCTGACTTGAGCGAGGCAAGAGACGAGGAGCACGTGAGGCCTGCCTAAAGTTCTGTCTCTTTAAGACCATACATGACTGGTACTGGACCACACAGAAGCTGCGTGCAGCAGGACCTTTATCCCATGCAACTTGCTGGAGATGCCTGCACACACACTGCGATCTAATCCACATTTTACATGACTGTCTGGCCATACAACCTTTTTGGTGGTCAGTGGGAAACACCCTTCGGGAAGTCCTACCTCTCCCACCACTCCTAACCCCATCTCTCCTATTGCTGCATGATACTGGGGAGCTATACAATCTCTCCCGAACACAAGGTTGACTACTACATACAGCACTGGCCACAGCAAAATTTATGTATTCTTAGACACTGGCGTGCATCGGCTGCTCTCTCCCATGAAGAATGGTTGGTGGCAATGTATCAAGCGGCCACCCACGAACAACTCATTTACGGCTTACAGCATAGAACAGAAGTGTTCCTACAGACCTGGTCACCCTTTCTCTCTGGGCCACTACGTCCTCTTCAGAGAAATTTCAACCAACCTATGCAGCTGTAACGTACCCCTTACAACACCGAAACATACACGGCCACCCCCTATTGAATTGTATCCCCATGATCCAATATTGTCCCCCGACAGAATGCTATCATACAGTTTATCGTGGATTCACCGATCTCTCGCTCTTACCCTTAGCTATCAGCCACCACTCACTCCATCCTCTCTTTCCTTATCGCCAGTCCCATTAACTTCCCTACCCCCTTCCCTGCACTGCTATCACCCCGTCTGACCCACCATCTCCACTCTATCCCCATTACCACAATCTCCCCATCTACTTATGTGCGATTCTTCTTCCCCCCCCTCGGTCACTACTGTTACTGTTACTGCTACCATTACAGCTACTATTGTTATCATCCCTATCACAATCAATCTTATTTTTACACCCATACCTACTCCCATTCATGTTCTTCCTTACCCCTTTCTTCTATATTTTGATTCCTCATTCTTTCCCTTCCACTCTCTTTTCTTATCCTCTTCAGGAAGCCCACAACGTGATACTCCCTCTTCCCCTAATTTGATTTGAAAGTTCCCCCCCTTTTCAGATATCATACATTCCCCACCCTTGATCATTTCACATCTGCTCCATATAACACTTTGAGTCACACACCTCTATTACTTGCAGTGACATTCTTGAGATGTTGTTACACCTTTGAGTTTTATACCCATATCGTTACATCAAGGTCTTTCCTAAGGCCTACCCCCCATATATCATAAATAGGGCACCATCCACTCTCATGTTATGTTGGATCAACTTACCTCGCCCTCAACCTCTAACCCACACTCGGGGTCACTCAATGCTACCTTTTTCCCCATCCCACCAGTCGCTCTCCCACACCATACGTTTATATCCACCCTCCCCACATTTATTTCGCTCATCAGGGGGAGGATTATCCCCTATTAAGGAAGAAAAACATCTACATAATTTACTCCTGGAGATGTGGGATGGAGTAGTGAAAAATGTATCTGACTGTTGTTAAGCCCGACTATCAGTGTAAGGAGGCTGCACAACAAGAATACCATAGAGCGAACGGGTTCTTTTTTTATAAGTCTGTTATAATAAGACACTGGTTGAGGCCTTGCTTGGATTACTTTACGACAATTATCTTTATACTGTCAAAACAATATTGATGATGACAATCGAAATCTAGGACTGTAAATATCTGCTCAAGTTGTTTAGTGATTTAACACATGTGTTTGTAACAGATCACAGAATTTATGTCAATTAAGCCAAGAGGAGCTAAGATTAGTACTAAGAATGGTATAAAATATTTTAGTATACTATGCAAAATTGTGAAAACAATAAAAAAAGTACAACACAAAATAAAATGTTGTTATCATTGTGGTGAAAACATGGCAGAAAGTCACCTTTATCCTGATTTTGAAACAGAGCAATTGATTTAATTATAGTGACTGCATGCTCAGATTGAGAATGCAAATGTACCCATGTGATCTTGATTACCCAATTATTATTGGAATAGAATAGGCACAATGGTAAACATTTTTGTTTGCTGTGTTCGGCAAGCAACTGAAGAAGGGCCAGGTAGTTAAGGGCCTGATTTAGAGGTTGGCATACAGACAGGGTACTCCGTTATATTTAAGAATGGGCATTCTGTCACAAACGCGATGGAGTACACTGCCCGATAATCCATTGTTCTGCCCACCTCATTTAGAGAAGGATGGATCTTAAATATTTCACCGGCAAAGGCTCTATTGGTTCCATCAATAGAATTCTTCTCCTAGGGCCCAAGGAAGTAGGGGCCATCAGTAGAAATGTATTACACTGATGCGCTATTTAGCTGGATGATGTATGCTATTGTTTTTGTCCTGTCCATCAGAACAACAGGAAAAAAGTAGTAATGACCCCGACACCATAGGAGAAAACGTTTGGGGTACAGTGGTTATTTTTTGTCTATCAAAAACAAACTCCACAAAAGCAAACTGTAAGAAGTTGGGTTACTTATTGATTGGGGTAAAACTGTACTGAAACAGCAACAACAATCCTTGTCAGGGTTGTCACAAGCAAACCTCAAGCTAACCTGTGCTCACCCCTCAGTAGATTGATATAGAGCAGTCAGGCTTAATTTAGAGGCAATGTGTAAAGAATTTATGCAGCAACTCACATATTAATATAGAGGAAGAACACACAAGAAAACCCCCACACCAATTTAGAAAAATAGAGTAAAATTTAACAAATAATGTAATTCCTTAACAACAATAATCCAATCAGTAGAACATGAGATGTTTAATTTCAAAGTTTTAGGTAAAAATAGTACCTTGAATCACAAAGAGCCAACTGTGATTATTTGTTTGCACTGGACCCAGAAAAGATCACCAATTCAGGCTGATTACAACGGATTACAGGCCGGATAAAGGAACTAAATTAGTCCACCTGAGCCAAAGTACCTTAATCCCTGGTTTGCAGAGCATTGTGAGAGCCCTCATCGAAGATTTGTTGCATACTCGCTGTTTTGAAGGGACTGCTAGCTTCGATGTGAACTTGGTGTCGGGGTTGCATCCAGCTGCAGCTTTTCAATATAGCTGCAAGGAGATGCACCACACTGCATTGTTTCTGCTCAGAGGATGCCAACTGGGCTGGTACAGGATCTTCAGGCACCAACTAGGGGGAAGAACTCAAAGCAGGCAGAGTCCAGGTGCTCCGTTTAATGTGGTTGGAGCCTTATTTGTCCCTCACACTCTCTCTGATCAAAAGGCCAGACAACTAGCCTCTGAAGTCATTATGATCATCCTAGGTTCAAGATGCAGCAGGGCGACAGAAGTAGGAGTCCTTGCCGAGCAGCACAGCTGCCCTTATGAGTTGTCCAGAGGTGTACTGAATAGTTGGGTCTGAAGGGCCAATATTTATACCTTGTGTCCTCTTTGAAGTAGGGGACATTTCTAGAGAATTCCCTCTTAAGTCCTTGAAGTTTTCTACCTCCTGCACTGTGTATTCAAGCTGGCTGTGTGGCAATGCAGCGGTGACAAGCCCTTTGTGTGAGAGAAGGGTAATAGCCTATTCAATTGCAAATGAGGCTGTGCCCAGTCCCTTTCCTCCATCCTACCAGTTGATGTCCCATCCTGGCACACCTCATCCCTCTATTGTGTTGCTTTCTGAGTGGAATAAACAAGATCCAACTGCCAACTACACCCAGTCACGTGACCCGGGAACAGGTTGCAGGCACTAAATGTTTGGGACAGAGAAATGCCAACTTTCTAAAAGTGCCATTTTTTTAATTCCAACTTAAAATCTGACTTTAGCGTTACAATTCTTTGGAAGCTAAACTGTAGCTGCTTCTAAATTGAAAGTTATCTCTTATTAAATGTAATAAATCAACCCAATGGTATTCTATATGAGAGACAGTCCTTTCACCAGTGAAAATGTTATTTAATGTTTTTTTTACTACTAGGACATGTAAGAGTTAAGCAAGTTTCATACACCTTTTTAAATGATCCAGTTTTTTAATAATATTACTTTATCAAATGCTTTTCTGCCTTTATCCTTCTTGTTATGAAGTAAGTTCTTTGTGAGGCTTGATTAGAGCTAAATTTGGGGTGAATGCACTGACATCACCAGCTCAGTGTGTACCCTGCTCCATCATGGTAGAGAGGAGGGAATACAATCAATCCACTTGCAAGTTATGAAAGTCCCCTGTTTCCTTTTTGGTGAAAAGGCATATGACTGTTGTTGAGCTGTGAGTACCTCATTCCACATTGTGCATGTTTGACATTACAACCAAAGATTGAACCCATATCACAGTTTAAAATGCACAGTTCAAACACATGTAGAGAATCAGGCGAAAGTGCATGATGTGGCAATTTCCAAACCAGCTAATAATTTTACGCATAAAGACATATGAACAAGCCATCTGATCTCCTAAATATCTTGAAATACCTCAGGCAGACCATGCTTGTAGTTCATTGTGTTTTTTGTGATTTCTTACTTCCTGCTCTGCGTGTCAGGTGCAATGTATGTGTACCAGACAAATAGCAGTGACAGTCTTGAGTAGGTCCAGGCGTAGAACTCCGCTCTTCTGGAGGAGGTTGTGGAATTCAGGCACTTCACGCTACGCAAGGTGGTGTGGAGTTCCTCAATTCCACAATCTGACACGGAGTGAAGTTCGTTCACATGATGTCAGATTTTGGCACTCTCTCACAAGTGCCATGCTACTCCTGGGCCACTAGCGTGCGTGTAAAGGACTTTGTGTACAATTGCTCAGTTTCTGGCCAGGTGAATAAGACTTTGCATGTACTTCCACAGCTTCTGGCGCAATGGCGGCCAAAACAGTCCCGCTCACAAGTGTGAATGAGCCTGCAAAAGATTTTCTACTCCAGATACATATAAATCCAGTCAAAAAGTGGTTTTGTAGTGGATTGTTTTCTCCAATTAAACCTTCAAGTTGTTTTTTAGATTGAGAAGCCCTTTTCTTCAAACAGAAAGGAAGTGCACCAGAAATACCAACTTCATGTTCCTGTCCAATGGGATCCTACCAGTGCTTTGGCAATCTCCTGGACACTTTTCACTTGGAGTTTGAGGTGGAAGGATCACTCTCTTTGTCTCTAGGATATACCTTTGGATTTAAGGAAATTGCTTTTGTAAAATCACAAAAGTAAGTTCCAAAACTATTGAATAAGGCTGTTGTTTGTTTGCTTGGGCATGCACCAATATTTCTTTTTACTTTAATTTGATTTAAAAGAAATATAGTGGTTGAGTATGGGTCTAATTATTTATTTTGCATTTAATTGATTTTTCATCTTTAGTAAAGGAATATTGTTGCACAGCTCAGTACATTTGTCCTTTTCTCCATGTTTGTAACATTTGCAATATTATTTTACTATGTGGCCTAGCTTTCCAAAGGGCCATCTACCCAGTAGGCCCAGTATTAGTAGTTATCAGTGCATGAAATAAATATTTCAGTGGTATATATTTTTAAAACTTGATTTAGGGCAAGGATGGCACAAAAAATGTTGGCTCTTTTTAACATTTGTTTTGCAAAAATTGTATATGTTGTGTGTTAATATTTGATGGCACAGGAGTTTGTGTGTATTGATGTTGTGAAACTTCTACAGCTGAGATAATTTTTGTGTTTTGCATTGCTGAATTCATGTTAGTGTTTTCTTCAGTGTTACCACCATGCCTCCTTATGGCCTGTGTGTGTGTGTATGTGTGTTTTATTGTCCACCATTTGTCTTTGTTCTGCATATCGTGCAACCAGGGGCTTTTTGTGTAGTCTATGTCCATAGACTCACATTTGTTCTTTGTTCTCATTGTCTCTTTGTTCACAGGTGCTGTTTGACCATGTGGCTTGCTGCCATTTTATGTATCCAGCCAGTGTGTCTTTACTATAGGCTTTCATGTGTTCTTTCTTGTTCTCCTTGCTCCTGTGTGTTGTTGGTTGACCATGTGGCTTGCAGCCATGTTGTGCATGCAGCCAGTGTTCCTTTGCCATAGGTTTGCATGTGTTCTTTCTTTGTTCCCATTTATCCTTGCCCCTTGTTGGTGTTGTTTAACCATGTGGCTGGAGGACATTTTGTCCATCCTGCCAGTGGAAAAAAAATCCAGTGTCCCTTTGCCATAGACTTGCATGTGTTCTTTGTTCACCATTCTTCCTTGTTGTTTTTGTTTGACCATGCTGCTGGCAGCCATCTTGTCTGTCCAGGCAGTATCCCTATGCTATAGACCGGCATGTGTTCTTTCTTTGTTCCCCATGCTCCTTGTTGCTGTTGTTTGGCCATGTGGCTGGCAGCCATTTTGTCCATCCAGCTGATGTCCCTTTGCCATAGACTTGCATGTGTTTCTTCTTTTGTTCCCCATGTTCCTTGTTGTTTTTGTTTGATCATGTGGCTGGCAGCTATTTTGTCCATCCAGCCATTGTCTTTCCCTTTTCCATAGGCTTGCATGGGCTCTTTCTTGCCATGCCTTCTTGCTCCTTATTGTTTTTTTCCACATGTGGCTGTTAGCCTTTTCGTGCATCCAGCTAGTGTTTTTTAACCATAGACTTACATACAAACATAATTAATTATTGAACATTTGTATATTTTAATTTTATATTTTCATTTTGTATTCTGTTATTTTTTAATGTAATTTGTTTTTTATTTAATTTGAATTTTAGTGTTTTAATTTTTTTTTAGATTGTTTCCATTTCCTTTTTTACATTTCTCATTCCATTTTTTTTAACTCTGCACTTTTCCTTTATCCATTCAACCATCCACCTCCATAATCATTCCTACAACCATCAATCTACCAAAGACACAGAGCCGCACTATAGCATCCAATTTCTTGAGGTGTATAATAATTCTATTTCCTCCTGGACACCCTTTCTGCAGTGCACTGCAGACTCACTGCAGCATAATTCATTTATCTCTGACTAACACAGGTGCCTCCTTTAAAACAGATGGAGATATAGTAAAGAGCAGTAACTGCATGTTGTGATATCTGATTCGAAATGACATTTTATGGTGTGGTGGTATTTATGACATACCTAACCAACCGCACCAAGGGCCATATGTATGAACAAACCCCTTTGTGAATCACAAATAGCGATTTTTAAGAAATCGCTATTTCTGAGGCGCAATATGCGATGTAACATAATTGCGATTCGGAATTAGCGATTTCTTAAAAATCGCTATTTGCGAGGCCCAAATACCGAATAGCAAAATTTAGGTATTTGAAAATCGCAAATTGCGAGAACGCACACCTGGCAGAGCCTGATGACATCACAAGCAGGAAGTGAGTCATCCCAGGCAGTTTGCAGGTGCCACACCCAAAGGAGCAGTGAGAGAGACACAGCCCAGCCACAGGGAGCAAGTCTGTGAACAAGGCAGGACTGCACATCAGCATGGACAACTCTGCAAATGGAAAGGAGAAGGGAGAGAGGAAATGAAAACTGAAGTTCAGTGAGCAGGAACTGGAGGTGCTCACTGAGGAGGTGGTGAGGAGCCATGACCGGCTGTTCGGGAAGAGCTCACTCCAGGTCCCTGAGAGTGAGAAGCGCAAACTCTGGGCAGACATACAAACACAAATCTGTGCTGTGGGGGTTGCGCAGCGCTCAGTGGAGGAGATTGGAAAGAGGTGGTATGACCTGCGTTCCCGTGCCAAGGAGAGGGTGGCCAGAAGACTACAGGAGGCAAGGAGCACAGGAGGCGGACCATCCACCGAGACACCCTCCACCCCCATGGAAGACCTGGTGGAGTCGACACTCCTCCCAGAAGCTGTCAGTGGGGTCACTGACATAGACACATCCGGCACACCAAGCACCAGTAAAGGTAAGTGCAATATTGAAATGTAACCCCATATGTGTATGTACAAATGCCCCTTAGGAATTAGCAATTAGTGCAAAGCATTGGTATAAGTAGTCCGTTCCAGATCTTAGAAGCGGCACAACAATGCCTTATGGGAGTGGTAGTCCACAACCCAGAGCTGAAAGTAGCACAAGAATGTAATTAAGTAGAGCGACACCCAGAAGAACACAACACCCACCACATAATGATATGATGTAACTGTACATTCATTACCATTGTGTAACCTTCGGTGATACATACATAAATGACATGCTGCACATTGTCGTTGCAGATGGCCCAGGCCCAGCAGCATCAGCATGTGCCGTTGTGGGGGAATGCTGAAACCCACCCTCCTTCAAACTCCAACACCAATGAGTCAGTGAATATTGAGCCTATCAGATGCAGGGCAAGGGCAGTACCACTCCCCGAATTGAGCCAGGACTCAGATGATATGCGGGATGATGGCCACACTCCATCCCCAGACGGCGGATCCACCGTAATGCAGGAGTCCCAGCCCCAGCGTAACTCAACACCCCGCAGGAGGCCTCAGTATGCAGGCACACAGCACGTGGAAGCAGGAGAGGGCCCATCAGTCTTCGGTGGCCTGGAATGCTCTATGCTGAAACTGCAGCGCCTGCAAAACAAGAAGATAACGGCAATGCATAGGCAGATGCACGCACACAATACCAACATGGGGGGGCTGCACCGGCAGTTGGAGTGCCTTAATTCAAACATTTCAAAGCTGCATGAGGGACAGATCACAGCTTCTGAGAACACCAGGGAGCTGACTAATACAGTGAGGGAACTCTGCACAGAGCTAAGGCATGACAGTGTCAGCCACCGCAGGCATGAGAGGCGATTCATGGGCATGTTTAGTGGATTCTGTTGATCGGTCAATCGCCTTGCAACATCTATGGCCCTCATATCACGGCGTGCTGTGGCCGCACAGGTGGAGGCAGTGCACAGCAATAGGGATGTAGCCCAGGGACTGGTCCAGATAATGAATGTGCTGGATACTATGAAGGGTAACTGCTCTGCTACATCCAGTGAACTTGGAGTAGGGGAGACTGAGGACTCATCTAGCCTCAGCAGCATAGCAGGGCTCACTACAGATCCTAGGCATCACAGTGCCAGGCACAGCACTGCCAGGCACAGCACTGCCACTGAGGCAGATACCAGAGGTGCCGGTGAGGCCACTGCGCACTCGAGTGGCTTACGTGGCCGTAAAAAGTGATGGCCAAAGGGAACTGTCTGCTTTTTTTGTTTTACAGTGAACTATGAAGAAATACTGAGACACTGTTAATGCTTATTTTATGACACGTGTTTATTTTTTTTGCTAGTGACACTTATGTTACCTGACGTTAATGTAATAAAGGTTCTAACCACCAGTACACATGTCAGTGAAGTTGTGTTGTTATTACTTACATCTGAAATGGTTGTGCGTGATGTCTGCACACCTTTGCATGCCCTCTGCTGCACTGGTCCTGTCTGCTGGCTGTAGGGGGGCTATGGGATCATCATCCTCATCTGAGTCTGAATCAGATATTTCCACAGGTATGCCCCTGGTGGTAGCTATATTGTGCAGGATTGCACATGTGGCCACTATTCTACAGGTCGTGTCCGGGCTGTACTGTACTGCCCCTTCACTTTTGTGGATGCACCGGAAGTGACTCTTCAGCAGGCCAAAGGTGCGCTCAACCACATTGCGGGTTGCCCTGTGTGCTGAATTGCAGTAGGATTTAGGTAGGGCGTCATCATGTAGGTGCGCACTGCATAGGCACTGTCTCCTGGAAGGAACAGAGGGTATAATGAGTAAGTGAGCCATCTGACGTCACAACACCATCAATGCACCAGTGTACAGAGGGACAATACCGAGTAGATATCCTTCACCAAACTCCCCAGCTAGCAGTCTTGTGTGAATCCCGCTATGACAAAAGATGTATGAATCATGTGTGCTTCCTGGGTACCTGGCCACGAGATCAGTTATGATTTAGGAGGCATTGCATATCACCTGTATATTCATTGAGTGTTGGTATTTACGGTTGCGGTACACATACTCTGTGGCCGATGGTGGACAGATTGCAACATGTGTCTCATCTATGGCACCTAGGACGTGGGGGAACTGTGCTATCTGGTAGAAATCTATTTTAGTCTGCTGTATTTCCTGTGGGGAAATCTGATGTACTGTGTATCCTACTCAGCATGGCGTTGATAAATGCACTGAAAAATCTAGAGAGAGCACTCTGTGATACTCCTCCAGCTGCTGAAATGACCCCTTGATAGCTCCCTGAGGCAAGTAGGTGCAGGGAGCATAATACCTGCACATGGGTGGGTATGCTATTTGTCCTATGTGTTGTGCGCTGCAGTATGGGTTGTAGCTATGCTATCAGGTAAAGTATCATGGCTGAGTTCAACCTGTACTTTTCATATATCTTTTCCTCAGTCTGGTCAAAAAGGGTAATGCGCACTCTGAAAATGCGCTCCTGTCTCCTCCTCCCTCTCCTCAAACCTGCCAAGACCCTTATTCTCCTTGCCATGACGTAGAGTGCAGCCATTGTGGAAAAGAGTCTGAGGCATTCTGGGCCTCTTTATATAGGTTGCACCTGGTTACCACCTGGTTTCACTCAGTGGTAATTTGTATGTGAAAAGGGCCATTCTGCAATTTGCTAATTTTTGATGCATCGAATTGCGACATGGTTTTGTGAGTTGCATTTTGCGTCTCGCAATTTCTGACTTGAAATACCGAATCGGTATTTGCGAGTCGCTATTCAGTGTTTCATGTCGCAAATTGCGAGTTGCAAAATGCGACACGCAAAACCATGTCGCTTCGCAAAAAATCGCAATTTGTGTGATTCCTTATTTTTGGCCTGCGAATGCCTTTCATGCATCGCAGACCACGTTTTTGCATTCGCAAACGGCCAAATTCTGCGATTCGCACCGTTTGCGAATGCAAAATGGTTTGATACATCTGGCCCTAAGAATCTATTTGTCTGTACTATTTCATCCTGCAACAATTCCATGTTTGATTAACTACATGTTTTTCTTGCCTTGTTGCTTTTAGGTGCACAAGAAGAGTAGAGACATCATATTATCCACAATACTGCAGGGAGAAGTCCTGTATGGTTAAGTCTTCAAATCTCTTCTGTTTGTGCACCTTAGTGTCACTGCCAACTGAAAGCTTTACGATGGCTCCAAAGAAAGTTGCTGTGGTGTGTCGACCGCAACCTTTTGCGGGAGATGTGTGCTTGCCTCCAGGGAGGAACATGGGAGCAGAACTTCCGCATCTACAGCACCAAATCTAACCTCAGTTAAAGACCATGTCTGTCAGTGAGGCAGCCACTGCAATCATGGTAATGCTAACAAGCAGTGATGTGAATTGAATTTGTCCCTCTTGCAAAGTAGTGCCCAGTTGTTTCAGGAAACAGAACAAAGTGGTCAGCAGCAGCAGCCAGCAATAGAAGAACTTCCCAAAATTGGTGCAGAATAGGAGCTCAAGCTTTCTGTGGAGCAAGAACCTCTGCTTTTAGAGTCAATGGCTCCCAGAACTCAAGCAAGAAAAACGAAGGGTACTACTCGACCATCTTCTCTAAGTACCACTTCTGATGAAGATGATATGGACATGGAGTGAACCCCTGTAGAGTCCGGGAGATGCCAGGGTAAGCAAGGGGAAAGGAAAGTTCCAGAAAGACTTAGATTCATGAAGGGGATGATGAGGCAGATGACGACGATCAGACTGTCATTCTGGAAACTCTCACATAGGAGTTCAACATTACTATTCAACCTCCTTCGAGGGACATGGCACAGGCAGCACCACCAGTTCCCATATTTTTAGGGCCCCAGCAAATACCTGCACCAACTTGTACCTCAGTAGAAGTATGCACTGCAGAGAGGCAATCAACACACCCACAGCCTCCAGTTCTTCTTCAGGCATTGGCAGTGGCCCAGTAAGAAAGCACTTCTCCTTAGTTTGGGATTTTGTTACAATTAGCAAACAGAAGAAGAACATTGCGATATGCTCCAATTGCCACACGATTGTTCATCATGGTAAGCCTGGTTCACAGTATGGCACTCAAGGCTAGATGACCCATTTGAAAAAACTTCACACAATCCAGTGGGAGGAGCAACTTAAAATATGGCTGAACATGGTTGCGGTGGTGAAGGTGAGGAGAGCTGGGATACATCAGCTACAACTGGTCAAATCACGTGAAAGATGAGAAAGAAGAGGATGACATCCTCACGCAAAACAGCTCTGTCCCCAGCAGTGCACCAGAATTACCCACCTCAGCAACCTCACAATGACACAGAAAGACTCAGAGTCAGAGGGAGACACCATGGCATACAATGACTATACCACAACGCACATTCAGTCTACCACTACCTACATCTAATAAATTACCGGCATCAGGGGCAAAGGAAGAGAAGAAAATCCAAGCTACATTTGGGGGCATGTTTAGGCAGGAGGAACCCCACAACAGTAACCACCCAATGGCATATTTGTACAATAGTAAGCTGGCACAATGCTGTCGCTGAACCGCTTCCTTTTTTCTTTTGTGGATTAAGTGGGATTCTGAGCATTTATGGCAGCCATCTGCCCAAAATTAAGGGTTCCACGTCAGATCTATTTTGCACAAGTTGCTCTTTAAGTGTTACATCTGATGTGCTGCAATTGGATGGAAAAGCTTTGCAGCAAAGTGCTGTCTTTACTATACACCTGGTGCCAGGCATGTGGACCAATTGTCAGGCTATTGATTACATGTGCATCACTGCACACTGGACCTCTTTTGTAGTGGTAAGGCAAAAGCAATCTACAGGTCTCATCCCTAAAGAAAGTTGTAAGAGCGTTTGGCAGCATGCAACAGCAGCTATGTTCGGATGGAGAAATCACATACAGCTGTAAACATCTTGAACTAATTTAATAGCAAGGTGAAACCCAGAGGCCTCCGAATTTGTTTTTTTTGCAACCAACAATGGCAGTAACATAGTCAAGGCCATGGTAGACAGTGGCTATTTCAGGGTCCTGTTCGGCGCACTGCATCAACCTGGTTGTGTAAGACTTTTTCAAAAAAGAGGACATGGGGCCTGATTCACAAAGGTCACTCCGAGAAAGGTTAGACTTTTGGTCTAAATTTTGACTTTTTGTCTTAACATACACTTTTGGTCTAAATTTGCCTTTGTGAATCGAGCCCATAGTAAACAATGTATTGACAACCTACAGATGAATCTGCACTCATTTCAGCCATTTTTTAAAGCCGGAAGCAGTTGCATATTATTAAGCCTGGTAAGAGAGTACCAGCTAAAGCCCTGATACAGGAGGTGCCAACACGTTGGAACTTAACCTATTATATGTTGTAAGGTCTGTTTGAGCTGTACAAACAGGTCAATGACTTTGTCATTCTACAAAGGGATGCACTTGGGTGCCTTGACCATGGATGTGGACAAATGGGGCATAGCCAAATGCCTGACACAAATGCAGCTCTCTTTTGACGTTTTCACATAGAAAGTTAACAAGGAGGACAGCACAATGGGCCAAGCTATCCCATTGTTGCATTTGCTACAGGAGTAGCTAAAGAAGATGTTTGAAAGTTTTACATTCGGAGCTGTGAACGAAAACCCAGAAGTACATGTTTTAGTTGAAAGCCTAATCCTTTGCTTGTAATGCAAGGCAGAAAAATTATATTATCTTATCCAAAGAGTACATCTGTGCCACCGTACTTGATCCACACTACACAAAAATTCTTCATACTTCCATTCCTTTTTCTGATGTGTATGTTTCAAAATACAAGAGGTGGATTGTTGAGCAGGCTGGAGAACTGGAAAAAGAACGGCTGGAACATTAAAGTCTCTGCCATTCTGAGGTGCAGCCTTCAACTTCCAGAGAGGGGAGTCTAGTCTCACAGCAGCCAACACCAGCAACAAGAACACCAGCAACAAGAACACCAGCAACAATAGCATCAGAAGAATCAAACCCAACCCTGGATTGCCTTGATTTAAAGTAGTCAATCATAAGTCCAGTGCAGAGTGAAGGCAAAAGAGATTGACCAAGAGGCAGCACCAATGACACTTCAGAGGATGTTTCAGTAATATCTGAATGACCCAAAAGAGGTGTATGAGGATCAAAACCCATTGGTGCATTAGTGTGATAAAATAGGCCGATAGCCAGAGCTCAACAGGCTGGTAATAAAATATCTGGCTTGTCTTGTAGCCAGTGTGTCTGCTGAATGTGTGTTCAGTGTAGTGGGTGCAGTTGCAACAGTGAAAAGGATCAGTCTTTCAACTGAAAATGCGAAGAGATTAACCATGACCAAAATGAACCAATATTTTATACCACCTGATTACACCATTTCCAAAACACAACTGAGGAGGAAGAGGATTGGTCAGAATCAAGTGTGTTTGCTGACCAACGTCTGGGTGAACCACCTGAGCTTGAGAACAAACTCTACTTCCTCGACTGCTTATGCCAGTGCCATCATAGAACTTTAAAATTATTTCTCCTTGAACTTATTTTTTTCTTTGCAAAAAAGAAAAACTGCTAGTAGAACATTATGTTAGCGTCAGATTAATGCTGCCCCACCAAATTGTTTTACCACATATTACATCGTCAAATTGGGGTTTGACCCATGTGCAGTGAAGAAGCCCCCACATTCTCTTTGAGGGCATTGGAGACAATGCCTGCCTTACTCACATGCCATTTCCTATCCTTTTTTTAACATCACCAAGCAGGGCTGCCCCATAAGATCATTGATTAAAAGTGTGCCAGTGCCAATGATAAATTCCACTGTGTTGCTACTTGCTACCATCAATGAGCAGATCAAATTTTACCACCATGCTTGGATTGGAAGAGGTAACTACTAACTATTGCACCAATGAGGGGTGATATGTTAGTGAGTGATGATAGATGATGCATTTGATGTCTGGCAGTGAGGGGGGAGTTCAACAAACTTGTAAACTTGATTCTGATGATTTGCAATATTTGGGGGCTGACAGGTATTATTTTTTTCCTAAATATGATTTGTCTTTCAAACTTAATAAAATGTACCATGCAGGATCCACTCCTTTTTTCTCATTCCTCATACCAGACCAGTCACTTTAGTTACAAAGGACAAATCTACACAAAATACTCCTCTTCTGCATCTCTATTTGTTCTTCAACAGCTGTGCACTACATAGGTTTACCTCGCTCGGTTTGAGACTGGGACAGAGTTACTCAGAATCAGGAGGAGGAGGATGGAAGGTTTCAGGGTGGGAATACCTCAACATCTAGAAGGAGAAAGTTAGTATTTGTCTTTGTCACACCTTTCACCAAATCCCCTTTCCCAACCATTCATCAAGCCCCTAACACTATTCCTCGCGGCTATGTGATTTATTGAGGAGTGACCTAATTTTGCACCATAAATATATCATACACTTGCTGGAGCGGATGTGGTGAAAATTACACCAGTTCACTGCATTACCTTCTATTACCTGAGCATTATTCCACACCGTCCCATCAACATCATCATTCATGCCTTGTGTTCTGTTTTGCATTAACACCAACCTTATCCAACCACTCTTGACTCTGAGCCCACTTCTACTGACTATGTGATTTCATTTCCTAAGTTTAGTTTATAAATACTAGCTGCCCAGCACTGCTCAGAAGAAGTTGATGTTGCTAGTTTTTATTATCATATCAGGTCTTCATTGTTGTGTGTCAAATACTGTAATTGTGGTAGTCTGGTCTCAGTCTTTCTCAAGTTATAATATAATGTGACCCACTAACTCTGTTTTCTTTCAATCTATTTGACAGTGATGGATAATCCTGCGGTTGGAGTTCACATAGGTGGGAGAAAAACCTTCTGTCTTCCCTGTTAGCATGCTAGGCTGCTAGTACAGCTACTATTACCACCCCTTAAGATGCCACCTTGGGAAGTCTTACAGTAAGAAGACTCCCTCCCTTCATCTATTTAGGTAAGAGAAGAACTATGGATTTAAATGAACTTGTTTTGATAGTAATTAACTTCCTGTCAACACCAGGACAGTGCGGGCTCTACAGGCGACTAGAATGCAAAAGCCCAACACTCTCAAGATAATGTAATTTGTGCATTGTGCTGACATTTTATTGTTTAACCTTTTGCATGGCAGATTTCAATCCTGAAGACTCATTCGTAAGGTGCTTATAAATACTGTTCATTTGCAATGTATTGCTGCAGGCTTTCAGAGTGAGTCAGGGTGTGGTCCCTTTCCATGGCCTTCTAGAATCTTTCCCTGCAGCATGCCTGGGTGTGGTTGTGGGCTGGGCCAAGAATTTATAAAAGGCTCACGGGCTCACTATTCAGAGGTCCCGGTGCAGAGCAGCAGCAACTCCCTGAGCTCCTGTTCCGGTGGCCTACCTTGACCTTCCAGGCCTCTGCGCTTCATACTACAGTGGTGATCCTTAGTCAGGGCGGTAAGACGGAGGTTGGGCTGGGCCCCCGACCCCGTAATCGAGGACGCTCAAATTCTTGGGCCTAATTCTTTATGCTAAACAATTTGCTCTTGCGCGTGTGAATGTGCGTTTGGACTTTCATGGCATTTGCATGCTGGCATTCAAATCGGCAAGACGCGCGATTCTTTCTTTGTGCGTAATTCATGATATTCGTTGTGCGCTACCATTTCCTTGGCAGTTTCAGGGTGGCATTTGAATCGGCAAGACATACGATTTTTTCCTCGTGATTAATTCATGATATTCATTGTACGCTACCATTCCTTGGCAGTTTCATGGTGGCGTTCAAATCGACAAGACGCGCGATTCGCTTCCTAGTGACTTAACCTTTGATATTCATTGTGCGCTACCAATTTTTGCCAGTTACATGGTAGCATTTGAATCGGCAAGACGCGCGATTCCTTTCTCGTGTTTAATTCATGATATTCATTGTGCGCTACCATTCCTTGTCAGTTACATGGTGCCATTCGAATCGGCAAGACGCGCAATTCTTTCCTTGTGCTTAATTAATGTTACTTACTGTGTGCTACCATTTTAAGGCATTTACTTGGTAGTATTCGAGTTGCCAAGTCGCGTGATTTATTCCTTGAATTTACGTTGTGTTATTCATGGTGCACAATCCTTCAGAAATTACTCAAATTGTTTCCTGATTCTCATGCTAAAGAAAGTACTTGAATCTGAAAGTTTTATCTAACCTCTCTTGCTTCCCCCACAGGTATTCAGTCATCTAAAAGCCTAGTCATTTTAAGACTATTCTTAGGTTGTTCATTTTATCAGAATGACAATGCTTAGAGTCATAGCATAGTGCTGCTTTCATGAGATGTCATTTTTATGTTGTGTGTTTTAACCTTTTCCTTCCTATAGGTCTCCTTCCCAGCTGTTCCCTTCCTAATCCCCTTTTCCCCACTTGGACTCTCTTAGACTCTGTGACAAATCTAATCAGAGTATTGGAGCTGTCTTGTGGTGGAAGTGTTGGGAACGTGCACAGACCCCGAGGATCTGGTGACTCTGACACTTCCTACTGAAGAAAATGTCTGTGTATATCAAGGTTGTTGTAGGAAAAATAGGCAATGGCAATCATCCCCTAGTGGTCAATATAGTTGCAGAGTACAATAGAGCAAGGGTGTAAGTAAATAACATACACTTTATTTAGCAGATTTAAAAAACAGGCTACACTAATAGGCAGCAGTGCAAAGAAGAACACCAAAATAAACATTTGATGCATAACTCAAGTAAAATAAATTATCCCCTTTTTATTTTTAACAAACACGAAAATGTTGGGCAAAGGGTAAACAACATACCTTGTGTGGTTGGTTTGTAATGCATTCAAAAAGTTGTAAATGCTGCATTGATTGAAGCAGACACACATTGCACAGCCAGCACTGCAAGCACAAATTAACAAATATAGTGAGTCAAGGGATTAGAACACAAATGCAAATATCCCCTAATTTAAACCATAGCTTTGATAATCATAAAACACAAAGTAGGCAAAGTAGTTGAGAAGCATTCACCCTTAGGCACCATGATTTAAGCTTTACTTTCTCTCATCCAGTCTTTCACAAAAAAAGATACCCAATTCTCAGGCACACATGCTTTCACCCACCCACTCATCATTACCTTTCACTCAATTCACCCATCCTTTATTTTAACCTTCCATTCTTGCCTATTTCCATAAAGCCATAATTTTAGCAGACATTATGTATTCTTTTGCTATGTTGCAGATAGATGAGGCCATAAATAATCCAACCAATGCTGTGGCTGTAATGTGGGGGGGGTTCACAATCATGACGATGCCCTTGTAGCAAGTGAGTAATAGTAATTGTCAATAAGTAAGCAATGCGACTCACCACAACCCATCCCTGCCACCGCTTCCCCCTGCTCCATCTGCTCTGGCAGCGGAACTTGAGCCGGTTCCACTGGTGGTCAGTATGGCTAGCAAAAAACATTACATAGTTTTTAGATGCAAGGTACTCCTCCCTTTACATTTGTTAATAAAAACAAATGCAACTGCAATACATCATTACAGCTTGGTCAGCACTGCAGTATCTTCTATCAAAAATTTCACTCTGGGCATTTTGTTGATTCACAACATTAGAAAAGCCAACCAAAATATTTGTTTAATAGAGGGGCAGAGCTATAGTCTATGATGATGATGATGTCTCAGAAATATTGATATACAATAAAGAAGTGCAATGCAGGAGTGAAATAAAAGTGGTCAATGAAATACAGAAAAAAACCATAATGCAGGGGTAACAGGAAATAAACAAATCTAGGATAGGGGAGTTGGAAAAAAGGAGACAGCATGAAAAAGTAAACACGACAAAATTAAAAGTAGCATAATAGTAGCTGACGTAAAGGATAGTGAATTAATAACAATATTAATAATAATAATAATAATAGTAATAATAATTATAACAATAATGACAGTAATAATAATAGTAATAATAATAATAAAAATAAATAAAATACTAATGATAAATAGTAAGACTTACTGGGATGAGCAGAGCACTAATCACTAGTGCTGGTGATGGGTGCCTTCCCAGCTCCTGTCGGACCTGCCTCTGTGGTTCCCCTCTTCTTGCTCTTGGGTGTTGATGTAAAAAATTAAGAAGATAAGAAAAAATAGATTAGTGGTACAGTTAATCTCGACAAAATTATTGTATAACAGTCAAACACAGTAACATTGTACTTAAATCAGATCACCTACGGTATTAGTATGATCGACTTGTTGAGTTGGCTACACTCCTAAAATCCTTGTTCCCAATTTCCTTAACAAAAACTACATTTGGAACAAATGTATTGTAATGAATGATCGTTCATTCTATTTAAAGCACAGAGCACCTGCCTACCTCTAACTGGATCACAAAATAAATAATATTTTTAATGTAAGCTAAATGTACCTTACGTAAGATTGTGTACAGCACGGTGTTCTGAAAACAAATTAGCACGGTAGAACATAATCCAATCATATAGTTAGTACTCACGAGCTCCGGAATCTCCATGCGTAGCAGGTCAAGCAGGTCCAGCTCACAGTCAATGATATCCACACAGAGGTGTGTCAGCTGCTGGGTGGTGTGTTGGACCTGGGTGGTGAGCCGAACACAACTGCATACACTAGCCCAATGCAGCTGATGCTACTGCAGGGGTTATGAGGCTAAGGGGTTCGTAGGAGGGATATCTGAATACTGAGAGTCCCCTGAACTGGGGTATTACTGTGAGAGTCTGTTTATTTGCAGTCTGCTGCTAATTCCCAAATCCCCATAGGTTTTTTTCTGGGGATTGTGGCTGCATTTCAGCCACTATAATGTCTGGAGGATTCCTGAGTGGTCTGTAGTATTTCTGTGGATCTCATAATTCCTTATGGGGTCAGAAATAGGTTTACTGGCCCAATTGGAATCCGCAGGCCTCTCATAATGAAGGTGATAGCAAGCAATCACGTGACTTATCAACAAGATATTACCTGGTAAAACTGATGATATGTGCTGTAGGAGGAAATGTGGTATTTTATGCTTCTGCAGCATACAGAAGTCGCATGACATCCGTTTTATGTTTCGTCATTTGCATTCCAATACAGAATGACCCTTTTTTTATTTATTTTTCCCAACAAGGACAAATACTTTTCCCACTGGAGAAACCCCTACCGTATTGGCCCACTAGAGGGTACCTGGTTACTCTTTCATTCCTCTTGACAGGGAAAAATCTCCAGCTATTTCTAGGGTGGAACAGGGTCATAAATGTGTTTGTGAATGTTGTATAACTAACAGGTTTTTGGTAGTTCACAAACTATTGAGACTGACCATACCTTGAAATGCCCACTTCTCAATCCTTTCATGTGATTTTCTTCAGTGTAATATCACTCAATTGCTTAATATGATACAACAACTAACTTAGCAGTCAAAAATGAATTCAACTTGCAAAGTTCTTTCTTTATATTGATTGTTTATATTTTGCCGACATCAACCCTAAGAACTGAAACAAAGAACTTTCAGTGAAAATTAAAACAAAAACTGCTAAAAAACAGATTGTCCATTTAAGCGTAGCACTCCAATAATGGATATCAAATTCCCACTAAACAAACCCCAGAAGAGATGCAGGGTGTAGAAACATCCTTTCTCATAGGATACTTATATATCTATTGTAAAAATGGAATCCTTACAACGACCTAAAAAAGTGAAAACTATATAATTGAAAAGCTATTGTGTTATGTAATATTGTTAAAAAATTAAATGCAACCACACAGAAGATGATTGAAGGCATTGAGCATCATGTTAGACACGTAGGGCCTATAGATATCGACTAGACATGGTGCATTTTTGTCTTTTCAACCTGCGCTGGTGCAGAAATTGCTGCCATGCGCTAAGGGTGCAAGGGTGCCTACTTTGTGGAGGTAAATGGGACCCTTAAGTGTCTCACTACTTGTGCCCTAGATTTCTCTCCATTAATTCTAGTAATCAGTGTCAATGTTTACAGGAGTTGCATGTGGAACAGTGAGGTTCCCTTGAGTAAACGAGGAATTAACAGGGAAATAAGTATATGAAGTCCCTATTCACCCACTAATTCCTAATTTCCCCATGGAGCATCTCCTGAGATTTTTTAACTTCTTTTATCAGTCACAGTTACTGGGTGAAACAATACTAATTCATTGTTTCCCAGGGATCTCTTATTTCCGATGGATACGATGGAACCAGTAGAACATTTTGCCTTCCCCATGAGCTCACAATCTAGGCTTTAGTGGGAGAGTCACAAAAGTATTTTCCTGATCGTTCCAGGTACAGATGAGGGAAAATAAATCTTTACGTCTCCAATTAAAAATTATCAAATGGAATCTGTTTGTGAATATTATGTGTGGTGGATGTCAAATTTGTATTTCCAACGTACAGTTCCTTCTTGTGCAAAGTTTTTAAGATATTTATACATTTTTGTGGTATTAAAATATGCTGTAACTAATTCTGGGTATAAAGCAAATCGGTAAAAGAAAAATATAACTATGCCAAACCCACTTTTTAAGGATATTAACCTTTGGTATGCTTTGAAAATACTCATTTGGAAAAAAAAATCTTTAAACAGCATAACAACTTAAACTTACCTCTGGATTTTAAAACACTCAAAACATATTAAGGCTTGTAGTATCCTGTTTCATTTTTTAAATAACACAAATTTAAAAAACTCTGCAAATTTAAATGAAACTCTTCATTAAACAACAGCATGGACACCAGTTCTGAATTGGTTTGTGAAAGAGGACAGACTCCTATTTGAGAAGATTTTGTCTTCCTTCATGCCTGCCCTTTTCCAAGTTGTAAGAAACTGGGCTCGTTGCAGTTACCCTCCACACTTTTTGCGTTCATTTAGACTACTGGTGCTGTAATTTTGATCTGAAAAGTGCACTGAGGTCTGCTAATCGGACCTCAGTGCCAGTGCTCTTTCCCTTAAATTGTAGTGTGATTTTGAAAACCCAATTAGCAAGGACTTTATCAATCCCATAACGCCCTAGTAAATGCAGCCAGTGGTACCCAGGGCAGGGATGGTAATGGGGTCACCAGGGCTGTAGCACTGATTATGCCACCCTGCTTTACCCAAGTGAAAGGAAACTCAGCAGAGTTGCAATGTCAGCCTGCATGAGCAGTTTGTCTGCTAGAGTTGAACTCTGTCCACAACTGGTGCAGGCAAAGTATCTTAGTAGACATCAGTCACCCCTAAAGCAGGCCTCCTATAGCCCAGGAGACAGGGTGCAGTGTGTTATGAGTGAGGATCTATATGCATGAGCATTTTTGGCCCTGAAAGAGCATTTAAAACATAATTCTACCGCAAGTGACCAGTGGTTTATAGGATAACATGGACAGGCTCCCGGGCAAACTCCAGATGCCCAGCTCCACGATGGCCCGACTGATTTCCCCCATGTTTGGTGTCAAACAACATGATTTTTCACCCTGAGCATGAATCTTGTGCCCAAGGTTACCTAGCATACACCCTGGTGGCATCCTTAGAAGATGCCCACCAAGTCGACCATTTTCTCTTGCCTTTGGGTGCTCCTCTGAACTGGTTGCCACCAAGACAAGAGTCTGCCCTCCTGCTGCTTGTGCTAGCATGCACCCCAGGACAGAGCCAAAGGACGTGAGCAGGAAGTAGGTCACACCTCAACCCCCCATGATGGCTAATCAAGGTGGTGAGCCTCAAAGGCTTATATCACCCTTGATATGCAATCTATTCTCCCCTGCTCAAGTACAAAGCCCTTCCCCCGTCCAGGCTGCGAGGCTGCAAAATTAGTTATGCAGGAGGCGTACACCTCCAAGAGGCTAGCCACACTTGTAGAGTTGGCTAGGAGGTCTGTACAGCCAAGAACATGTTCTGCTATCTTGACAAACCCTGAATTGGGGGTTTCTGGGTAGAAAAGTAAGGTTCTTTCAGAGGAAGTCATAACTTAATGGGCAGACTCACCGCAAAGGACCAGTAGCCCATTGGCCACTGTCCGTCACACCCTTAAAGCCCCAAAAGTAGAATTTAAGTAGCAGAACCTCAGATTTGCATCCAAGAGGAGGCACAGAAAAGATACCATCGCCGACAACAGAACTTTGGACTCCACCACAGAGCAAAGAAAGGTCACTTAAATGCCCTGAAAAGGCCATATATGTGTGCCTGTGACAAAAGCTCATTGGTCCTAGCAAGAGGGACTCAGGTGGACCTCAGAAACTGAAGAAGACTCCTGTGACTGGTGGGACCAGTTACCTGCCACCTGCAGAGGAATGGCTATGCTGTGTCATAAGAAGTGCAACTCATCGGGCCCCTTTTGAATGAGCCCAAAGAAAATTAGTGACCTGTACCCAGAAATTGTTGTGAGGGTCACACCGTTTCAAGCCTCTATACTACTCTCCTCGACCTCCAGTCAATGAATTACCCTGGGTAAGGTAGAAAGGTACTCTCTATAAAAACTTGTTCTAGTGACCCCTCAGACCTTAACTCTAGGTAGGTTCCATGGAACTCACCCCACAAGTGATCAATTGCACACTGTGCGTTTCCCCATTGACTTCAATGGTATTCCTTTGAAAATTAAAAGGGCATCTATTTTATACACTTTAAAAATCCACAACCCCAGTTGTATGTGGGATACAAAGTTTTTTTGTTTCCAAATTAGGATAAACATCGCCTTTACTTTTCTGTATTGGTGTTGGATTTCTTTCGAGTCATGTCAATTAGTGATCGTCCATGTTGGTATTGTGAAATGCTTTACACATGTTCCTCTAAGTAGCCTGACAGGTCTTTGCTACTCTACCAGGACTGGGCTGAGGGTTACTGTTCTGTGTAATGTATTAGTATTACATGGTAAGAAATCCCAGTCATACCTCATAATATTACCACCTTGATACAAAAGTCCATAGCCCAATTAGACCATATGATCAGGCCCTTGGCATGCACATTATCCAGTTCTAATGACTGAAGAACATACTGTGTATGTCCTACCTTTCTATAGACATTATGCATGTCATGACTGCAATGAATGTCATTTAGCTAAGTCTTGTGAGAACTGGAAACCCTTGTGCCTAAGATGCCTTAGCCCATAATAATAGTTTTTACATTCACCGACTGAATGAAGGTCCCTGGCCCTAAGAAATGTGTTTAGCCACTGTAAAGCCTTTACTACTGAAGGTAGAGAGGGTGCTCACACAAAGCAATGCAAATTAGCACTGCACCTGTGGAACTTTACAATGATTCTTGAATTGAGCACTGTTTGAAATGACCATCTTTTGTGTGGTATTCCCCAGACTTTTGCTTTGACTGTTTTTGTTGGCTATAGAGTTCTGTACACAGTACCCCTGCTAACTAGAGGTACAGTGCTTGTGCTCTCCCTTTTAACATGATGAAGTTGATATACATCATGCTGGCCCTTTACTTTCATATACGTCCCAGGTCAATGGTAACAAATATACCCAGAGTCTGTAAGTTAAATGTCACCAGTGGGCTACAGCACATATTGTGTCATCCACTGCAGTGATACAACAGGCACTTACCTGAGACTTCCGATTGTGGCCTGGCAGAGAAGTTTTTAAACAGCCAAATCGACCTGTCAAAATAAACACTTTTGACAGGCCTAAACTTTCCTTTTAAATATTAATGTCACTCTTAAGGTAGAGCATAGTGCCCATAAAAGCAGGGTACATTACACTATAAAGCACTATAAAGCTTGACAAATAAACGTTTAATGTTGCATTTGTCCATACAGCGAAATAGTCCAAATGCTAATGTTAGAAATGGGGTTTCAGCTGTGTCTATGGAGGAACCACAATCCTAGTCAGGGGAATTTACAAGCATATCTTAATTTTACCTGTGCTCACCCTCTGGTATCTAGGCACAGAGCAGTCAGGCTTAACTTAAGAGGCTATGAGTAAAGTATTAGTACAACACTTCAAACAGTAAAACCATGAAAAAACCACACAAAAAGACACCATACCTGGTTAGAAAAGTAGAACTTAGGTTAATAAATAAGACAAGGATAAAATGACAAAATTCCAATACGTAGAACTTGAGTTATGGATTTTTAAAGAATAAACTGTAAAACATTGCTTAGAAGCAAAGAAGTAACAAACAGTTAGACCAGGGCAAAGTCAAAAGTTAGGGCCCACCGTGACGGGTGTGGGCCAGCTACAGGGCTTAGACTTGGCCTGCTGAAAAGTACCTGAGTTGCATCATCATCAAAGATGAGATGCAGGGTGCACAAGAGGTGCTGCAATTGTGGTCCATACATTTAGGTTGATGTGTGGGTTCGAGCAATTGCGGCAAGGCACTGACGGCGATGCACACAGTACAAGCAATGCACTGGTGCTGATCCTTGCAATGGCAGTGATGCATCAGTGTTGATCCTCGCAAAGGCGGCAAGGTGTCCACAGTAGAAGTGATGACCAGGTTCTGGGCTTCGTATCAACAGCACTGTACTTGTTCTGAGCTCTGTGTCAGTAATGATGTGTGGATTGTGCTGGCAATGCATTTTAGGCCCACATCCAAAGGTCCAGGACTGGATGGGCACCACTTGGCAATACATACCCACAACTGGCAGAGCCCAGGCAGAGCCCAGGTGCAGAGGTAGATGAGTTGGAAGTCTTTTATGTCCCTGAGTCTTTAGAAAACAGGAGACCAGTCATCAGGCCTTCGCAGACATACTGGGTGTTGGGCTCAAGTGATGTGGGTCTAGACCTTCTTAGCCAGGCAAAGAGGGCAGCAGGCAGCAGGTAAGCAAAGCAAGAAAGCAGTTCTTATGGAGCAGTGGTCCAGCAGAGTGTGAGTTCTTTGGAAGCACATCAGACCTTCTTAGCTGAATATCCAGAGATCCTGAATTATACTGAAGGGTCTGAGGTCCAGTTCTTATACCTAATGGTGACTTTGACATGGGGAAGATTTCTAAGGAGTCTTTGAAATGCACAGAGGTCCTCTCTTCCTGCTCTGGCTCCATACTCACTTCATGGAGCGCATACAGCCCTCTGTGTGGGAACACGACACAGCCTATTCAGGTGTAAGTGTGATGCTGGAGCTCACTCCTCCCTCCCATCCTGCCAGGATGGCCCATTATGTCACACCTAAGCTCCCATTGTGTGTTACTGTCAAGGCCCAGCAAAGGCCCATGCAAAGCCTAGTGGTCAACCACCCAGACAAGTGATCAAAGACAGGCTGCAAACACACAGGGCTAAGAACAGGAAAATGCCAACTTTCAAAAAGTGCAATTTTCAAAATTGTAACAATAAATCTGACTTTACAATTAAAGAGTAGATCTACCTCATCCCAATCAGGAATTACAGTTTATTAAATTTAAAAAGGAATCCCTGATGTTATTCTATGGGGGTGGTCTCACAATAGTCAAAAATGAATTTGGGAGTTTTTCACTACCAGGACATGTAAAACATAAATGTAAATGTCTTACCTTTTAATTCGAAAGCACCCTGCCCTAGGGGCTACCAAATACCTACCTTAGGGTTGACTTATATGTAATGAAAGTGATGTTTAAGGTTTGGCAAGGGGTTTTAAATGCCAAGTCTACATGGTGGTGTCACTCTGCACTCAGGCTGCAATGGCAGGCCTAGGACATGTTTTATAAGGCTATGTAAGTGGGTGGCACTATCAGTGCCTTGGACCCACTAGTAGCATTTAATTTACCAGCGCAGGGGCACATGTGGTGTTCTTTACTAGGGACTTAAAAGTAAATTAAATGTGCCAGTTAGGTATATACCAATCAAACCATGTTTAGGGGAGTGAGAACAAGTACCTTAGCACTGGTTAGCAGTGGTAAAGTGCATAGAGTCCTAACGTAAACTAAACAATTTCAGCAAAATTTGAGACAATCAGGCAAAATGTTTAGGGGAACCACTCTAAGGCTGACAGGTCTAACGTATATTTCTGTGGCGGGTCTGGTTGCTTTCATGAAGGAACAATTGAATAAATGATTACACCTTCTAATGCAAAGTTCAGTTTGGTAGTAGCTAAAGGAATATTTCATGGGTTCTTTTTAAGAATTAAATGAAATCCAATTTAATGATAAAGTGAAATTGTGCCTAACTATTAAGCAAACAGTATTTTAGGAACATCACCTTTTTCCCTGCCTAAGGCATCTAAGGCCTTTCGGTAAGTAGTCCAACTCTCACCTAAAAGTAGATGGCTCCAGTGTAATGAGGTGTGAATTGCTCTTAGGACAGGGACAAAGGGTGTTGGGAGGTTTTGTCCTTTCCTTGACAGAATGTTTTGGGGGCTGTTCCCAGGTGGACTTCAAAGTAGATCTACTGTTGTCATAGGCAGATGTGATTCACACGGAGGCCTGCCCTCTCTATTGTCCCTTTAGTTAGGCTGGCATCAACCCTGCAAGAGTGGGAGCTGCCGCCATAACTGGCTTAGAGTGACCACAGGGAAGGGTTTGCCAGTTTCCAGTGCCATACTTCTGGGTGGTTACAGGGACATCAGACCAGAGGAAGGAAGTTTCTGCCTTGATGGATTCAGGTAGAAAGAAAAACTGTGGGAGAGTTAACTGAAAACATAACGAAAGTGTTGCAAAAGTGAGTAGGGTTACCCTTAACACAGTTTACCCCTTTGGTTAGGAAGTGGGCAGGACTTTTCCTGTACCCACAGACTGGCCCTGAGCAGAAATTTGGAATTCCCAATACCCTACTCATTACATTGCTAGACCTGAGAAAATATCAAAAGAGGGCTGACCTACTGCCTGAAGACCTGGGAAGACTGAATCGGCTTTTCCTGTACCCAGGACCCCAGAAGTAAATCCAAGGGTCATAGGGCTGTATTCCTGTTTGAGCTACAGGAATAGAACAGGCATCAAGAGGCCTTTTCCAAGCTTATCTCCCTGGATTCTGCTGATGGGCTATGGTACAGTGAGTCTTGGCCTCCTAGTGCTGTCTCCAAGGTCCTGGACACTTGGCTGTGGTCGAAGTGCACTCCCCTCTGCTAACCCTGAAACCTGGAATGTTTTTGCCAACTTTTTCCCTGCAACCCAATGTGGGATTGGAACCAACCTCCCAAGTTGATCCACAGAAGGAGCATCACAAGTGGGACCGAATTCCCTGCAGCTCCTGTTACATTCTTCTCTTGATGCCAGAGTCCACTGACACCAAGCCTTCATTTGCTCCAGCCTGCAGGACATCGATCTCCAGAACACTTTCTAAGTCTGATGTATAAAGCTTCATCAGTGCCAGCATCCGATCAATGGTGAGAATCTTTGGGACAAGAAAGTTAAACTTTTCTCTCTCAGAGCTTTTCCCACCAGAGCTCCACCCCAACTCTGAAGTGTGTCAACACCAATTGCACAACATTAATTGTGGAGATAGTTTTTTGATCTAGGCAAACCTGGTCTATGTATCTGATCCAATCTGCACACTGTCAGCATTAGAACTTATCTTTGTACAATACTTGTGCAACCTGATGACAGCAGTTGGCACTTAAGGCCTTTTGGTGCTATTTTTAAATACAAAATAAAAATAAAAATCATAACCCCAATTCTACCTTTTGGAATTTTGTCTTTGTGTAATTTCATTCATTAAAACATTCTCTATAATTCTAAATTGGTTTGGGATTTTTTTGTGTTTTGACTTCAGTACTGTTTGAGTAATGCATAAATACTTTTCACATTGCATATAAGTTAAGCCTGACTGCTTTGTGCCATAGCTATAGGAAGTTGAACGCAGATTTAATTAACTGACTTTAGTGTTTCACCTGAACAGGAAATGTGGTTATTACTTGAGTTGGTTTCTCATCCCTCTCAGCTAATAACCCAATTTCTGATGTGTTTTTTCATTGGTGAGATCTAGGACTTATGTTTTGCAGTACCACTCAGTGGTTTAAGCTAAAACAAAAAATCCCTTTTTATAATCTGACATCAAAATACATTTTTGATGTTTAAAATATTCTTTCATTTTTTTTGGTCCTTTTTAATTTTTTCCTAAATTGACACCTTTGCTCAAGTCCTTGCTGCAACTTTTGTGGAGGAATAGATGTGTATCAGAGAAACACAGAGAGCCTGAACACAACAGATACGAGGAAGCTATGTAAGGAAAGAGGGCTGAAGGTTGCAAACTGGCCTACAAAATTGGGGTACCAGACCATGGAAGGAATTCTGCCTGCTACTATACAGGAACAAGAGGATGATGAGGGAGAAGACAAGGAGGGAGAGATAGAGGAAGAGAGGTATGCCTCTACAGAGGCTCCAGTGACAGGGGAAAATAAGACCATACTCTGCCTTGTTCAGAGGAAAGAGTGGTTTGTCTTTTTGCAGCCTGACTTCGGCTGAGCTAGAGAACAGTCAAGAAGAGGGTTCTTAAGGTACAACTGGCACATCTTGCCCTGAAATAAAAAAAAAAATGTTTCCTGTTAAAGAAAAGAAGATGGTCTTGGCAGCTGGGGAGAAAAAGACATCTGCAGAAATAGCACTGGAGGAAAAAAGATTAACCATGGTCTTGGAGGAGAGGAAGGCTTGTCTGGCCTATGAGGGGGTCAGAGAGAGCTGAACCTGAGAACCAAGAGGATATTTGAGTCCAGTGAGGATGCTGGATGTGACAATGAAGTGTCCAAAGGAGTTAAAAGGGTCCACATCCCCAAAGACATGGTGCCTAGCTTTCTGATGGGAGATGACTTAAACAAGTTGTTTGAGGCCTATGATTTGGGCTTGTGCATGCACATAGTCCCAGAGGAGGACTGGGGAAGCATATGGCCACTACAGGGCGGGACATCTTATTGTCCCTTGAAAAAGCTGACAACATGAGATATTTTTAGTTACCTAATTCTGATCACAGAAAGGTACCACCCATGATCAGTGATAGCCTGAAGCAACCCCACCGGTCATTGGTTGTTTTTGTGGATTATTCCAGTAAGGCACTAGATGGTTGGGTTAATAACAGCAAGATAAATAATTGTGATGGGTTTTACAATTTGATAATGAGGGAGCAATTTTTTGGTAATTGTTATACAGAAGTGCGTAAAACGTATTGATTCTAAGCTCACAGTCTCCGGAGATTTTGGAAAGAAAGCTGACGTCTAGATTAGTGCCAGAGTGTCCAAAAAGGTATCTGAGGGATGTCCCAGGAAGGGTGGACAGGGTCCCTAGCCACAGAAGATGGCAGGCTGTGAAAAACTGAAGGAGTTCTCTAAATGCCCCCAAGATAGTTTTCAGAGGAAGAAATCACATTCTAATCCTGACCATAAGAAGCAAGGCTTTAGCTGTAAGAAATCCACATCCTTTTCCAGCCCAAGTGCTATGAGTGTTACCAGTCAGTGCAGAAGAAGTGGGGTGCCATCTTCTGCAGCAGGAAACGGAACCTGACTGCTGGGCCTTCCCCAGATAGTACCAGTGTAAGGTGGGTGAGGAGATAGCCCCAGTTAGTTCCTGGTGGGGAGTACAGAGGTTATCCTAGTGTCCCTGGTTGACGGAGACATGGTGCTTAATCCTCACATGCCTTATAACACTAAAAAGCAAAGGCGGGAGATCACCATTGCTGCAGCGCCATGAAATCCTAGCTATTACTTTAAACTGAATAGTGGATTCTGCGCAAGAGGTCAATGGATTGACATGACAACACATTGAGGGGATGTCAATAATGAGTAATGTAATAATCAACAGTAATCAATATATTCAAGGATCTGAACCTCAAACAATAATCACACCAGTTTCTTAAGAAGAATTATACATTTATTTCCCTAAATTAACAATGCTAATGTCACGAAAATAACTCTCAAACACAAATGATAAGCATATAGAATCAATAGTGGCTGATTAGAACGTCTTATATATCTGAGTTTAATCAAAACAATCAAGCAAATAGGTTCAAGTATCATAACACTGAATAATAACACTAGAATTGGCAACAAAGGTAAAGTATACATTAATACAAACAAACAAAGAGTGTCAATATGAATCTTGAGCATATGAAGGTTGATTCCCTCACTAACCACAAATTAGCATGAACATGTTGGACTTCATGTAAAAAAATGTAGAAACACAAATTTAGAAAATCACACTAGCTCGGATTATTATAAAAAACATTATTGTCATTATTATGCAGCAATTAAACTATAACTTGCAGCTGGTGCCTGCAAAAGAGACACATATATCAATGCAATTTCATATATTACCCATAGAACATCAACATGCAGCAAAGGGACACCATCAGGTAAGTCTTTAGAGAATCGGAACTATCGACAGCTAAACCCACACTGCCAATATGACTCAAACCACCATCAAAAATAAGAAGAACCCACTCTAGAAAATCCTAGCCATATTAATCTTCAAGAAGTTTATGATTGGTCAGTACATGGGTGGTTTACTATTCAACCAATAGTCGTTCTAATTGATACCCTAAAACACAATGACATTGACAATAACCAAGACACATTCATAACAGTAACTTTTCCTCTTCTGTCTTCTCTTCTCAGGAAGAAACGTCTCATCTTGCAAAATTTACTTTGATACTCGAGGGAGAAACCACATATTAGTGACAATTTCAAACAATAGAACATTGAAACTTGTGTAATGACTTAATAAGTCTGACCTTGTAAGACATAATGCAGCAACCCACTAGGGGTAGCTGTATACACATTTATTAAGCTATTAAGCACACTCTTTTATGTAGGCATTCAGCAATGGAAAATAACTATAACTTAAGCTAGAATTATGCTTAGCCAGAGAACAAAAATTAATTTTGGCAACCATTTACAAACGTCACCCGTTTTCGCATGTTAATTCACCAAATGATTAATACATTGGAAATCATTAATAAAATATATTAGAACATTCACACTCTCTCACCATCAACAGGAAGAGGGTGGAGGCTCTTAGAGACACAGGAGCCAGCATGACTACTCATGTTGTGAGGTGTCATCTGGTTTCCTCAGAACGGGTTAATATCCGTGATTTAGTCCACCAGGTTAAGATATCTGATAATCAGACAAGACATGGCCCTGTGGCTTTGGTTTTCCTAGAATAGTGGGGGTGAATCTGAAGTTCTCTAAGAGTATCTATGAGCCCAGCAATGCAAGTTGATTGTCTGCTGGGGAACGACATTGTGCACACAATAGGGAATGACATAGAGCACACTTTCTGGAAGGAAGTGGAGCTCCGTTCTCATCTGCAGATGTTGGGATTGCCTAAGTGGGTGCTAGTGACCATATAGTAAATGGCCTGCCAGCAGGGCCCAGATATCTGCCAGGAAGAAGAGGGGCAGGAAGCATATGAAACCCAGACTGGAGGTTTCCACAGTCAGGTGAGGCTGACAACCTACAAATAAAAACATTACTTCCCTGGGAGACATGTCTGAGCTAGCTGGATGACAAGCAGCAGGGGCACAGTCCCAGGCAGAGTTGTGCACGATGCAGAAGTGTCCCACTCCTGAGGGCCTATGGTGACAGGCCAAGGACCAGAGAAATGGCAACACCTCTCTTAATCAACACATCTATTGGGAGTATAGTCCCCTGTGCACCTAAGATAACTGTGCCTGACTCAATCTGTGTGTTGGTGGTCCACAAGTGCTATCAGGCCTTCCTACTGGAGCTTGCTCATGATATCCCACGGGCAGGACAGCTGGGGCAGGCCAAAACCATTGAATGACTGGTCACCAACTTTTTGTGGCCTCAAATGATCCACTGAGATGAATTCTGTAGGTCCTGTGTTACCTACCAGGCCCGTGGTGAGTCTAGGGCAAATGATGAGGAGCCTCCTGGTACTTTTCTCATGGGTAGAATACCTTTTGAAAAGGTGGGAATTTACATTATTGGTCCTCTAGAAACCACGACAACCCTAGGCAACAGATTCATGCTGGCCTAGGTGAACCATGCCACAAGGCACCCTGAGGGCATATACCTGAGGTGTGTGACTGTGCACATGGTGGGCCGGCACTGGTGGAGATATATGCCCATCTGTGTTTCCCAAAGGAGGTTGTGTATGACAGGGGCACCAGCTTCATGTCTGTCTACATGAAGACCATGTCAGAGGAGAGTGGGGGTAGCCTAAAAGTTCTCCACTCCATACCCCTCACTGACCAATGGGCTTGTTGAAAGGTTAAACAATACCATAAAGTGCACAATTATGGGTCTCTTAGAGCCCATGAGATATACATGGGATGTCTAGTTGCAATACCTTCTTTTTGCCTACAGGAAACTGCCTCAGAAGGGAATGGATTTCATCTCCTTTGAACTTCTGTTTGACCATTCTGTCAGAAGACTTTTCAGTCTTGTCAAGGAGGGGTGGGAGCAAGCTTCCAAGAAACCTGCTCTGTGGAGAGCTTATGGAAACGGGCTACTGAGAATCTAGAGGCCAGCCAGGAGGTGATCAAGCAGTGGTACAACCAGAGGTCAAAGAGAGGAAATGGGAGGTCATTTTACTGGTGTTGTCTTGTGTTTGACTTTATTACTGTTTAAGCACTGCGTACTTTACAAAATGCCTCTAAGTTAGGCCTGACTGCTTTGTGCCATAGAGATCAAGGGATTGAGCTTAGGTTCATTTTATGACTTTAGTGGTTCACCATGACAAGGACTGTGGTTAGTAGGTGAGTTATGGTTTCACCCTTCTCAACTAATAACCCAGTGTCTTACAAAACCATCACAAAACGTTAGTAAAAGAACATCTACATATGAAAGAGTGCACAATACATCTCATTATTGTATATAAACTGTTATAGGGTAAGGAAGGACCACTATAACCCTACTGAGTCTACAGATCTGATTTTGTTTCCCATACACCTCAGAATATCTGCAATAGTAGAAACATTACTTTGCAGGTAGCCAACCAGGAAGTCAGCCTAGATTTAAATATGATTTCACAAACCATTTTATGTACCAAACAGTTATATTAATATATTTTTGATAATTTGAGTAAATGATTTATATTAAGCCATAAATGGATATTCCTCTCAGTTATTACTTCTTTAATGTAAAGTTACATATTGATGTATAAAATACTTTCTATTGTCTCGAGAAAATATATTTTACAAGAACGTGAGCAGCAAATGCAAATTTGGTGACTGTTAGAAATGGGGTCTCTGGATGGCAGTCAGTTTGCACTCTGTCCAAGCAGCGACCCTCACTCTAGTCAGGGCAATGGAGTATGCAGGAGTGCACATTTTCTAATGTTTTCTTAATGATTTCAAATGCACTAATCATTGGTGAATTAACTTGTGAAAACAGGTAACTTTTGTAAATGGTCGCATGACTCATTTTTTCTTCTCTGTCTCAGCAAAAGTTAGTTAAAATTGTGATTATTTTCCGTTGCTCAATGCTTACAGATAAGTGTGATTAGTAGCTTATAAATGTGTAAATAGCTACCTCTAGTGGGTTGCTGCATTATGGTGGTCATTACAACCCTGGCGGACGGTGTTAAAGCGGCGGTAAAAAAATAGAAATTACAACCGTGGGGGAAACCGCCAGCAAAGACAGCCACTTTAACACTCCGACCGCCACGGCGGTACAAACAAACAGCGCGGTGGTCACCACCAACAGACAGGCGGAAGACAATGTACAGCCCAAACTATTATGAAAGGCCAATCCGCCACCTTTTCCGGGGCGGTTACACCGCGGATAAAAACACGGCGGAAACAGGAATTTCGAAGGGAAAACGCTCACCTCTACACACCCCACGAGGAACAAGGACACCATGGAACCGGAACTCCAAATCATACCTGCGATAGTCTTCCTGCTCCTCTACCAGGAGCACGAACGCCGGCGGCGAAGACCACGGTGAGTACTGCACCTACGACACAGGGGAGGGGGAGGGAAAAAACAGGGACACACACACGCAACACCCCCACCCTCGCCCACTACAACACACACACTAATGCATATCAATACATCACAGTTACACCCCCCCGAATCCCCCCCAGAAGAATGCAAAGACCAAAGAAAATGAGTGTAACCATCGGAATATATTACAAACAAGTAGGCAGAAATATATATATATACACCATTAACAAAATATATACCAGGCATAGTAGTCCAGGTACTGCACAAAGAAAGTCGGTGGAACACTGGGACCACACGGTATGGGCGAGGTCCACACAAGATCCCCGACTATGATGGAGAGAACACTGCAGGGGCATCAGACAGCAAGAAAACAGGCACCTCAGGGGGAGGGAGAGGGGTGGCACCTCAGCCGCTTGAGTGCACAACGCCAAATCCACGAGGGGGCCACATGCCCACTGTTCAATCTTGGGGAGTGCAAAGCCACAGTCTCTCAAGTCTCTACAGTGGGTGGGTTGCCCACTGTTCAATCCTGGGGAGTGCAAAGCCACAGTCTCTCAAGTCTCTACAGTGGGTAGTTTGCCCACTGTTCCATTCTGGGGAGTGCAAAGCCACAGTCTCTCAAGTCTCTAGAGTGGGTGGTTTGCCCACTGTTCAATTCTGGGGAGTGCAAAGCCACAGTCTCTCAAGTCTATACAGTGGGTGGGTTGCCCACTGCCATATCCTGGGGAGTGTAAAGCCACAGTCTCTCAATTCTCTACAGTGGGTAAGTTGCCCACTGCCATATCCTGGGGAGTTCAAAGCCACAGTCTCTCAAGTCTCTCAAGTGGGTGGGTTGCCCACTGCCATACCCTGGGGAGTGCAAAGCCACAGTCTCTCAAGTGCATAACAGTCTCCACTGGTTCGGGAGGGGGCATAGTGCCCAGAGTGCTTCATCCTGTGAAGGACAGAGGTAGTGGATGGATGTCTCCACTGGTTCTGGAGGGGGACTGGTGCCCAGAGTGCTTCATCCTGTGAAGGACAGAGGTAGTGGATGGATGTCTCCACTGGTTCTGGAGGGGGACTGGTGCCCAGAGTGCATCACTCACCCCGTAACGGACCCAGTTGCCTCAGTGCCCCTGCCGCTCATGGGCTAGCGGTGCTTGATTTTGCGGTGCCCTGTTCAGCCGTGCTTGAGTTGGCGGTGCCCTGTTCAGTGGTGCTTGAGTTGGTGGTGCCCTGTTCAGCGTTGCTTGAGTTGGCGGTGCCCTGTTCAGCGGTTCTTGATTTGGCGGTGCACTGTTCAGCGGGGCTTGTGCTGGCGGTACTTCATGGCCCAGCGGGGCTGGTGCTGGCAGTCCTTCATAGATCAGCTGGGCTGGTGCTGGCAGTGGCCTCCTGGGCAGCTGTGCTGGGGCTGGCGGTGGCCTCCTGGGCAACTGTGCTGGGGCTGGCGGTGGCAGTGGCCTCCTGGGCAGCTGGGCTGGGGCTGGCGGTGGCCTCCTGGGCAGCTGTGCTGGGGCTGGCGGTGGCCTCCTGGGCAGCTGGGCTGGGGCTAGCAGTGGCATCCTGGGCAGCTTGGCTGGGGCTGGCAGTGGCCTCCTGAGCAGCTGGGCTGTGGCTGGCGGTGGGCTCCTGGGCAGCTGTGCTGGGGCTGGCAGTGGCCTCCTGGGCAGCTGTGCTGGGGCTGGCGGTGGCCTCCTGGGCAGCTGGGCTGGGGCTGGCGGTGGCCTCCTGGGCAGCTGAGCTGGGGCTGGCGGTGGCCTCCTGAGCAGCTGTGCTGGGGCTGGCGATGGCCTCCTGGGCAGCTGGGCTGGGGCTGGCGGTGGCCCCCTGGGCAGCTGTGCTGGTGCTAGCGGTGGCCTCCTGGGCAGCTGGGCTGGGGCTGGCGGTGGCTCCTGGGCAGCCGGGCTGGGGATGGCGGTGGCCTCCTGGGCAGCGGGGATGATGGCGGTCTTCTCCACCATGCAGCTCTTCCCAGACTTGCTGGGTTTCTTGTGGCCCTTCCCCACCTTAGAAGGTGTCACAGCTGACTTCACACTCCCAACTGGACCCCTGGGAGCGGCTTTGGTGGCTGGAGTCTTCCCCTTCTCCCGTCGGGCACTGGCCAACTTCAGATGCTTCACAGGTGGGGGACTGTCTGTGCTGTGGCTCCGTGCCACACTGGCTGTCCTGGTGGCCGATGCACTCCACATACCGGTGACTACAGGCACCACTGGTCCCGAAGTTGTTGTGGCTGAGGTGCTACTTCGGGAACTATGAGATGGACGGGTCGGGGAGGTGTGGGAAAAAGGTCAAGGCTGGACAGGAAAAGGTTTTGGGACACACTGGGACGGGTAGCTGGAGGGGGTTTGGGAGTGGAGGAAGAGGTGGTGGTAGTAGGAGGTATACGTTTGGTGACTTTGAGTGCAGGTGCATGTGCTGGAGGCTGTTGTGAGGTGGATGGCTGTTGGGTGGGTGTGTGTCTGCGTGTGTGTATCTTGGGAGGGGGCGTCACAGACACACTGGGAGAGGACACAGGGGATGTGTGAATGGTAGTGGGGGTGGTGACTGCACGTGAGCGGGGTGTGCTGGTGAGGGACGTAGTGGCTGTAGAGGTAGTGCATGCAGGTGTGAGTGTAGACGAGACTGGGAGGGAGGAGGGAGATGACGAGTAGGGGGACACAGTGGAGGCAGTGGATGTTGGGGTGTCTGCATGTGTGTGTTGCTTGCGTGAGTGCCTGTGGGATGTGTGGTGCTTATGTTTGCCTGAGCTTCCCTTGTGTGTTGACGTGTGTGCAGGCTGGTCTGATGGTGTGCTTGGGATAGGCAGAGGTACAGGGGATTGGGTCTGGGTGGAGGAAGTTGGAGGGGGGAGGCTAGAGACGGGGACAATGGCTGCCATCATTGCTGAGGCCAGAGTTTGAAAAGCTCGGTGAAGGGCCGCCTGACCAGAATGAATGCCCTCCAGGAATGCATTAGTTTGTTGCAACTGCCTTTCTACACCCTGGATGGCATTCAAAATGGTAGACTGCCCAACAGTGAGGGACCTGAGGAGGTCAATGGCCTCCTCACTGAGGGCAGCAGGGGTGACTGGGGCAGGGCCTGAGGTGCCTGGCACGAAGGTGATGCCCACCCTCCTGGGTGAGCGGGCACGGGGCGAAGGCTGAGGGGCTGCCAGGAGGGTGGTGCTGGTGGGGGGGGTGGCAGCTGTACCTGTAGATGCGGGGGAACAGATGTTGCCGCCACCACAGGGAGCTCCCATCAGAGGACGAGTCCGTGTCGCTGGTGTCAGCTCCTGTCCCCGCCGTGAAGCTCCCCTCGCCCTCCGTCCCACTGGTGAATTCCGAGTCCGTAGTCTCGCCTCCAGTGCCATGTGGGATGCAGCTCACTCGTGCTCCGGTGCCACTGCTCCTCCACCTGATGATGCTAATGCACACAAGAACAGGGAGACCACAAAAAGGGGGGGACGACAGAAGAAAGACATGTTGAGTGCATGGATTACCGCTACCATTGGCGGACAAGACAGGCACAGAAGCCCCCTGCACTACGCCTCGCTCTTGGGCTCCACTGTTCAATTCCTGGGAAATGGCCTACAAGGCTATGGACGACATCTGCACACATAGATGACACAGAGGCATGAATAGCTGTACTTGCCACTTTACAGAGGTGGGCTGGGGTGCCACATGGCCTGCCTTACGGAGGGACCTTGCCTACGAAACTCGCCCTGGCCTAGGGAAACCCACAGCCCTCCTCCCCCACCCAGACAACTCCACTGCGCGCAAAGTCAGCAGAATGAGAGTTCACCTCCCCACTTGTGTCTGCTGTGATGCCCTCAAGCGCCCATCCAACTCCGGGTAGGCCACCGCCAGGATCCTGAACATCAGGGGGGTCATGGTGCGACGGGCACCCTCCCACGTTGGGAGGCCATCCCCAGCTGAGCCTCCGCCGTCTTCTTGCTCCAACGGCGAATGTCCTCCCATCTTTTACGGCAGTGGGTGCTACGTCTGTGGTAGACCCCCAGGGTCCGGACGTCCTTGGCGATGGCACGCCAAATATCTTTCTTCTGGTGGGCGCTGACCTACATGAAATGTACAGGGGAAGAAGAGAAGTCATTACCAACTGCACCGTCAAAGTGATTGGCCCCCATCCCTACCCTTGCCATGTGGCACATGCATTCACCGTCTTTCATGCACGCAGCACTCTGCCCCCTTCCTTCTTACATCCAGCCCTCTCCACACAGGCATAGCCCATACAACATGCTCCCTGTGTACTTACCTGTTTGTCTGGAGGACCGTAGAGTAGCGTGTACTGGGGGAGGACCCCATCCACAAGCTTCTCCAACTCCTCCGATGTGAACGCAGGGGCCCTTTCCCCAGACGCACAAGCCATTGTCTCTTCCAGACCGAGGTCACAGCAGCACTTGCAGTGTAGGTCCTCTCCTGTTGAAGATCAGGTATCGAGTGATTGAACAGATAGAAAATGGGGGTCACGTCCGCGGCGGTGCGTACCGTCACCACCGGCGTACATCGTCATTGGCTCCTGGGACCCATAGGGTCCAATGTTAACCAATGCAGCATTGCGCTGCGGTCTTCGACCGCCTACCGCAACAGTGTACAATGCCAGCGCAGTTACCTCACATCCCATTGTCCCACTTTACAGGTCAGGCAGCCGCCATTTCAGGGGCCCACATGGCTTCATTTTCAACTGCGTCACACATACCTAGGCCTAGTCTCAACACACATACAGGCCACCTTTTGTGTATGGTTGGTGTTCTGGGTAGACTGTGGGTACGTACCTCTGAGTTGTTTGACTCTGTGCTTGCTGTTGTCCTTCATAGGCACCGTCTGCTGGGACATGTGAGGAGATAGCGGCATCCTCCGGTGTACCGACCGTTGGAGGACCTGTCGACAATGGAGGAGCGACATTTGATAATCACCTACAGGCTTGATCGTGCCACAATCCAGGAACTGTGTACCCAGTTGGAGCCAGACCTGATGTCAGCAATCCGCCATCCCACAGGAATCCCCCCTCAAGTGCAGGTGCTGTCAGTGCTCCATTTCCTTGCAAGTGGCTCTTTTCAAACAACTGTGGCCATGGCATCTGGGATGTCCCAGCCTATGTTTTCCAACGTATTGTCCAGAGTGTTGTCTGCCCTTCGGAAACACATGCGGAGCTACATCGTTTTCCCTCAGGTGGAGGATTTGCCTACAGTGAAAGGTGATTTCTATGCCCAGGGACATATCCCCAACATCATAGGTGCCATTGATGTTGGACAGGAGTGAACAGGTTTACAGGAACCGGAAGAGTTATCATTCTATGAATGTATAGATGGTATGTTTGGCAGACCAGTACATCCCCCATGTGAATGCCATGTTCCCTGGCTCAGTGCATGATGCCTACATCCTGCAGAATAGCAGCATCCCTTATGTGATGGGTCAACTCCAGAGGCACAGTGAGTGGCTAATAGGTGAGCACCTGGAAGCAAGTCAGTGGGAATGGTTGTCTGGGTCTGGGGTTATCCCTCCAGGTTAGTGTGTGTCTAACAGTTGCCCCTCACCATTTGCAGGTGACTCTGGTTAACCCAACCTGTCATGGCTACTGACCCCAGTGAGGAATCCCAGGACCAGGGCAGAGGAACGCTACAATGAGTCCCATGGGCGAACTAGTAGGGTGATCGAGCGGATCTTCGGCCTCCTGAAGGCCAGGTTCAGGTGCCTCCATATGACAGGTGGATCCCTATTCTACTCACCAAAGAAGGTGTGCCAGATCATCGTGGCCTGCTGTATGCTTCACAACTTGGCTTTCCGATGCCAGGTGCCTTTTCTGCAGGAGGATGGTCCAGATGGCGGTGTTGTTGCCGCTGTGGAGCCTGTGGACAGTGATGAGGAGGAAGCAGAGGAAGAAGACATGCACAACAGGGACTCAGTGATCCAGCAATATTTCCAGTGAGACACAGGTAAGAATACAATCCTGCCTAGTACATGTACTTTAACACTACTACCTCTCTCCTGTCTGTCGTTTTCACCCAGTGTATGGTCACTGAGTTGTCACTTTTCCTTACGGTTTCACAGATGTGGGTCCCACTGTGTGACATCTGCTTAGATTCCTCATGGACTAGAGCTGTGTGACATAGGTTTGTTGACATTACTATTTAAAAAACATTTTGTCACTGTAATTGCTAATACACTATTTCGAAATCACAGACAGACTCCAGATCATTTTGTGCTTTAGGTGTGTTTATTTAAATGCTCAAAATTGGAGGGGGTAGTGAAATGGTGAGGGGTGATGGCGGACGAGTGTCCATGGCAGAGTCCATTCTATTAGTCTCACAGGTGCATTGCCCATATGGGCATAGGAAGTGGAGCTGGGGCAGTTTAATTATGGACAGGGTGACAAAGTGGGACAGTATGATGACAATCAGGGTGGTCTCATTTCTTGGCGGGGGTCTTGGCATCGTTCTCTGTCTTGTTCCTGGATCTCAGGGACCGTTTGCGGGGTGGTTCTCCCTCTGCAGGGGGTGGGGTGCTGGTGTGGTGGTCCTGTGGCGGGGCGTCCTGTCCACTAGCGCTGGCGGAGGTGGTGGGCAGTTCATCGTCCATGCTAGTGTCAGGGGCCCCTTGTAGTGCCACAGTGTCTCTCCTGATGTTGAGTAGTTCCTTCAGCACCCCTACGATGGTGCCCAGGGTGGAGCTGATGGTTCTGAGTTCCTCCCTAAAGCCCATATACTGTTCCTCCTGCATGCGCTGGGTCTCCTGAAACTTGGCCAGTACCGTTGCCATTGTCTCCTGGGAGTGGTGGTAGGCTCCCATGATGGAGGAGAGGGCCTCGTGGAGAGTGGGTTCCCTTGGCCTGTCCGCCCCCTGTCACACGGCAGCCCTCCCAGTTCCCCTGTGCTCCAGTGCCTCCGTCCCCCGGACCGTGTGCCCACTATCACTGCCCCCAGGTCCCTGTTGTTGTTGGGGTGGTGGGTTATCCTGGGTTCCCTGTAGTGGTGGACACACAGCTGATTGACGTGTCCTGGGGACGGAGGAATGGGCCCGCTGGGTGGGTGCTGTGCTGGTGTTTCCAGAGGGGGAAGGTCTGTGGTGGCCTGTGCCTGTGTGAGGGGAACCGACTGTCCAGAGGTCCCCGATGGTCCGGGCTGGTCATCTAGATCCAGTTGGACAGAGTTGCTGTCATCACTGTGGGTCTCTTCTGTTGGTGGTGTGGACATGTGTGGACCCTCCTGTCCGGTGACATTGGGTAGGGGTCCTGCAGGGGTATAAAAAGATGTTTATTAAATCTGTGTGTCTAATGGTGTGCAATGGGTGGGTGACCATGTACCCCAGTGCTAGCATTCCTGTGTGGGAGCTTGTGTGATGATGGTTTAGGGGGGTGTATGGCTATGTGTAGTGGACATGCTTTGGTGATGGGTGTCCATGCTTTGTTGTTGCATGCAGGGCTTGGTGTTGGGATGGGTGGTTTGAGATGTTGGGACATTTGTGAGGAGTTGGGGTGCTGAGGTTGAGGGTGGGGGTATGTGATAGCATGCAGGTAGGGTGGGGGATGTAATAGTAAAGCTTTGACTTACCAGAGTCCATTCCTCCACCTACTCCTGCGAGGCCCTCAGGATGCAGAATCGCCAAGACCTGCTCCTCCCATGTTGTTAGTTGTGGGGGTCCGCCGCCAGTCTGCTGAACCGCCAGGTGGTATCTTGAGACCATGGAACGCACCTTCCCCTGTAGGTCGTTCCACCTCTTCTTGATGTCCTCCCGATTTCTTGGGTTCTGTCCCACTGCGTTGACCCTGTCCACTATTCTTTGCCATAGCTCCATCTTCCTAGCTATGGAGGTGTGCTTCATCTGTGATCCGAATAGCTGTGGCTCTACCCGGACGATTTCCTCCACCATGACCCTGAGCTCCTCCTCCGAGAACCTGGGGTTTCTTTGCCGTGCCATGGGGTGGTGTAGGTGATGTGTGGGGTGGAGTGTGTGGTGATAATTGTGGTGATATGTAGTGGTGTGTTGTGTGAGGTGCGTTGAAGTTGTGTGGGTGATGGTGTTGTGTGCCTGTGGATGCTGTTGTTTTTGCTGGTGGTGTCTCTCTCTGGCCTTCTTTCAGAATTTTTTGTCGTGGGGGTCTGTGGGTGATGTGGGTGTGTGTTTTATATTGTAATGGGTGTGTGGGAGTGGTGTGTGTATGTGTATCAGGTGTGTGTATTTAGAATTGTCCAATGTGGCTGTGTTTTGTAAGAGTGTGTGTATTTTGAGCGCAGCGGTGTGTACCGCCAATGGAATATCGCGGTTGAAAGACCGCCGCGTGGATTTGTGTGTCGTGAGAGTGTGGGCGTATTTCTGTTGGCGTGACGGTGTCGGTTTTGTTTTCGCCAGTTTATCACTGACCTTTGGTGTGGTGGACTTGTGTGGGTGTCTGACTTTTGGCGGATTCCGAGATGTGGGTCATAATAGCTGTGGCGGAATTCCGCGGCCGCGGCGGTGTGTTGGCGGTCTTCTGCACAGCGGTAAGCGCCTTTTACCGCTAATGTTGTAATGACCGCCTATGTCTTACAAGGTCAGATTTATTAAGTCATTATATGAGTTTGAATGTTCTATTGTTTGAAATTGTCACTAATACATGGTTTCTTCTTCGAGGATGGAAGTAGATGTTGCAAGTTGATATGTTTCTTCCTGAGAAAAGAAGTTTAGATGAGATGGATCAATGGAGTCACAGACAAGATGGAAGAGGAAAAGTTACTGTTATGATTAACCCCTGGTCAATGTCGACTTTACTGTATTTTAGGTTATCTAATAAAATATCTATTGTTTGAATCGTAAACCACCCCATGTACTGACCATTCATAGATTTTTCAAAATGTAATATAACGATCTGAGTAGAATTTTCTGGGGTCATTCTTTTTTTATACTTTTCTAAATGGTGGTTTGAGTCATATTAGCAATGTGGGTTTAGCTGTCGATAGGCCCGATTCACTGAAGAATTACCTGATGGTGTCCCCTTGCTGAAGTGGACTGCATGTTGTTTTTCTATGGGTAATGTATGAAATTGCATTGATATATGTGTCTCTTTTGTTTTTGTTTTGCATGCATCAACTGCAACTTATAGTTTAATTGCTGCATAATAATAAAGTATTTTTTTAATAACCTGAGCTCATAACATTTTTCTAAATTTGTGTTTCTAAATTCTTTTTACATGAAGTCCAACATGTTAATGCTAATTTGTTGTTAGTGAGGGAATTTAGCGTCACATGCTCATGAATTATATTGACATTCTTTGATCGTTTACACAAATGTATACTTTTCCTTTGTTGCCAATCTTAGTGTTATTAATCAGTGTTATGATACTTGAGATTATTTGTTTGATTGCTTTGATTAAACTCAGAAATATCAGAAAATTTTATCAGCCATTATTGATTCTATATGCTCATCATTTAAGTTTGAGAGTTATTTTCGTGACATTAGCATTGTTAGTATAAGGAAATAAATTCACAAATGGTCTTAATAAACCAGTGTTGTTATTGTTTGACATTTAGATCTCTGAATACTTTGGTTATTGTGGATGACTATATTATTTATATTGACATCCCTCAAACCTATGTTGCGTTGATCCATTGGCTTCTAGCGCAAAATCCACTATTCAGTTTGAAGTAATAGCTAGGATTCCTTGGCACTGCAGCAAGTAACACACTTAGATAACCCCTGCTTGCCCCCTTGATAGCTAGGCACAAGCAGTCAGGCGTATCTCAGAAGCAATGAGTAAAGTATTTGTACCAACACACAGAGGAATGCAGTGAAAACACTACAAAATAGACACCATATCAGTTTAGAAATCTAGGCAATATTTAACTAAATCAAACAAGAACAAAATGACAAAAATCCAACATACACTAATCAAGATAATCTTACTCCATCAAAAACAAGGGACACGTTGATTTTACACAAAATACCTGGTTTGCGTTCCAAATAAAGCTGCACGACGGGCAAGAATGCATCGGAAAAGTCAGCGATGTGTTGAATCCTTACTTGCAAGTGAGGCCGTGAGTCATTTCTTCTCCAGTCAGGTAGGCGATGTGTCATTTTTCTCTCTTGCAAGAGAGCGATGCGTAAATTTCCAGACAGGGCACCTCAGATCCACACCGATTTACGATGACTTCGACACCCAGGGATTATGCGTGTGAAATCCGGTTGCACAGAGTTAGAAAACCGCGCTCGTGGGGTATGCATCATTATCAGCAGCCGCATTCTGTGCATGGATTTCAGCTCTTGTTCTGCCAACTTCCCCTTTCAAGGTCCTAGGGACTAGATAGGACACCATTTGATAGGGCATGTGTCTCAGCAGAGAGTTTAGGTGCTGGCAGAGGAAGGCTTTGATGGCCCTCAGACTTCAAAACAGGAGGCAAGCTCAGTTTGAGCCTTTGGAGATTCTTCACAAGCAGGAATACACAGCAAAATCCAGAGTTTGTCCCCTTTCACAGCCAGAAGCAGCAACTGCAGGATAGCCCAACAAAGCACAGTCCCAGCCTGGGGCAGCACTTCTCCTCAGTTCTTCAGCTGTTCTCCTTGGCAGAGGTTCCTCTTTGTTCCCAAAGTGATCTAAAGTCTGTGGTTTTGGGTCCTCTAGTTATACCCCTTTCTGCCTTTGAAATAGGCACACTTCACAGGAAAGTCTATGTTGTTCACAAGATCCTGGCTTGCCCAGGTCAGGCCCCAGACACACACCAGGGGGGTGGAGACAGCATTGTGAGAGGACAGACACAACCCATTCATGTGTGAGTGACCACTCTTTCCTCCACTCTATCAGATGGGCCATCAGGATATGCAGGCTACACTCCAGCTCCATTTGTGTCACTGTCTAGAGGAGATTCACAAACAGCCCAACTGTCAGTCTGACCCAGACAGGGAATCCACAAACGGGCAGAGCCACAGAATGGTTCAAACAAGAAAATGCCTAATTCCCTAAGAGGCATTTTCAAACCAACAATCTAAAAGCCAACTTCACTAAAAGATGTATTTTTATTTTGTGAATTCAGACACCTCAAACTCCACATTTCCATCTCCTCTCAAAGGGAAACTTCACTTTAAGGATATTTAAAGGCAGCACCATGTTAATCTATGAGAGAGCTAGGCCTTGCAACAGTGAAAACCCAATTTGGCAATATTTCACTGACATGTAAAACACATCAGTACATATCCCACCTTTAACATACACTGCACCCTACCCATGGGGCTACCTAGGGCATACCTTAGGGGTGCCTTACATGTATAAAAGGGGACGGTTTGGGCCTGGCAAGTGGGTTCACTTGCCAGGTCAAATTGGCAGTTTAAAACTGCACAAACAGACACTGCATGGGCAGGTCTGAGCCGTATTTACAGGGCTATTACTGTGGGTGGCACAACCAGTATTGCAGGCCCACTAGTGGCATTTGATTTAGAGGCCCTGGGCACCTCTAGTGCACTTAACTAGGGACCTACTAGTAATTCAAATGTGACAGTCATGGAAAAGCAAATTACACATACATTTTACACAGGAGCACTTGTCAAAATATGGGAAGCACAAGCAAAAAAGACAGGGGAGAACAGCCAAGGATGCCAGGTCCAACAGTGACACATCTGGTAATGTTTCCCTCTCTTAATCACTGTACACCTCACATTACAATATCACTCTTTTGGAATAGCTATCTTATGGACTAATTTATTGACTATAACTGCACCTCGGTTTTTATTTAAATTAAATATCTAAATTAAATATTTTTTTCAAAAGATTAACAATATAATGTATGTTGTATTTCCTCTTCATGACATTGTTTTCTGTGCTTATTCACATATTTCATTGTTACAAATTGCAGAAATATGGTATTTATTCCTGAACATTTCGCAAGGGTGAAATTCCAAAAGCACTAAATGTACTCCTCGACCTGTAAGTGCGAATTTAGCTGTGAAAACAAACCAGGAAATGATTTCATGTTGTAGTGGGTAGCTCTATAAATCCAACAGATTACTTTAACATTTCACACTCACATCATTCAACACTGTGCAATATGAAAATGAAAAGCCCTACAATGCAGAAACAAAACCTGAGCCTGAGTCACGCTAATTTTGCTTGTGTGTATTGGATTTGACTAATTATCCTTTTCAAAAAGTAAGACCATTTTACCTTCCAGTAAATGCACAGTGTCAAGAGCCTGCGTGAATGACGTATTTACTTACTGGAATCCTCCTTTATTACGAGTCCTTTAGTTTACTGTCAGAACCTGTAGGCAGTGAGGCCTGTCATCCTTCACGCGCTGCTGTATTGTCCTGTGATACGCTTGTTCAAATGTCTTCCCTACAGTGTGGCGCAGAAAGCAGACAACCCCACCGCACACCTTTCACGTAGTCCACCAAAACTGTTCTCAAGAAGAGATTTCAAACTCATAGTGATTCTTTGAAAATAACCAAAATAATCGAGTTACTCCCAGGTCGCCCCTCTCATCACTTTCATCACAGTGTTAGCATTCTAGAACTTTATCAAATGTCTTTAAATGCTCGGAAAAAATGTAATTTATGAAATCTGGTTTCATGCGAAAAAAAATGCGTCCTGGATGTTATGACCTACCAAACCTTGAAGCAAAACATTAGACGGCGTAGGCTCCTCTGTGTACAATCTGCAGAAGAACCATTGACATTGGTAAATGTTTCTGATTTATTAGAGGTGGCTAAAACATTCTGCTTTGCCAGTTTTGCCCACTTTGCGCTCTGCTTGGAGTTCGGAGTTCTGGCAAAACTCTGCCAACTGCCACATGATGTTGTTTTTTCTTTCATGCAGCACAAGCCAGGAATTTTCATCTGCTTGTGTGATTTTCGAGTGCAAGAACGTTTCCTGGTGATATTTCACAACATTGATGGTGAGCACAGGTTATTGACGTTTGTGTTGAGAAAGCTGCCACTCGAGTAGAAAATCTACTTGAGCAGCAGAAAGAAGCAGCACCCTCTGGCATGCCTTTTGTGCTGATTTTAAAGGCTGTCTCTAGCGCAGGTGTCTTTAATAAAATTTCTTAGTGAGTATGTGTTTTGAATAATACATTTATGTAGACAATGAAATAACGTGGAAAAATAATGCATGCATTTGAAAATGTGACTTTGAAGAATGGCCACTGTTGTTAACGAAATGTACTGATCAATGACTAATACTTAAGAAATATTAAATATGTGTTAGACTAATGCAGTAATATGTCATATTAAGGGTTATGAAGTATGCTTTAAACTTTAATAATTGTAGGCCTTAACTTAGCAAATGTCTTGGCCTATTTTGTCAGGCCTCATGAAGAAGCTGTATTTCTTAACATTTAATAAAAAGTGAATTAAACTGTGAAATGTCCATTGTATTGTTAAATGTGCTCATAATGAAAGCTTTTCCTGTGAACCGACTGCTAAAAGATGATGTTCTTGCTGATGCAACTGAGAGAGCGTAGTTTAAATATTACATATTAGATGTGAAATACTTATACCTAACAATGCTGCATACAAGAACGATCACAAAATATTATTCGCTTGGATGTATTCTTAACGCAATTATAAGTATGAAGTTGCTATTGTACACATACACTAATGTCGACTATAAGAAATAATTGCTTGCATTATGATTAATTAAATATGTTAACACCTACGAAGATTACGTTTATTAGAATCCATAAGTCTTAAGTTAGCGTGAGCCGAAAAACTGAGTCGTGTAGCTCTCATAATAAAGCATATTTTTCTGTTTCTTCAGTGTGCTGACTCGCAAAAGGCCATGACCCAGTATGTGTTCTTTTCTTTGTTTTATGTTGCAAGTCATGCTCCGTTCTCATCCGCATGCTAGCTGTTTTAGTATAAGTTTTATACGCTTTGCAACAAATATGGAAACTTTCAAGGACAATCGACCATGGAAAAGAGAACTTTTGACCTGAAGAACGTGCCAGAGAATGAAGTAACCCCAGATGTGCCACCTACGAAAAACGTCAATTATGAAGACCAATCAAAGAGTTATAAATTATCGTGGGGTGACAATTGTATTACCTAATGTATAATTTGATAGGCTAAAGATATTGGGGTATAGCGATTATCCAATAGAATTTTGGGGGAAGGTATTGCGAAAAAGGGATTAAAACCCATGACACAGAAGACTCAAAAAAGGAGGTAGGGAATGATATCGATTGCATCCAGAAACTCTGTCACTCTGTTTGGTGATTTGAGACTTAGACAAAACCATCCTCATCCATAGACTGCCCCATTACACTTTCCCTCCTTATGAGGGAAGTGCCCCCTGTCCTTAGATGAAATAGACTGTTGGCGCTCTAACTGATGTCCTGAAGACGAAGACTGATCCTGTATGCTGACTCATTCCGAGGAGAGTAATTATGACAATTGCTATCGTAATTTGTCTATCTGCTTTTCCTTTCTAGGTACCAACTGCTGTATTTTTGGATAGAGACCTTAGTCAGATGTTTTCCAAATTTGTGTCCAAAATTATTTTGCATGAAGTCCAACATGCTGATGCTAATCAGTGGTTAGGCTAGGTGATCACTTGACTGACGCAAATAGACATGACTGACATTGTGCTATGCTGAACTGAGACGTATATGATATCCTATGCACTCTGATCTATGCATATCTGATTCTCTTATATTTGTGATCTTTGCATTATTGAAGTCTTATCATAGCCGTCGAGTTGTGATTTTGCTCATTTGCTTCTTGGTTTTGATATTGACACTTCTATTATTAGATTGTAATCAATAGGGAATAAAATTCACAAAACTTCAAATACAGGTGTGGTTATTCATGACTGAAAGGTCATGGTTGCGTCAACAGTTTAATCAATGTCTAAAGTAAAGTATATTGTGGTGATATATGTTGATAACATCATTGACATAGTGCTTGACATATTGATCAGTTATCTCGTTCTACGGTGTCTCACCACTGGGTCAAAAGATTCATCGGCCTAAAACGAGTCCTAATGTGTATAAATTTAACATAAAGGGACGCGTCAACAGTTTGGTAGCAGAGCGACGGTTTGGCCCTTGGGGGCCCTAGGACGGAGATTCATTGTTTAATTTGTTTTTTTGTGATAATGCATTTTCGGAGGTATGATGGGTTTCTAAGTTCACCATGGCTTTCCCGGGATCTCGGAGCCTGCCTAAATGAGTTGGGAATGTTCTCGGCGCCATAGAGTGTGTGATTAGGGTCTCTGCGCTTGCCTAAGCTCACGCATTTTTGCAGGTGATTGTGAAAATATGTGGGTATTTAGGCCAAATTAAGTGTTATTTAGCAGGAGCGGGCGTACTCCATAGTATGAGAGTAGGGAAGTCGGCGTACTTCGGCGTAGTTTGAGCTATAATGTGTGTATGAAACCTTCGATGGAGATTTGACAAATTCTAAAGTGCACTAGAAGGAGTCATTGACAAGTCGAGAGTAGAATTTGCGGGTCGAATTCTGCTTGAGTATGCAGGAACTGATAAGGAGAGAGTAGCGGCTGAGGCTTCAAGTGAAATCTCTGTAAAGTTGTGTTGTCATTTTAAGGTGCTCGCAATAATTTGCATTAGTCTGTGTGAATTATAGGGGTTTAGTGAGGAGCGGACAAGCCGCAAGACTTTGTCAGCTGCAGTGTGTGTGAGTGTGACGTCAGTGGTGCAGCGCTGAGATAGGTCAGATGTCGAGAGGGGTCGCGCACGGATTGGCTGCCGTCCCTGAGAGGCAATAAGTTGAGAAAGGCAGGTGAAGAGTGTCCTGGGAACTAAGCCATTTCTGGTTAAAACACTAAATAAGAAAATTGCAAAAATGAATTTTGTCAAAGCATTCAAAAGCGCTCTAAAGGGAGATGTATATATTGTTGCAACTGATGGGGAACCTACACCACCTGAGGGTACTCCAACTTATGCAGTTATGGAAGAGAACAGTGTTGCACCTTGTTTATGGATGAAACAGTGGCGCAAATTAACAGAAAAGGAGGGGTGTTTAGCGTTCCCAGAACATGGGACGTTTAACCCAAAGGTACTAGAAAATTTGAGGTGGATGTTAAGTACGCAGAAACCACCTCCAAGACCGGCACAATATGAGGCTTTGGAGATTTGGGACTTGATGGCTCTATAACATAGACAAGAAAGGTTTCAGAGAAGACTGAGAAGGACAGAAAAATCATATGCAGAGGCTAGGTGGGAAAATGAGAGCAAAATGTGGAGACGGGGAATTGTAGACGGGTTGAAGTTATTCCCAGCGATAACACAAGGAGAAGAAACGCAGGGAAAGAAAGCCTGCTGTAAAACCGACAAAGACTCAGGCAAATCTAAAGAGAATAAAAGATCCTGGGAAGAGGAAGATGATTCAGACGATGAGGAATTTATGGATAGATTGTTACATGATCGTCCGCCACCATATGCGGTGAGCGACAGTGCTCCAAGTACTAGCTTGGATCCTGGGAACCAGACGCAGGAAAAGGGAGTTACTGATACGGTACAGACTAGCGATACAGCTTTGATACAGAATGGTGTCAGTGTACCCACTGCACCAGACATGCCGATACAGTTACAGCCTCCACCACAGATAAAGAGAATCTACCCAGATGTTCCAGTACTTGAGACTACTACGAATTTGATTGTGCCGCCAGACCCGATATATACAAAGCCAAAGCTAATACAGATTGAATCGACTCCGAAATTAATGTCTCAACCACCACCACAGCTGATACCAGGGTATAACCCTGTAGCGGGACCACCGTTAGTACCTGTTCCGGGTACATTGGAACAGACCTATGGTGTTGAGGCTCCAAGAGGTCTGGGTCCAGGTCAGACACCTGCCGCAATATCGTTACCCATTACTGTTGGACCCCCAGTGCCATTATATGCACAAGGTAAAACAGGGGTGTGTGACCAGGGAGTGATGACTCAGGAGGCAATAAGAGGAGGGTCTATGGGAACCCCACAGATAATGTCCCCTGGAGAGCAAGTAAATGAACCACCGAGACCCTTAATGGACCTTAGTCCAGTGGGGGCACCTCTCGAAGGAATGCGTCAAGCAGGGTTGGGAGTTCTAACTCCCCAAACCATGAGTACGAATACCTCACATTCTCCAATGATACATGCAGGGAACATTTCACTACAGGGTTTTACAGTTCCACAGTTAAATGAATGGTTGGAAAAAACGTATACTTCACAAAAGACTGCAGGGACTACGGTCGAACCTGAGAAAGAAAAACAAGACGAATACCTGAACTTTGTACGACTAGGGGCAGAAGCTGCCGAGTTAGTGGAAGGAACAATGGGAGTAAATAGATTGGAATCATACACAGAGGCAGAATTAAGATACTTATGCCCCAAGATTACCAAGGAGGTAGGCAAAGTACATCAGAGATTAACAAACTTAGCCGACAAATACAATATCGATATCGGAAACACTAAACATTTGAAAAGAAGTTACCGACTAGATTTTGACTCAAAATATTTTGAACATATGAGATCTGCAGGCATGAAAGCACATCTGAGAGAACTGTTGCAGAGTGCACAAATTTGGGGTGCATTGGAGAAATGGAAAGGCCGATGGGCAAAGAAAAGAGATAAGGGAAAGGGTGATAGCCCAGGACCTAATCAAGCTAGAACCTCACCTGATTTGGAATCGGTAAAAATATTACCTATGAGAGAGACAGCTGGTGGTGTTTTAGTACATGTGCCATGGACTAGAGGAGATATTCTATCCTTTACTAATGATTATCCCAGATTGAGAGAGAAACCGATCGAGTGGTATCAACAAACGGACAGGTTTGTGAAACTTGCAAAGTGTCTCTGGGAGGACTTGAATACTTTGTTTGAGATTATTGTTCCACCTGATTTGTGGCTCGAGTGCAAGAGAGGGGTAGATTGGCCGACGAAGGAGCCGGCGAGAGATAAGGTGACTGGAGCACCTTCTGAAGAGGTGATGAAATATTATCATAAAGTGATTGAATTTTTTAAACAAAAGGTGTCGCCGAAGGTGACTGATTGGCAGAAAATCGACCGGACTTCTCAAGAGGTTAAAGAGTCAATACATGCTTATTATGAGAGATTGTTGAAGGTGTTTAAGCATTACAGTGGTACTGAGACTATTGAACCGAAAGACATGAACCACCTTGTGTTTAGATTTGTTGAAGGATTGAGACCAGAAGTTAGCCAAATGATTAAGAATCATTTGATTTGTTGGCAAGCTAAACCTATTGATGAGGTGTTGCAGTATGCAAAGTGCTGTAGTGATGAGATTGAGTTGATGCAGAAAACGTTGAAGGAAAAGGTGATGGTGATGCAGATAAAAGCTGCACAGGCTGGAATACAGGGAAATGGAGTTTCACAGATGATACAGCTCCAACCGCAAATGAATGGTGTGTTTCAGTCCCAACCGAGGGGCCGAGGTCGAGGGTTTGTGAACCGTGGTTCGGACATGAATAATGTTGTTATTCAAAATGATGTTCAAGGATCAAAAAAGATGTCACCATGTCACACGTGAGGGGGCGTGGGGCACTGGAAGCGGGAGTGTCCAAATATGGTGCAGGATGGTGCAGTTCAGCAAAGTACTAATGTTAGTACCTTACAAAATTCACGAGGTCCGAAAATGAGACATCAAAACCCGAATTTTCAGAATAATCTGGTACAAATGCAAGGGGTACAGCCCATGCAGCAGATGAAAATGCCACGTTTCCAGTCAATACAAATGCAACCAGTACAACAGCAGATTCCTATGGTGCCTAGACAGCAAATGCAATTACCAATGGCTCCGATGGGACAGCAACAGGTGATGCTTCCTCAGCAGGTCTCAGGCCAGGCAACAAATCAAAACAACACTGTACAACAGTTCCCACTACGAGGTGAAAAAGGGATGGATGAAGATTGGTCAGATGATAGTTCAGATAGTGAAGAGTGTAGGCTTGCAGCATCCCTAGAGGTGGATCAGAGAGGCCCATACGTCGTGGGAAAGGTGATGGGCTATAAGGTTTCATTTCTGGTTGACACAGGAGCCACACGCTCTACAGTCAGAAGTACAGAAGTTCCGATATTACCACTGTCAGGGCGTACCATACGAGTAGTTGGAGTAGCAAATCAGTATCTGACTAACCCGATTACAGATCCAGTACAGGTTGAGATTGGAAATTTCCAGGGACTACATAGGTTTGTAGTATGTGACTCAAGTCCGGTATCCCTACTGGGAAGGGACTTACTGTGCAAGACAAAGTGTTCAATTACCTGTTCCATTGACGGAATTGAGGTGCAGACAAATAGTGACGAGGAGGGAGACGAAAGTCAATTTTTAGAGGAAGAAACAGGGACAAATGAAGATTACCCTTTGATTACACTATTCCCAATGCATACTTTGATTGATCTGACTGTTGAACTGCAAGGAACGGTAACAGAGAAAGTGTGGGATTTGACCGGGAAAGAAGTAGGATTGATAAAGGGAGTAGAACCAGTCAAAGTTCAGATAAAACCGAATGCAGTATTCCCACAGGTGCCACAATATCACATGACCCAAGACGTCCTTATTGAGGTGTCACAAATAATTGCAGTCTTTCTCAGACAGGGAGTCCTGAAAGAGGTCTTGAGCAGTCCATGTAACTCTCCCATAATGGGTTTAAAAAAGCCCTGTGGAAAAGTTCGAATTGTGCAGGATCTGAGAAAAATAAATGAAATTGTGATAAAATGTTGCCCTGTGGGACCTAACCCAGCAGTAATAATGTTCCATGTTCCCTGTGATTCTGAATGGTTTACCGTAGTAGACCTATCACAAGCCTTCTTTTCGATACCTCTTCATGAGGACAGCCAATTTTTGTTCAGTTTCAAATTCCTGGACAAGGTGTACAGTTGGTGCAGAATTCCTCAAGGGTTTTCTGAATCACCATCCATCTTCAATCAGATATTGAAAAAGGATTTGGAACCTCTTGTGCTGCCTTTTAATTCAACTCTTGTGCAGTACATTGATGATTTGCTAATTGCGTCCAAAACAAGAGACAGTTTCAAATACGATACCATTGCATTACTAAATCATCTGGGAAAGAATGGGCATAAGGTGTCACCCAGAAAACTACAATATTGTCAGAAAGAAGTAAAATAGTTGGGACATTTGATTGAGAAAGGGTCCAGAAGAATATCAAAAGAAAGGGTAACAGCTGTTTTGCAAATGAATCCCCCAACAACAAAAAGAGATGTTGTGATGTTTTTGGGAATGGTGGGCTACTGTCGCCAGTGGATACCCAACTTCTCAATCATTTCAAAGCCATTAATAAAACCGACAGGAAAGGAAATCAAGGATGAGCCATATACTATAACCCTATCAAAAGAAGAACTTGAGTCATTTTTGGAATTGAGAGAATGTATGTGCAGGGCACCAGCATTGGGAATGCCAAACTACGAGAAACCTTTTCTGTTGTTTTGTCATGAACGTGATACTTGTTCTTTGTCTGTCTTAACACAGGTCCACGGAGATGCAAATCGACCTGTTGCATATTTTTCAGCTACCTTGGACCCTGTCGCAGCAGCCTTACCGGGTTGTTTGCGTGCAGTTGCAGCAGTTGGTCAAAGCCTTTTACAATGTGAAGGCATAGTCATGGGATATCCTATGACAGTAATGGTTCCACATTCAGTTGAAATTCTATTGACACGAACTAAGACGCAGCACATGACAAATGCACGTCTCACTAAGTATGAGACAATCATACTGGGGTCGCCTAATATCACTCTTAAAAGATGCACTGTACTGAACCCGTCAACTTTGCTTCCAAATAAAAATGCAGAAATTAAAGATAGCAAAGAATTTGAACATGATTGTCTTGAGGTGACTGAGTTGTGAACCAAGCCCTGTCCAGATATTCAGGACACTCAATTGAAAGAAAATGACTGCATTATGTTTGTCGATGGGTCCTGTCTAAGAGATTCTGCAGGAACACTGAGAGCTGGTTATGCAGTATGTACTATAACTGGCATTGTCGAAGCCTCCTGGCTCGAAAAAGTGTTTTCTGCGCAAGTGGCAGAATTGATTGCTCTTACAAAAGCATGCCACGCAGCTGTAAATTTGAAAGTCACTATCTATACTGACAGCAGATACGGATTCGGAATTGTGCATGATTTTGGTCAACTTTGGTCACAGAGAGGTTTTATGACCTCCTCTGGTTCTCCTGTGAAGAATGGTGAACAAATAAGAGATTTGTTACACGCGATTCAGTTACCTCTTGAAATTGCCGTGGTGAAATGCAGTGCTCACATCAGATCACAAGATTTTGTGTCTATGGGCAATGGCTATGCAGATCAAGTCGCAAGATTTTGTGCATTGAACTGTATATCGTTCAAGGAACAATGGAAATTGTTACCACAAACTGAGAATGACACATGTTTAAACCTAGCATTGCGGGTAGTTGACACATTAGATGAACTAAAAACATTACAAAGTCGTGCGAGCAAAGAAGAAAAACGCTCTTGGCAAAGAATGTAATGTGTACAAAGAGCTGATGATCTATGGGTTTCAGAAGAGGGAAAATTAGTCTTGCCAAATAGCCTTTTGTCACAGTTTGCCCGGCTCTATCATGGGCAGGCACATCTGGGAAGAGATGCCATGATCAGATCCTTTAAAATTGATTGGTTTAACCCAAAATTCAGACATGCCGCAGAAATCACTTGCCACAGGTGCGTCATCTGTCAACAGATGAACGCCGGAAAAGGAATTGTAGTAACATTGAGTCATATTGGGAGAGCTGGAGGTCCGTTCAACAAAATGCAAATGGATTTTATTGAAATGCCTGTTTGTGGAGGATTGAAGTACGTGTTGGTGATTGTGTGTGTTTTCAGTCATTGGATTGAGGCATATCCCATACCTAGAAATAACAGTCTTACAGTTGCAAAACTACTACTTAGGGAACTGATACCAAGATTTGGGTTTCCGGTTTCTATAGAATCGGATAGGGGTAGACACTTCGACAATGAGGTGATTAAACTCCTGTTTGCCGCACTCAACATTGAACAAAAGCTGCATTGTAGCTATCGCCCTGAAGCATCAGGACTAGTAGAGCAGATGAATGGTACTTTGAAATCGAGAATGGCAAAAATGTGCGCAGCAACTAATATGAAGTGGCCAGATGCCTTACCTCTAGTGTTGATGTCAATGAGAAACACCCCAGACAAGAAAACTGGATTGTCCCTCCATGAAATCCTCATGGGCAAAGCTATGAGATTGCCAGCAGTACCTGCAAATGCACTAGTGAATATTATAGATGATATGGTGTTGGATTACTGCAAAGGTCTGGCTGACGTGATTCGCTCTTTTTCTCACCAGGTGGAAGCTAACACGTTGCCGCTGATTGGCGATCCAGGACACTCTCTACAAGCCGGTGATTGGGTGGTTGTCAAGAAGCACGTGAGAAAATCGTGTCTAAAACCACGTTGGAAAGGACCATATCAAGTAATATTAATGACTACTACCGCTGTAAAGTGTGCCGGGGTTCCCAACTGGATACATGCCAGTCACACAAAAAAGGTAACGTGTCCTGTTGAAGAGGAACTTGAAGCTTCCGGCACAGTAACTTTGGAGGGAGAGGTCTCAGGGTCAGAGAACAGTCAAGAAGGAACTGAGACTACTGGAGGGCCCACTGAGAACAGTCTTGTCCCTCAAACAGTCAATGAGTTTGAGAGAGGTGACAGAGTGCCTATCTCAGTAGAGGTAGCAGGAGAACTAAGTCAAGGAAAGGTTCTCCCAGAAGTAGACGGATACGGGTTAGAGCCCGAACCCAACTTAGAACCGGAAGAAGAAAGAGAAGGAGAAATTGTAGAGAGAAGTCAAAACGTGTCAGAATCTCCAGAACCAGTTGCAGGTCCGTCAAGAGAAAACACCATATCACCAGAGGAGGGTGCTGTCCAACGTCCTGAAGGAAAACATTGAGAAAAGACACATAGAGGCGACAATTGGCCAGACATGCAACTCCTTAAAATAAGGGAGATATCAAATGACATCATAATAGAAGAGAGTGATACTTCTCAAGCAGATGACCTGAGTGAAGAGAACAACAAGGTGAACGAAGGTTAAAAAGAAAAAGAATCGCAAATAGAAGATATACAGGTCCTGAATGGGCATACGCTACAACCTCTGAATGGCAACAATAATTCCTAGCATTCTGTTTTGATCGAGAAGTACCAGGCCAATATTACGGTACCTGAAAGAGTTTAAAGGAAAACTTGGCTAAAATTTGAATTTGTGAAAACTGAAAGGAGAGAGACACTAGGAAAACTACTGGAAGTGACACTAAAACCTGATTTGACTTTTTGAAGAAACCTGATTATGACAAGCTGCTAACCTGAATTGACAAAAGAGGTCCTGGAGTGAGTGAAGACGCTGTAATATATGGAAAAATAAAATAAAAATTATCCTCAAGTTGATTGTTGATCTGCTATTCTGATTCTATATACACATGGCTTACAATAGAAATAGTAGCAAGGGAGGTAACGTGTGTGGTTGGTTAGGTCTTATAGTAGGTGTTGTGTGTGCAGTAATAATTGTGGGAGTGATTGTAGGAATGCCATGGATAGAGAAAGAAACTATTAATGCTACCTCAAAACCTGAAACTACCACACTAACACCGTGGGAGAGATTTGAGCAAGACGCAAGACATATGCAGGGACCTAATGCAAAAGGGGAACTCTCTACTAACGTCTTCTATCGATTATTGAACGAGTATGTGGAAACTATGGATGCGAAAGATTGTTATGTATGTACTAAGGGCCAGATGTAGGAAAATTGCAAATTGCGACTTGCAATTTGCAAGTCCTTCTGACTCGCAAATTGCAAGTCGCAATTTGCAATGCAGAACGGTGTCTCAGACACCGTCTGCGAGTCGGTATGGGGTCGCAGAGACCCACCTTATTAATATTAATGAGGTGGGTCGCAAATTGCGGCCCCATACCGACTATAGGCACTCGCAAACATGGAGACCTGCTGTAGTCAGCAGACCTCCATGTTCGTGACTGCTTTTAAATAAAGCAGTTTTTTTTTTTTTAAGTGTAGCCCGTTTTCCTTAAAGGAAAACGAGCTGCACTTAAAAAAAAATCCGAAACCTTTAGTTTCGGTATTTTTTCAGGGTAGGTAGTGGTCCCTTGGACCACTACCTGCCCTGAAAAAATAATTTGGGGTCCATTCACAACGAGGAAGGGGTCCCATAGGGACCCCTTCCAATTTGCGAGTGGGTTACCATCCACTTGAAGTGGATGGTAACTGCGACACCATTTGCGACCGCATATGCGGTCGCAAATGGTATTGCATACCACTAGGAATCGCAAATAGGAAGGGAACACCCCTTCCTATTTGCGATTCTGAAATGCATTTTGCGAGTCGGTCCCGACTCGCAGAATGCATTTCTGCATTGGAAACACACATTTGCGAGTCGCAAACAGCAGATTTTGCCATTTGCGACTCACAAAGTGTTTCCTGCATCTGGCCCTAAAATCCCTTCATCTGTGCAGGAGGGGGTTACTTATCATAGCCTCCCTCTTACTTATGGAATTAGTTGCAGCTTGCTACTAACAAGATTCTATAATCAAGAGCATGTGCAGTACTTTTATTCAAATCTGGATGTTGTGTTTTCTTTTGTACCTGTGATTGAATTCTTAAATAAATTAGCTAAAGAGCACGATATAAAGATAGTTAGAGGATTCTTTGAGCCAACACTTACATTTGGAACTGCCTATGCACACCGCAATAATTTGACTTGCTTATTATCGCCTGTAGAGAAAAGCTTCTTAGATCACACAGATGATAGATGCAAAGCACTGAAAGAAAGATTAGAAAAAGGATTAGAAAAACGTACCTATGCAAATGATTATGCTTACACTGCAATCAAGACAAAAGGCAAATTAGCTATAGATGCATTACATGTAGGTAGGCTTTGTATATATAGGCCAAAATCTGATCAGGATAATTTGTTTTTGGGAACGAGTGAATGCAGGCATGTGTTTTTGTTTCAGAGTAAATGGACCTTTATGCTGAATGGACAAGATCCAGCGATTCCTGGAATCTATTACATCTGTGGGCTAAACGCTTATTACCGTCTCCCTAAGGGATGGTATGGAACATGTTATTTGGGGATAGTATTCCCAAAGATATACCAAATTGATGACTTAAAACAAACAAATACCTAAGACGTCTGAATTACAACATCCTAGACAAAAACGAGAATCAGTGGCGGCTGTCATTGGTGATATATTTGGAGCTATAATCCCATCAGTAGGGGTTATTTTAAATTCCATGAAAATTCAAAAGTTGTCTACTATAGTGGATAACATGTTGACAAATTTTACGGGGGCTATACTCCTGATGGATACTGAACTTGCTGCAGAAAGAGCTATGACTCTTCAAAATCGGCTTGCTTTAGACATTCTTTTAGCTAAGAGTGGACGTGTCTGCAAGATGCCTAATGAGCGTCATTGTTGCTCATTTATCCCGGATAACAGTAAGAAAATTAGAAGCATGCTTACTAACCTTACTAGAGATAGTACAGATTTGAAGGATTTGAAAGAACTTGGGGGCATATTTATACTCCGTTTGCGCCGAATTTGCGTCGTTTTTTTCGACGCAAATTCGACGCAAAACTAACTCCATATTTATACTTTGGCGTTAGACGCGTCTAGCGCCAAAGTTCATGGAGTTAGCGTCATTTTTTTGCTTGAACACCTTCCTTGCGTTAATGATATGCAAGGTAGGCGTTCCCGTTTTAAAAAATGACTCCGATGCATATGCGTCCTATTTATACTCCCGGGCAAAAATGACGCCCGGTAGTGGGCGGGTCTAAAAAACCCGCATTAGCGCCGGATTTTAGCGCCTGGGTCAGGGCAGGCGTTAAGGGACCTGTGGGCTCAGAATGAGCCCAGAGGTGCCCTCCCCTGCCCCCAGGGACACCCCCTGCCACCCTTGCCCACCCCAGGAGGACACCCAAGGATGGAGGGACCCACCCCAGGGACATTAAGGTAAGTTCAGGTAAGTATTTTTTTTTAAAAAAGATTGTGGCATAGGGGGGCCTGATTTGTGCCCCCCTACATGCCACTATGCCCAATGACCATGCCCAGGGGACAGAAGTCCCCTGGGCATGGCCATTGGGCAAGGGGGCATGACTCCTGTCTTTGCTAAGACAGGAGTCATTTCAATGGGGGTTGGGCGTCGTAAAAAAATGGCGCAAATCGGGTTGAGGCGATTTTTTTGCCTCAGCCTGACTTGCATCATTTGTGGACGCCCATACGCCATTTTCCCCCTACGCCGGCGCTGCCTGGTGTACGTCGCTTTTTTAACGCACACCAGACAGCGCCGGCGGCTAACGCCGACTAACGTCATTGAATAAATACGGCGCCCGCATGGCGCTTCAGAATGGCGTTAGCCGGCGCTAAATTTTTTGGCGCAAAACTGCGTTAGCGCAGTTTTGCGTCAAAAAGTATAAATATGGCCCTTGGTGTTTGGGAGAAATTTGGAAAAGAAATTGCCCGAGTAGGAAGCTGGTTTACCAACATTTAGAATGGGGTACTTGCAAAAATATTGATGGGTCTATTAATTCTTCTGGTCTGTTTATTAGGATTATGGGGGGCATGTAAGATTAATGACAAAATAAAAAGAAATTGGACTAAAAGAACCAGAAGAAATGAAGAGAGTGAAAGAGAGAAAATGTTCAGTGAAATATGGGAAAGCTCACATAAAGGGCAAGATGTTGAAATGCGTATTATGCGCAAGGTGAAAAATTAAGATCAAAGAAAGATTTGTGTGATGACGAGCGTCATCAGAGGAGGGACTGAGAGAGCGTAGTTTAAATATTACATATTAGATGTGAAATACTTATACCTAACAATGCTGCATACAAGAACGATCACAAAATATTATTCGCTTGGATGTATTCTTAACGCAATTACAAGTATGAAGTTGCTATTGAACACATATACTAATGTCGACTATAAGAAATAATTGCTTGCATTATGTTTAATTAAATTTGTTAACACCTAAGAAGATTACGTTTATTAGAATCCATAAGTCTTAAGTTAGTGTGAGCCGAAAAACTTAGTCGTGTAGCTCTCATAATAAAGCATATTTTTCTGTTTCTTCAGTGTGCTGACTCGCAAAAGGCCATGACCCAGTATGTGTTCTTTTCTTTGTTTTATGTTGCAAGTCATGCTCCGTTCTCATCCGCATGCTAGCTGTTTTAGTATAAGTTTTATACACTTTGCAACAAATATGGAAACTTTCAAGGACAATCGACCATGGAAAAGAGAACTTTTGGCCTGAAAAACGTGCGAGAGAATGAAGTAACCCCGGATGTGCCACCTATGAAAAACTTAAATTATGAAGACCAATCAAAGAGTTATAAATTATCGTGGGGTGACAATTGAATTACCTAATGTATAATTTGATAGGCTAAAGATATTGGGGTATAGCGATTATCCAATAGAATTTTGGGGGAAGGTATTGCGAAAAAGGGATAAAAACCCATGACACAGAAGACTAAAAAAAAGGAGGTAGGGAATGATATCGATTGCATCCAGAAACTCTGTCACTCTGTTTGGTGATTTGAGACTTAGACAAAAGCATCCTCATCCATAGACTGCCCCATTACACTTTCCCTCCTTATGAGGGAAGTGCCCCCTGTCCTTAGATTAAATAGACTGTCGGCGCTCTAACTGATGTCCTGAAGACGAAGACTGATCCTGTATGCTGACTCATTCCAAGGAGGGTAATTATGACAATTGCTATCGTAATTTGTCTATCTGCTTTTCCTTTCTAGGTACCAACTGCTGTATTTTTGGATAGAGACCTTAGTCAGATGTTTTCCAAATTTGTGTCCAAAATTATTTTGCATGAAGTCCAACATGCTGATGCTAATCAGTGGTTAGGCTAGGTGATCACTTGACTGACGCAAATAGACATGACTGACATTGTGCTATGCTGAACTGAGACGTATATGATATCCTATGCACTCTGATCTATGCATATCTGATTCTCTTATATTTGTGGTCTTTGCATTATTGAAGTCTTATCATAGCCGTCGTGTTGTGATTTTGCTCATTTGCTTCTTGGTTTTGATATTGACACTTCTATTATTAGATTGTAATCAATAGGGAATAAAATTCACAAAATTTCAAATACAGGTGTGGTTATTCATGACTGAAAGGTCATGGTTGCGTCGACAGTTTAATCAATGTCTAAAGTAAAGTATATTGTGGTGATATATGTTGATAACATAATTGACATTGTGCTTGACATATTGATCAGTTATCTCGTTCTACGGTGTCTCACCACTGGGTCAAAAGATTCATCAGCCTAAAACGAGTCCTAATGTGTATAAAATTGACATAAAGGGACGCATTTTATGTGTAATGTGAGTGAGAATGACTTTCCCAGGACAAGAACAAAGAAGATACTGACTAGAGTGAAAGCTGCAACAATATTGTTACTAGACAAGCCAGTTGATGAGAACATTGTAAGGTGAACCAATCATCAGTATGAGAACGGAGAAGTATTAGAATTCATAGAATTCATAGATTTGGTATAGTAGTGTTATTGGACTGAGTGTGAACATATGAGTAATTTACCAATAGGGAATTAGGGGATGGTTTAGGTGACTTTGATAACGCCGTAGAGGGAGAAGGGCCCCCAGACTATTAATTCCGACATTCTGGCTCATTGGGCTCATATTTTCCTGACTGAGAGCCTGATGCATTGTTGATCGATTGATGTGCAGAGGACCAATACTGATTCTGCTTTGCTGACCCATACCGAGGATAGGTATACACCAAAATGTGATTATCATGCATATTTGCTTTTCATTCTAGGTACGAACTGCACTGTTTTGATAGAACTATAGTTAGCTGTTTTACAAATTGGTGTTACTAAATTGTTTAGCATGAAGCGCAGCATGCTGATGCCAAACTGATGTTAGTTGAGGATCCTGACTTATGACAATAGAGACTAATGCTTGATGGATTTATCTGCTTAACTTCATGTATTTCATCTCGTTGATGCAGCTGACTCTGCTATTGATTTGCACTGTAACTTTAGAATGTGTTGTGGTTCAAGCTTTGATTAGATTGCATTTCTTCCGCCACTTGGACAACCAGTTTTGTTTCTGTATGTGTTTAATTTGATTTTGAGATTATTCTACATGACCTTAGTGTTGTTAATATAGGGAAATAAACATTCAAAACTTTTACTAAAGGTGTGGTTATTCATGACTGCAAGGTCATGGTGCTTGACAATTACTGACTCTATTGATTATTGATTTATTGATTACTAATGATTACTGATTATTGTGTATTGATTATTGATTATGTACTGGATATATGGTAAGAACTTCTTAGTTGCGAGTCAAACGGTTCATTGACCTATTCGTGTCCCCTTTTAAGTTTGCTTATTAAGGTCAGGAGCGCTAACAGCTGTAAGGAGCTTCCAGCTGTAAAAATCAGCACGAGCAGCCCAGAATGCCTGATTCCGCGCAACTCTGAGGAATCTAGCAGAGTTCTTCTGGCTCAGTGGAATTCCCCAGAGTGAAACTACATGAGTTACGCTCAAGGCTAACTTTTATCCAATATTGGAAATCCCCTGCATCTCCATCCTCATCATTGACATCCTTTCATAGGCTCGTTTGAGAGGAGGGGCACAGCTGAGTAGAAAACCACTCAAAACCCACAGGAGATTGTGGCATAATATTCTTAATAACCACAACAAAAATGACAAACAGTTACACAATTGCAAACACTTGTTATAGACAAAAAGATTGGAATCATTCTTAATGTAACTTTGAGGTACCAAGGAGCGTAACCCCCTGCTGCTAAATGTACCTGCAGTAGAACGTTGGCACATAGAAAGAACTACAACAGTAAATTAGATATTCTGAAGCAACAGTCTTCACTTGAATCCAAAACATTCAATGCACCAAAACACCACCCCCTGTAAAGAATGAAGAATAGGGGAAATGTGCCGTACAACCATTGGTCACTTCATTGAAAAAGGATTCATCCCACATAACATACGATTTAGTTTTCATGTGAATTAGGACTCAGCTCCAAAACTTTACAAGAACCACAGAAATAAATTGCTTGAAGTAAGGGGCAATCGGAGGTCCATTTTGTTAATTAACCTGAGAGCCAATGCACAAACCAGAGACAATAAGTGAGGGTTATGTTCAGGGCCACTGGAATTTTGTGGCAATGGAGGGCCAAATTATGCAGCAGGGCTGACTAAATTATACAGCAAGAATAGGTAAGATATGTGGTGTAATGCGGCAGAGTCTGCCTAGCATTTCCTCATTATTTTCTCATTTTTACACTTAATACTGTCTGGGCATAGGTTGCACGTCATCAGTACTGACAATAAGCAACAGAAAGGTGACCAGTCAACTTTTGCAAAGGACCTTCAACTGGGCAGCAACACCTTCTTGTGTTTTTATGAACTTTTAAACCATTTAAGATAGACATTTTTTTGTTTGTTATAATCTGCAGATTATACAGCAGATGATAGATTTTGTGGCAAATGCAGCAAATTCATAATTATGAAAAAATCACCTCATGATCACCAGTTGCCCTGGTTGTGTTTAACAGACCAACCCTGCAACAGAATAGTTGAAAAACATTTTTATTGACTTTATTAGCTTTTAACAGAATCAACAAGATAAAAATAAGCACAATATAGCATAATGATTCATTTGTGTACAGCAACAATTTGTCCAATTTAGCAGACAAGATAGAAAGGAATATGCTACATAATATAACTGCAGGTCACACAAAACCATTGCTGAATAACAGTGCCAGAAAACACATCACACGCTCTATGTTTATGCTATAAAATACCTTTAGTACGCACATAGTGAGGATTACCATGACAGGTTATGTTATAACATAATCAAAAGCAAGTCTTCTTGACATAGCAGATACGTTTTTAAGGGCTTCCAGATATCTCTGGGGCAAGAAGAAAAGGGGATTCTGTATATATTTCAAGCTGTTTGCTGCACTAATTGAGGCCTCTGTACCATACATCACAAGTAGGTTTGCGACTACACACCCATTGTATGGACAGCCATATTATTACAAATACTACTGTGAATCTTCTAACCCCTCTGGAACGCCTCTAACAAAGCTCAACAGCCATCCACTCATCTGACTCAATGGGGTGATTTGTCAGTTATTATCACCTCACTCCAGAATTTTTTGATGTTCAGGCAGAGCCATCCTAACTATAGCACCTGTGGCCATACATCTGGAGCATAAATCATCTTCTTTGTGCCTACTTCTCATCATACTAAGTAATGAGTAGTAGATTCTGTGAATGAACTTCAAATGTATCTTGCACAGTCTACTACTAAGCAATAAGGCACCAGTCTGCGCATTTCACTAGACACAGTCTACGTCTGCTAAACAGATGTAGAGCTTGAGATTCTTTTTTCCCTAGAAGAGGGTCCCCTTACTTTAAAATAGATCAGTTACTTGATATTGATGCATACAATATCGAAACATATTGGAAAATATTGTTAAGATAAATATTGCCTTCTTATACTTAACTAATAAAAGCACAACTATCGTTATTAAAGAAATCAATTTTTACTTACATCGAAAACACAAATATATCAAAAATTTAACAATTCACACAATTTCAAATACAACATCACAAATATAATTACAGTATCAATAATATATATTTAATAAAACACTTTTTGTGCAAAAATCAACATAAAACCATTTATACAAGTTTAAGTTAATGATAAACTTATTTCATCATGGACATATTTACAATAAACCCCCTAAAATAACTATTTTTTTATAAATGTAACACAAAATATTGTCATTAACCATACATATTCATAAATCAACTTAAATATTAATAGACATTTATTTATACATAAAATTATATTCATAATTAAATTATATTCAAAATTATCAAACAATATCAACAATATCAACATTTAAAAATTAAACCTAAATTAGCATGTAGCATAAAAGTACACAACTGATAGAAAATCGAGCTACACATAAACAAGCCAATAAAATCAAACTATAAACAACCATAGCCAATCAAATCAAACAGAAAATGAAATCAACATTATAAATGGCACATTAATTATACCAACTAAATACTTAAAACAAAAAAAACTCAGCAAGGCCAGGAAACTCTACCAAATTCTCTAACTAGACCCTTAAAGAAGAAGTATACAGATTTCTCTAACTACCTAACCAAGTAAGTAAAACATATAGTTAAACTAACAGTAACTCATAAATAAAGTTACAAATGTAAAGTGGAAAAGAATTAACAAAACACTTTTCAACTTCTATATCTTTATATATAACTCATTAAAAAAAGACTACAACTTCCAAAAGTGATAAGCTGTCAGAAACAAACATTCATAACAAACCAGCAAAAAAGATATAACAACATTTATTCAAAAATATAAACTCACCCCAATAGTGAGTAACTATTTGAATATTAAACTCACTTTTTTTCTTTTCCAACTGAAAAGGAAACACCTGGACCACATTTAAACAACCACACCTAAAAAGCTGGAAAACAGTATGAAGCATTGAAAAAGAGCATAAATGTACGCATAAAAAAGTAGAAATAGTTAAGTGGTTCAGTTAGAAATTAGGGGGTAGCAAACTTTGAGCAGATATACACTCTAATTCTGCAACATCACCCTAATTGTGGCCAGGTGAAACGTCATTCAAATATGGTGGAGGAGTAGCCAAGGTCCCAACAGTGGACAGGTGAAAAGTGAATATGGATTGGTGTATGAGAGTTGAGCAACAAACTTATAAGGTAAAAGCATGTCCACATGCTTTTACCAAAATATCGGGCCTTTGGCAGGGCATAATTAAGAACACAGTTTAGGTAAATTATCCCAGGAACATGAGAACTGATCCCCATAGCAAAGATGGAGCCCTTGGGCGGTGTAAATGCATCTGGAAAACATACAGAGCAAGCTCTGCCCCCCACCACCCGTGCTAGGTGTGTGGCTGAAGGGGAAGCGAACAACACTTTCAAAATTAATCACCATTTCTTTCCATCCAGTTGGCTGGCATCTTGCTGGAGGTTTGCCGGGCGAGGGCAGACAAGGTATCCCAAGTTGTTTTTCTGTTTCTGTATGTAGTGCCATAACAAAAAGTTTGACTAAAATGAGGTAAAAAAATATAAGTAGTTGTATAATTTTTATGTAAATAACAAACATCGAAACTTTACCAATTAATAGTTATTTATATTATTACACTAATTTCAGATACAGGGACACAGCAAGCCAACTATATAATATCCTAGAAAGGAAAGCAATTACTAAGTCACATGGGTTACACCTACAACCAAAAAGTGCTTCAACAGAAAATGTAAATTGGAAATGTACCAAATATTATTCTAATCAATGCAAAGGGAGATCCACTACAAAAGATGATGCTGTGATTCATATCAAAGAACACAACCAACCCTCAAATGTGACAGAAATAGAAGTCAGGGAGATAGTGGAGGACAAAAAAGAGGCAGGTACTAGCTCCTAGGAACCACAACTAAAATCCCCAAAGAAAATAATGCCTAAAGTCCCCAAGCACATCACAGTGCAACTACCATCTACGTCCATGAACTAAAAATGCCATGAGTGAAACTCCTCATGCAGCCATGATTCAGTTTTACAAATTTACCCCCACACAGACATACAAGGCTGTTACTATCATTTCAATCAGAGCATATGGAGATGCCTCCACCTCCAACAATCTGAGTTGTAGAATATGCTACAAACAGCAAATTTACCTTTGAAATTAGAGGCACCAACCTATGTCCCTCTAACAGAGGTAGCTAACCGCTACAGTTTGCTACTATAAAGCTACCTCTACCAAAAAATAGAGATAAACTAAGCCCCCTAATGGATTATTTCAAAGACACTTGGGTGGGCAGACTGCATTGCACTAAACTAAAAATGCAAAAAACATTTATAAACATATAGAAACAATCACACTACATACATTGCATACAAATGAAACCAGCAAACAATATTACATACGCCAATATATTTGTATCTTCAATATTTGTGTCTCATGCTTAATGACATATGGAATTGCTATGGCAAGCTAATGCTATTGTCCTCCTGATCCTGTCCCAACTTTCCCTGAAAAACATAGTACTCACATGGTCAAGCAGAACTATTTTGCCATTTGCCTAAATTGTTTTAACACTATAGAATGCCACACTATTATTTTCATATAGCTATGCTTTGTCTCTGTGCTCAACAAGATGCAAACACTTGTAGCTGTACTGTGGCTATAGTTTGTCCTTTGTAATCCCTTGAAACTTTAAACATATTTTATTTACTTATGTTATTGTTTGTTGTTTGTAAGAGAATACTAGCCACTCTACTCTATAACAATATCATCTATGTCTCTGTTCTATGTTCTCTGTTCTATGCCAGGCTTCATTTCCAGGGTGCAGTATGAAACCGTGCCCCACCCTTCCAAAGATACGAGCTACAATGGCCTAGTCAAACACTTTACCCAGAAAACGGGGAAAATCCAAATCAGAATTATTCAGGGATGACATTGACCACTTCACATTCCAGTTGAATCTAAACAAATTTCTCTCACCAGGAAAGCACCCTCTGTGCCATGGCACTCTTTTAGCCCCATTTCCAAATTTGACAAAAACAAAATACAGGCATTGACAACCTCATTTGGAGAGAACTGGAAATCCTCCTAGTTCTGGAGGAAACATTCAATACAGAGCTGGATTTTCTCCAGATTCAAATCACTGTGATAGAAGAAGGTAACCAGGTAGATTATATTATTTATATTTAATTTGCTTTATAAAGGTTTTCAGTTTCCTCCCAAAAAAATTTATGCAGGTCTCAAATGTCACCTTCTGCTGACTGACTGACTTCTTCCTTTGCCAAAGATCATGTTGATGCCTCTTGCCTCTGTTGCTTCAAATTCAACATTCCAGCCTTGTTCAAGGCAATTTCAGATGTTCTTAATGTGTTTACAGTAACAGAAAAAATGCCCCCTTAAACTTTTAAATATAAAGAGCTATTAGAAGATTTCCCTACAAGGTTAGAACCTTAAAGAACTATGTAGAGACAAAATAGAAGAAATATATATTGACAAAAGTTACTGGGACTCCACCAACCTATGCTTGAGATCATAGATATCTCTCTATGGGAATTTGATCAAATTCCTAGGTTCTAAAAAAAGAAAGAAGACATGGGGAAGCGTAAGGATACTCTGATCTCTAGGTTTAGAGGTAGAGTCAATTCTTTTTGTAATGTTGCTGCAAATTTGCAGAGGATCTGCACAATTGTGGTAAAATACAAAATAATCATGGGGTCCTGTGGAGTAAAAAAGACCCCACCATGCGGTCCCCTCCCTAGCCTAAAAAAGCCCTAGGGATGCCATACATCGGGGATGACATCTGTGTAAAGGGGAGGGAGGTGCATGGTTCTCCTTTTCAAACCTCCAAGAGTCCCTGGGGCACACAGACCCCTCCCTAAGCCTTTAAAAGGGTGTGGTAACCCTATTTCCTATGCCAGCTCTATTACTCTGTCCCAGGTAGCCCACTTCAGGGACGGAGTAGTTTCTCCACCCACACATATGTGAGGAGAGAAAGAGAAGTCTGCTCCCACCTGGTTGGAATACTTTTGAAATCCCCCAGAACAGATATCACTCCTGTCTGAAGGGAGGAAGCATATAGAGCAGTGCTGGCTCCTACACTATTCAGGGCAGCTGACTAGGGCTAAAGGGACTCTAGGGCTCCCACAGTGGGCCCTAAATATAGGTTTGTGGGTGCTTCAGGTAAGCACCAGGGGCACCAACATGTGGCCCTCTGGGTTGGACCCTTTGGCCCTTCCCCTTATTAATGTTATGTGGCCTTGGGGGATGGGGGATCCTGGGGCCTAATAAGCCTTGAGGTAGGGACCACATGTCTCTTTTCCCTCTTTTTTGTGGATTTTGGCCCCCAGGGATGGTGTTCCCCAGTTCCTTATAAGGCTCAGAGAAAGGGAGTCATGTGACCGCCCTCTTGTTTATAATGACATGCAACCCAAGGGGATGGTGCCCCGAGAATTTATAAGGCCGAGGGAGGGAGAATGCTCATCATTTTAATGTCATGTGATCCTGGTAGATGTGGTAACTGGGTCCATATTTGGTTCAGGCAGGTTGACTTCCCGCGGTGAAGGTTGACAAGAGATTGTCAGGAAGGGAGGCCCTGCGGCAACCCCAATATGCACAATAGCAAATGCTGTGCACAGAGTGGGGTTTGCTGCCTGGGGCATCGCGACAACAGTCCAGTTCATGAGGCCAACCCCTTGCTGCACATGGCAAGAGTTATAGTTATCTTAGGGCAAGAGTTATAGCTACATAAAATTTGCCCCCAAAAAGTGTTTGGGCGATTCTTGCTGCACGTGAGAAGTTTCAGGGTGATCCGTCAAGCAGGGGCTGGAAAAAAAAGAAGGGTAAAAAATGTTGCATTTCCCATGTTAATTCCCATAGGACCTTCAGACACATCTACAGCCTGAAACACTTGGCGGAATTACGCCAAATTTGGTAGAAAGCTAACTTTCAGTACACAGATTGATCTTTTGCTTATTTGGTGTAATCTGTTCAGTAGTTTTTGAGAAATTTAAGGAAATCCAAAGTTGTATATCTCTGGCCATGGCCTCTTTGCAATTACTTTGTGAAATTTGCTAATCTTCCTGAATTTTTCGCAACTCTGTCTGCAAAAGGAAGCGCTGTAATTTGCTGTCCACAACCTGAATAGAAAGTTGCGGCCACCATTTTCTTTCAAGGGCACTTTCCCCAGAGGTGAAAATCCTAATTGAGGGTGCAGGTACCCTGACCCCAGGGGTGTGATATAGGTGTGTTTTAGGGGCGAATTATGGGTTTCAAATAATTTTGTGTTTCCATGTGCAGTATTCACAAAAAATGGTGAATAGTCATGGATTATTTGCAAACTATTTGCAAATATGAAATAATGTGAAATACATACAGTAATTAATTCACTCATAAATGGACTAAGAGACTCATGCACACACTCACACACCCACTCAGATCCTCATGCACCCACTCAGACCCAAAAATAAATCTCTCTCTCTTTTTTTTTCTCCTTTCCTTTTTCTTCCCCTTCTTCTTTGTGTCCCATATGCATTGCTCCTCTCTGTAAATTCTATATTTCTAAAAAAAAAAAAAAAAAAAAAAGAGAGATTTCTTCTTTCTATGTCTATTAATTAGACTAGTGGTTATTTAAATAGTAAGATGGGTCACATGACTTGAACACTTGGAGGGCCAGGAGGAAGACCGTGATGGTTGAAAACGCGCAGCCGTAAACCTGTGAGTCCTTGAGGTTTTTGAATTTATAAGGAATTCCTGACTTAAATAAGGGACAGTAAACTGCATGGAGTGCCGTCGTTTGAATTTTATGTGAAGCATATTTAGAATGGGTCCTGTGCCCATTGTTTGAGAACCCACCTCGTCAGGCGAGCACAGGAAGAATGACAGGACACGCTTGGATATATATATATATATATTCACTTAAAAAAACAAAAGTTACAAGGACATTATAATTAGGCTCACATTTTAAATGTACAAAACCATAGAAATGCACCAGTTATAGCTACATTTACCTCAAGTAACTATAACTTGTGTCCTAAGATAACTATAAAACATTCCCTCACAGTTTTTCTTGTCAAAAATTTTACTGCAAATATCGCATTGATATTATCAATGATGTTATCAAAGATGTAATGAGTACTGTAATTTGTGGGGTCATTAGCAGTGGCTGGCAAGAGCGGAAGTTATAGTTACCATAGGGCATGAGGTATCCTTACTTGTGGTGACTATAACTATAACTTACGAATTTCTATGGTTTTGTACATTGAAAATGTGATCCTAACTGTAGCATTCCTCTAACCTTTGGTTCTTTTACGTGAATATCTATGTTTTGTTTAACATTTATTAATTTTCAATACTACGTGTTATCCAACCACTTCCACACACAGCCTTTAGCTGAGAGTGGTGGTGGTTGGCCAAAGGGCCTGGTCTGTGGCCAGGCCTTGAGGCCAACCCCCTATAAGTATCCAACCTTGTACCGCACACGGTCTTTGCACATGCGCAGCAGATGTTACCCACTATACCTGGCCTGCAGTCAAACCCTGCGGCCAACCTCCTTAACCTCCCAACCTAATGCTGTGGACAGACACGGCGGAAGATGGACATGGCCTCTCTGGGTGTCAGAATAGGTGTGAGAGGGTATATCTGGGCATGAGAGGCTGTGAGAGTGTCCGTCTGGGTGTGAGAGTGTGTACATCAGTGTTTTAGTGGATGTGTCAGTGTGTGGGGGGGTCTGTGAGTAGGTAAGTAACTGTCTGAGTGGGTCTGTGAGTGGGTGTGTGAGGGTCTGACTAGGGCTGAGAGTGGGTGCACGAGGCTCTGAGTGGATCTGTGAGTAGATGTGTGAATGTTTGAGTGGATGTGTGAGTGGTAGAAATTGATTGAAAGAGAGACAGAGAGAGAAAGAAAGAAAGTGAGAGGGAGAGAGATAGAAACATTTTTAGGCAGTAATGTATGATATACTTAGAATGAGATATTTCTGTACAATTTTTAAAATAATCTGTACTCCGGCTGGACTCAGTGTGAAGGTTGCACTGATCTATTGGTTTCTTTTGTTTTTTAGCCCTTTATGGACTATCTGGAACGGCGATGGACCCTTAGGGGCTCCCCTGCGGTGCCTACATATTTATTTATGTATTGATATTTAATTTTGCAAAATGCACTTTAAGGGCTATCTGGCACCGCAGAGTAATACCATTGGTTCAGCAAGCAAGGAGTTACTTTTAACAGCAGCTCCCTGCTTGCGGAATCATTTAATCTCTGTTCCATGCATGTGTGCAGGGGTCAGAGATGAAAACGTTGGTTTTTGACAGGGGGACTAGTTTGACAGGTCGCATTGTCAAAAAACAAAGGGGCATATTTATACTCTGTTTGTGCTGGCTTTGCGCCATTTTTTTGGTGCAAATCCAGTGCAAACGTAACTCCATATTTATACTTTGGCGCTAGACCCATCTAGCGCCAATAATTTGGAGTTAGAGTCATTTTTTGGATGCGGGAAACTACCTCGTGCTAATGAGATGCAAGGTAGGCGTTCCCGTCCAAAAAATGACTCAAACACCCGTGCGCCATATTTATCCATCTGGGTGAAAATGGCGCAAGGGAGGGAAATGGAGCTAAAAAAATGACTTGAAACCAGATTTGCATCAAATTTTAATGTCTGGGTCAGGGCAGGCTTTAAAATGGGGCAAAACACCACTACTAAAGGAAAACTCACACAAGCAACATCATTGACCAAGAAGGAGGACATGGAGGTGATATTCATGCAGTATGCCAGAAGACCAACAGCAACAGCCACCACCACACCAACGTTGACCCCAAAGGGAACGCAGAACGCAGGGCAGGATATTCCGGACCAGCACAACCCTCATGGGTCTCAGGGAACACAAGATCATCCAGAGGTACAGACTAAACCGGCAAGCTGCTGCACAACATTGAGCCACAGGTGGCACCCAGCTTGCTGACAACCCACATCATTCCACCGGAGACCAAGCTGCTAGCTGCTCTCCACATGTTGGCAAGTGGCTCATTTCAAACCACTGGTGCCCTGTTTGCTGGGATCTCACAGCCCTCATTCTCCGCCTTCCTTACCAAGGTATTGGATGCCATCATCTCCCTCACACCCTGCCACATCTACTTCCCCAATACACAGCAGAAGCAGTAGGAGACCAAACAGGGCTTCTATCAGATTAATGGCTTCCTGCACATGCTTGGTGCCATAGACTGCACACTTGTCCGGATTGTGCCACCTGCTGCAACCGAGCACCTATACCGCAATAGGAAGCACACACACTCCATCAATGTGCAGGCCGTTGTGGATCACCAGGGATTGTTCACAAACATCATGGCAAAGTATCCCGGGAGTGTCCATGACTCATTCATCTTCCGCCACAGCACCATCAACCGCCACTTCCAGGATGGACGATATGGCAATGGCCTCCTTGTTGGTAAGTACAGAAACCTAATAACTTATACTCAGCACAGCAACCCTGTACGACATACAACACATACACCACTACATTGACATGTGGCCAGGAACACACTGAGGTGTGATACTGCTACTCATCTGTGATATCCTGACCTATTGCAACACACACACCGATGGACAAATGATGGATGCAAATAACAATCAATGCCACACTAGAGCCATACGGGACCAATCTCAAACCACACTGTGACAATGACATGGCCTTAACTGGCAGTACAACTTGGAAGATGAACCTTCCAATATCACATAAGGCTACAGTCAATCCCACACACTTACAAGCAATACGTCCTCTGTAAGGGCTGTGTAATGTGTGTTGCTGCAGCTCAAACACCATGACACACATAGCATGATGCCATTGACTCAAATGAAGGTGACATGGAATGATGCAGGCAGTAACAAGATCTCACATCACTCCTGGGGTGACATTTGCAGCTAGCAATAAGGGAGTGGACTGTACCATTTAAATATGTGGATGTGACACTAATGCAAAGTGCACACAGCTACGCATACTGATTGCGACAATTACCCATACACATAACAGATGTACAGGGAGATGGATCTCCTAACACTGAAACCATCACCCCCACAACCAAGTGAGCCAGTTCACCTGGAGCAAGTTCAAGAGTGTAGGTGCACGGTTGCACATGAGCCAACTGGCTGAGTGTACTAAAATCGCTTTGCAGAGAACTTGTCACACATGGGATAATTGTGCATTATGAACAGTGAACACTTCTGTGCTGCCAACGTATGGAGATGTGTCCTGCAGAGGCACCTAGCCAAACACAGGGCCTCACTGTTCCATTCCACCTGCAATTTCAAATATCCAATTGGATGGGATGTCTAGGCTATATAGTGCAACCATGTCACCACCACAGTGGAACCTATTGTGTGTTTGCAAGTATCATGTCACCTCCAGTGAAAGCACACAGACACATCTTCCTCACTCCATAACGCATGGGAGAAACACACTGAATAGAAAGTTTACAAATGTAACACGGGTACTAGCCCAATCTGCCAAACTCAATGCAGAAAGCACATCACAGAAGCCTAGTATCCCACACAATACCACAAACACATATGAGTCACAGACTACACAAGAGAACAACTGCCATGTGACCTGACAATCATCGTGCAAACAACAAAAAAATACTTACACACTGTTTCTCTTTCAGCTGATCAGGGTTACGGGATCCAGCCATGGATCATGACCCCATTTGCCAACCCAAGCACAGCAGCAGAGGGGGCCTATAATGAGTCACATCGGAGGACACGCACCATTGTTGAGCAGGCCTTTGGCATCCTGAAGTCCAGATTCAGGTGCCTGGGCATCACCGGAGGCAGCCTCCTATATTCCCCAGAATTGGTCTGCAAAATCATTCTAACCTGTGCCATCCTGAACAACATTTGTGTGAGGAGGAACATACCCCTCTATGAACCAGAACCACAAATGTCTGACAAGGGGGAGGAGGAGGAGGATGCTGGTTGGGAACATGAGGGGGACCAGCCCAACACAGCTGCAGGAATGCAGCGTAGAAAACAGATTGTACAGAACTTCTATGAACTCTGATCACCATCACCACTTTGTCATCATATGTAGTTAAACACCTTACTTCATCACTAAATCATGCTCTGGGGAATTAATGATGCATCACATGAGCTCTAGGAATCAGAATCAGGGTATTACCTCATGGAGCATTGCAGGAATACAAATTTGCATACTCCAGATGACACTTCACATTTGAGGGGTATGGATGTACAGCAAACATCATATACAGCTTAAATGACATACATCCTGTCCATATCACATTTGAACGGCAACATCATAGGTACACAGCTATGAGACACTTCCTTTTTGCCAACATGGTCCATTGCAGCATATGACACACAACTAAGACACATCTATCCTCAGGGAGAAAAGTGGCAAATTAAATGCAAGTGGCAAAGTAGAAAATCATACATGAGGCAGTTGATGTGCAATAGCATTGGCAACAGGAATGTATGACCAGACCCTTGACAGAAGTAAGTGTGACATCAGCTATCTCTGCAAGGAACATGTGTGACAAAAAGTGCATCAAACATGGAAATGGTTAGCACAAGTGCCCCAAGCATTGCTCACAACACATGCCCTGCACAGACCATCCCAGGTAATAACTCCGGCCACTGCCATGTATTAAGTCCCTGACCACTCTTCTCTAGGATGTGCTGCAAATGGACTATCTGGACTCTGAGAATCATCATCTACACTCACCCAGACTCCCATTCTCAGTCCCGTGTGCTTACCTCTTCAGTATGGCATGGTATAGTTAGAGCACATCATTCTGCATGGACTTCAGGTCTGAGAATGCACTGCCTGGTAGTTGGTAAAACCTGTAATCTGCTGTCCATTGCTTCCCATGTGAAAGGTCCGGTTTGTCCTTTGAACTGGATGATCAACTCCAGGACTTCAGAGAGAATGAAGCTACACACATCTGTGAACACTCTCATGTAGCCCAGCCATTAGACACTGCCATGCCCATGTTGATGCCTAGAACTGCTCAGAGGCTGCCATTTCCTGAATCTCCTTGTTGTGCATTGCCGTACAAATCATTTGTGTACCAGAGTCCCTGGGGGATTGCGTAACAGTGCAGAGTACTGTACAAACTGATCTTAGTACCCACAGTGTTGTTCCATCTTGTCCCAGTCAGACTCTGCTCACTGTGTATTTGCCTTCTCCATGCTCCTACCTGACAGAGCCTGCATCCTGTTAGCCAGACTGCTCCCAGTCTTTGTGTGAACCAGAGACGTTTCCTGTGGGTACATTTGCCTCATAGTTGCATTCCATGCCCGCTGTTTCCTCTTGGGGCATTGGGTCTGATAGGTCTGCAATGATCCCACAAATGTATGGTACAGTTACATTTGTTGGCTAATTGTATCATGTTCTGGGACATGTATTCAAATACATCCCTTGTCTTGCCCCATCCCTTGTCTTGTTTAGCATGTTTTCATGGGTACCAAACAGTGACAGTGTGCAATGGCTGTATGCATGGATTTGGTACTGTGCCTCCAGCCCAACAAACAAGGAATGCCAATGTGTTTGTAAGGACAAAACATGTTTGTGCCCTGCGATCCAGACACAGATTCACTTCTCCCGCAACCTTTTGATGGCGCATGCATGGTGACTAGCTGTGAGATCAATCAGCACAGAGGCATTGATGTTCCCTGGTGCAGTGGGAATATCAGAAGCCAACCTGTGTACAAATGTAGGGATGGAATCCGCATGATGCAACATTACTGATCACTAACGTATCTGAGCACACCAAGGTTTCCCTTTCCTCAGTCTCATGAAGTTTTTGCTGTGCCAGATCTGGCCTATTCCCATGTATGCTTTACGCTGATCTTTGGCCTTTGGTCATATCTGCTTTGAAGGAAACTATGTTGATTCAAGGTTTGGCTCCACGGGCTCATGACTAGACCTGCACGTAACTGTGATACCATGGAGGCCAATACTGACACAAAATACACATGGTCACACCCTTGAACCGGACACCTTTGTGCAATGAACCAGTGCAAATATGGGAACACATGCAGCATGGTCTGCTGGTGCTCCACACCTAGAGGACAAACATAGGTCAGTTACATGATTCAAACTGTGGTGTACATAACAGCTATAGGATTGGCTTTGTGACTCTGTGTCACAAACACTGTACCTACGTATCATGGTCAAATGCCTGACTCATAGAAAGTAGACACACAAGTAACCATGAAGTGGTAGTCAACATTTCATTACTTGTGTGGGCTAACATATCTGACATGGCCATAATCAACCGTCTCCTATCTAACATGTGTAAAATCAGTCATGGGAACTAATATGTGCATGATATCCAGCAATTACACACAGCATAAGAGGCAACAGATCTTACAAACACAGATCTTGACTGTGGACCTCATTGAATGCCTTCTGATGGTTATACCCATTTGTAACAAAAATGTCCAGTATGCCGGTCACACCGAGTCACAACAAAAATTTGAACAGAAAATAAACACACATAAACACACAGGCCATGAGTCTATCTCATTAGAAGCATAGCCTTGCTGTCCTCTATTGTTGCAACACCTGCTCAACCTTCAAAAATAAATTAAATTTTGAAAGTTTTAGCAGCTGTTGCGTCACTGAAGAAAGCCCATCCTGCCCAACAACATGAGTATCATGAGCCGCAGTAGTAAGGTCTGCCACAAGTGCCCAAACACTAGAACGCACACTGCAGGTCAGACCATCATAATCATGTATAGTAATAGGTCACATGCATGTTAAGAAAATAGTAAAATCACTCAAACACAGTGTAAGTCAGAAAATTTGACCCAAACGCGTCAAAAATAGACGCATATGCGTAAAATTTTGACACACATACATAAAAAAATTACGCTTGCACACATCAGCCACCAATTGGCCCCTAGAGTGATTTCCACCAATGCACACCAGGCATGCGGTCAACCATTGCTAATCTATTGAACCTTGAATGCGTGTGGATTTTCATACATATGCGTCAAAATTCATTGACGCAAACCCCGTTAGCATCATTACATTTTTACGCAATACAAAAGAAAGCCGCGAGTGAGACAGGAAGTGATGTAATAGGATATCCTGTTTCCTGAAATGGTACAGTGGGTGTACTTTCACTTTCACTTTGCAGTCTCAGATTATTCTAGACTGTGTGGCTGTGTTTTGAGTTGTCTCTGTGTGGAAACTGTGATGTTGTCTCCTGTGTGCCATCTATATTGTATTTTTGTCTGTTTGTAAGTGTCTCTGGTAATCTGTGTAAGTGTATATCTGTAATTTATTGTATTTGTATTTGTCTTTGTACTGCTGGGAGTTTGTTTGTGGGTAGCATTAGTTGGGGTAGTGTTGGGCTGACTGGGTGTTATATAAGTTTCCTTTTACAATCCTTCTTTCCATGTATCTCCCTCTTTCACCTGTCCTTTTATTGTCAGAATGTTGCGTGGGCCACGTCTGGGGAGAATGGGTGAGGAGGAGCTGGGTGGTTTAATTTGGCTAGTGTGCCACTTCCGCCCCCTGATGTTAGAGGCTGGTGGCAGGGTGATACAGGAGTATCACACGGAGGCGAGGAAGCTCAGGTAGTCCAAGGTGCTGCATCACCTGAAGCGTGTCTACAACACCTAGCGCAATCACCACCAGATCTAGCATCGCTGGGCTGACCTGGTTGCCAGGGAGCAAGACCTGCTGGACCACCTGGGTGTGATGATTGGTGGGCCTGTTGGTGAGTACAATGCAGACTAAGGTGCACATTGAAATGCTCTGTACTGACAGTAGCAGATTTGTTGATATGCAGCATGCAATGTTTGGGGACATATGGAATGCAAGTAAAACATTTAGCCCCTGTGTCATGTTTATTTATGCACCGCATTTTATTCATTGGTTGACGCAAAAGTTGCACAAACTTACAAAACACAACTTTATTTTGTCAATTAGTGCTGCAGTGACATCAATTGATGATGGTAATGCGTCTCAAAGTAATGGTTTCTTCATGGTCTGTGAGTGTACTAGGAATGAGATGTATTTTACATGCCATACCAAGTAATGAATGTAGTCCACAATATTTCAAATACATGTCTGTATTCATGGACATACTTACAAAGTTCTCCCTATCTTCGGGTAAAATCCCAGGCAGATACCTCTACTTGTTCTGTTCAACATTTACATGACATTTTGATGGCAAAGGAATGCACACGGGCAAAAAGCTAAATGCTTGCTGCTACTTTCCATAGCTGTAGTGTAAAACATGAATCTAATGCTACACATTGAAGGATAAAATATAAGTACTAAGCCTCTGTTCACTGTTTGTGTGTGTTCAAATTTGCATTCAGCACAATTGTAGGGACAGAGCTGATGCATTTTCCATCTGTGTAACTTAATAGCCATGCAATTCTCATGAGTCTATGGGTCATCACGGGATACCTGAACTTTGTGAATGCATGGTCACAATTTCTTCATTGCATGATGTTGTGCAAGTGACCCCTGCCACTTCCATCATACATATTAAGGCCCGTATTTATACTTTTTGACGCTAAACTGCGCTAATGCAGTTTAGCGTCAAAAATGTTTGCGCCGGCTAACGCCATTCTGAAGCGCCATGCGGGCGCCGTATTTATTGAATGGCGTTAGCCGGCGCAATCATACCGGCGCTGCCTGGTGTGCGTGGAAAAAAACCACGTACACCAGGCAGCGCCGGCGTAGGGAAAAATGGCGTTAGGGCGTCTTAAAAATGGCGCAAGTCAGGTTGACGCTAAAAAATCGTCTTAACCCGATTTGCGCCATTTTTTACAACGCCCAGACGCCATTTACATGACTCCTGTCTTAGTAAAGACAGGAGTCATGCCCCCTTGCCCAATGGCCATGCCCAGGGGACTTATGTCCCCTGGGCATGGTCATTGGGCATAGTGGCATGTAGGGGGGCACAAATAAGGCCCCCCTATGCCACCAAAAAAAAAAAAAAAAAATTTTTTTATACTTACCTGAACTTACCTGAATGTCCCTGGGATGGGTCACTCCATCCTTGGGTGTCCTCCTGGGGTGGGCAAGGGTGGCAGGACTTTGGACGTGTCTAACGCCAAAGTATAAATATGGCGTTAGTTTTGCGCCGAATTTGCGTCGAAAAAAACGACGCTAATTCGGCGCAAACGGAGTATAAATATGCCCCTAAGTGAGGAAAGAGTTTGCTAGGTTATGTTTGGTACACCCCTGCTGAACTGGTGCAGCGTATGTAGAATGGTAATCTTCACAGTATGTAGGGTATCACAGACATGGGTGTATGCTAAGGTCAGCAGGCCAGCATTCCTGACACTGCAGCCATTCCGAACGGGCATACAAATAGAGACCTCCCTGATCAAGATTGCCGCTGTAGGACATTTGCTAAACCATGTTTCAATTAAAGGACAGTGTCAGTTACTTGTATACCCACAGATCACCCAACTTGGCATATGTGAGATGATGGATGTGGCTAACTGTGATTTGCAATTCCTGATTTAGGTACACAGGGCAATGAGTAAAACTTTTCTGGGGCAATGATTACACCTGTTCCCCTGCAGTCTGTAACAGATGATACACATAGGTACATTTAATTCTATGTCATCTAGATGTAGATAATTGGCCAATCCATGTCCAGCTTAAGATTGTCATCATGTAACACACAGGATCCCTGCCATCATGGTGTCATACGGCTCTGGGTACACTGGCAATGTGGCATATGTAACCTACAGACAACACATGCACACATATTATGGACCACGGTAAGCATAATAAATCACCATCTAAATGCAACCCACATGAGCAAGACACAGTAACTTATTGTCCCTTGATGCACAAGCCACAATCCCTGAGTGACTGGTACAGCAGTGCACCAGGAATGTGGCTTTGCATGTCTCTCATGACAACAAATGGAGAAACGGAGTACCCTCTATCAATGATCCTGCACCCAATGGAGTTATCATGTTTGCCACCACATGATTGTTAGGCCCACTACATGTGTGCTTATGTGTGTGTATCACTCACTGGAGTGACAGAGTTAACACATGTCTGCAGTGGTATGTCTGTTGGGGTGTATACATGGCTGAGGTGCAGCTCTACCATGTACAGTGTCACACACACTGAGTTTTTTTTCCCAAGTGTTTTTACAGTGCGCAGACATTGATCACATTTCTTCATTCCATGTTTTACCGGTGGACCAGCCACCTACACAGTCGAAGAAGTGGCTCGATTTGCAGACCCAGACACATACAGTAAGTGTTGATATGTTAGTTCTGTGTTGTGTTTGCAGCTGTTGTGTCATTGACTCCTGTGTGTCGGACATATAGCAAGGTATGATGTGCTGGGATATGATATTTGACTTGACTGGAGTGTGACTTGTTTTCCGATATGTGATTTGGACAATCTGTGGTGTGGAGTCATATTTTGGGAATGTAGTGCTGCGCTGTAGGCATGGGCAGGTGAACAGGGTGATATTTGTTGCTACATCTCTGCCAAAATAAGTTTTTGAGCTAACCATATTAATGATTCCCTCAGCAAGTCATACCCTGAGTGACACAGACCAGTGATGCCAAAGTATTACCCAAAGACTTGGCCCTCCCTGTTTACTGATGAACATGTAGGACTGTATGTTTGACTTCCTATCAGCATCTAGCTTCACATGTGGTGCTACGTTTATGTGGCACTTGAGTAGAATGTCATAGGTGTACATGCAGCTCAAACCCAGATGGGTACTTGCATCTATGTGCTTGTGTTTTTGAAAGGTATTAGTGATATCCAATGATGTGGACAATTGCCCTTAACTGGGAACATAACTGTGGATGTGATTGTCCAAATTTTGGGGGTCATTCCGACCCCGGCGGGCGGCGGGCGCCGCCCGCTGGGCAGAGACCGCCGAAAGACCGTACCGCGGTCATTTTGACTTTCCCGCTGGGCAGGTGGGCGACCGCCAAAAGGCCACCCGCCCGCCCTGCGGGAAAGCCCCAGCAATGATGAAGCCGGCTCCGAATGGAGCCGGCGGAGTTGCTGGTGTGCGACGGGTGCAGTGGCACCCGTCGCAATTTTCAGTGTCTGCTTTGCAGACACTGAAAATCTTAATGGGGCCCTGTTAGGGGGCCCCTGCAGTGCCCATGCCAGTGGCATGGGCACTGCAGGGGCCCCCAGGGGCCCCACGACACCCGTTCCCGCCAGCCTCTTCCTGGCGGTGTAAACCGCCAGGAACAGGCTGGCGGGAAGGGGGTCGGAATCCCCATGGCGGCGCTGCTTGCAGCGCCGCCATGGAGGATTCCCTGGGGCAGGGGAAAACCGGCGGGAAAACCGGCGGGAAACCGCCGGTTTCCCTTTTCTGATCGCAGCTTTACCGCCGCAGTCAGAGTTGCCCCTGAAGCACCGCCAGCCTGTTGGCGGTGCTTCCTCCGTCCCCGGCCCTGGCGGTCCATGACCGCCAGGGTCGGAATGACCCCCTTTGTGTCTATCCTAGTTGGTAGCCCTCCTTACCTGTGGTTGACTGACTAAACCCATGGACACCTGTGCAACAATCCATGGCTGTTCTTGATGTTTGAAAGTATGTTTTGCATGTCCATCACCCACTGAGGCACAGGGTTAGGCTTATGAAATATGTGTACCTAGGTGTGAGGATCCCAGTGCAGGAGACAGACATGTAATCCCAGCAATAATTTCTTCCAACCTAGGAGAACCCCTCATGCTTAGCAAATGCATAACGTCCTGCCAATTCCATATAGCTGTCACAGATGATGTGGCCTTTGTTTGTCATCCATAAGTCAGTAATTAGTTGGCTAGTCACATGTGGACTACTTGCAACATTTGTTGTGTAACTAATAGGCCGAACAATGATGCCTAGATCACTTATGTGGATACACACCTTTTAGAGCATTACTGTGCTGTTAGATAGGAGATGTGTAGGCTGCATTGGCATGTAATTCTATGATCTGTACTTTGATTTGTACAGTTTAAGTGGGTTTGAGGAAGTGTTTGAATGTCATCAGTAGATGTATCACACAATGATGGGACTAATGTTTGGCTTCCTCTCTTCTTTACAGCTGCCAACATAGATGCCACACAGATTGACCAATTCCAGAGGAGGGCAATGTGTTACCGCCACATTCTGGAGGTTGGGTCTGGGTTCCGCAACATGGCACGGTGTCATCAACATGAGAGAGTCACAGGGGTCTGGAGGGCATTTTCCCAAGGGGGGATATCTGTGCCCACAACAGCTGCCAGCACCGCCACCACCACCCAAATGGCACAAAGGATGGTAACCAGCATTGCAGGTCCCTCAGCCTCTTCTGCTCCTTGCCCACTGACAGCAGCTCCTGCACATCCACCGCCAGCAATGGCACCAGCACAACTAGCCACTAGTGCGATTTACCGCAGGACGCGTCGGGACACAATCTCTGTTCGTATTTACTTTAATTGATCTGTATCAACAATCGAGACAATTTTGTCAGAAGATTTTTCTTCTGTATTGAATATGCCTTGAGAAAGCCCTTGCGTACTTGCAATATAGTGCGAAACACGTGTTGCTTTCCAATTTCCTTTACTGCAAAATAAAAGATTGTTGAACTTCGACTAACGTTACGTATAGTGTATACAGTGCTTTCTACCAGAAGATATTCTAGATGTGGGATCTTACCATTCAATAACACGGCACATAGACCACCCCTGCTGCAGTCATTGACAAAGGGGAATGGCAAGACATGCGCCGTGACATACAACGGATGTTGCGCAGGATGGACAGGCTGCAGCAGGAGGTGGCCCAAAATAGCAGGCGAATGCGTGCAATAAAGAGGATCCTGCGGAGGGCCAATCTATGACTCTTAGCCCCTCAGCCATGATTCCCTCCCCTCCCTCCTCTTTCCTGGTTTTCTAATTTTGTGGGTTCAGGGGGCATAGTGTTAGGTTAGTATAGGCTGTTAGTTTAGTTATTATAAGTGGGTTTGGGGGATGGGGTATAATATTTTTAGATGTCTAGTGTTTTGTGTTGGGGGGTGATGTTGGGGCTTTTGTGTTTAAAAAAAAAAAGAAAACATTTTAAACAAAAAATTAGCAACAATGTATATTTGCTTAGGATAAGATTGTATGTGTTTAGGTTAGTATATGTTGTCCTCCATGTGTCCCGTCATATAAGGGGGGATGAGGGTTTGAAGTTTAGAGTGTTTAGTTAAATGTGATAAGTAAGTTTAGTTTAGTTTAGTTAGTGACAGTTGTGGGTAATGTGTAGTTAGGATAGGTTAGGTTAGTTAAGATGTTTCCCCTAGTTATTTTATCCTTTTTTACTGTTAAATAAATTATTTAGGTATTCCTTTGCAGTATGTGTCATCTGGTTGAGGATCAGGGCCTTGGCATGGGTCTATAGTGTTAATTTAGTATTAGCATTTGTGTTCCATACTGCATCCAAATTATGATTGACATGGTTATTCCCAATTCCAATTGAGCTATCACATTGGCAGCTACACCAAAGCAACTTCTCATTGCATCTGTCATCCATTACAGCCACCACTCAAGGTTACTAGGGTTACCACTGTGCTGTTTAGTTTGGATGTGTGTTTTCAATCTGTCATCGTTGGAGACCTGATTTGGGATCTTGGGCAATGTGGTACGTCTTCCTGCAGCCTGATGTTCATGTGAACCCTGATAAGGTGAGTGATGGTATAATCATATGTAGTATTGTATACATTACTCACGCCTATCATGTCTTACATTGAATTTCCAGGACACATTTTTAACCATACACTCATACACATCCATTCCTGCTGTATGGTGTGTGTGTGTGATGAAAGTGTATAGTCGGATGTCACATACACAAAGATTGTTTTGAAAGGATTTTGGAACACATTGATTTTCACCTTGAACATCCCTTGAAGCTGAGTGTTTCTGACCAACACAGCATTATACATTTAGATTCCTATTTACTACAGAAATGACCCTCATGAAGCGCAGATGATGATACCATCCAGACCCCAGTGCATAGTTATCAGCCCACATTGTTTCAACACTGTTGTATTGACATTCTATAGCCCTTTACGTGTGACATACATCACTCATCTCCTACACAGTTGATGTGTCACATTACACTGAGACAAAGTGGTTGTGTAAGTGCTATTTATTGTAAAGTGCTGTACTGCAATATTTACAAAGTCCAGGATTGTGAATCCATTAGTGTGACGCATTTGATTGTGATAGTGCAATGGTGCAATGGGACATATCATAGGACATGGTGGGGTGAAGTATCATACAGTGCAGAGGAACAAAAATTGCTAATGAGGTAGTGAGAGACAATCACAGAGCATCGTGTCAAGGTAAACAGTGGGCTGGAGAACAGTCCATGTGAGCAGCTGTTGCAAGACTGGCATGTTGACAAGCACAGGACCTAGATTGTAAATAGCCATTTGGCATGGAGTTCGGCTACCGAGTACTCTTACGGGTGAATATGATCTGTTCCACATTTTCTTCTTCTGATGTGTGTGTTGTCTCCTCTGGCCTTGGTGGTGGTGGGTTTGAAGGGGTGACACACACTTCAGTGTTTGAAACGTGGAGTCAGGAATCCCGGTAGATGCCAACTGTGGAACAATGTAGGGCATTACTGCAGCAAGGAGGAGCTGCTGGTTCTTGAGAATAGCAGTCACATCACTGTGGTAGGCAGCCAGGTCGGCCCTGAGGGGCTCAATATTACATTTGTGCAAGCGTTGAGAAGTATGTTGTTGGAGGTGTTGTGTCAACTCTCTTACAGCTTTGCTGATTTCCTTCACACTTTTGTCAAGTTCATGCATGATTGTAGTTAGCCCTTGCATGGCTGCTGCCTGTTCTACAGTTGACATCATGCACAAATGCACCCCCTCTAGGCTGGCTGCCATATTTTGCATACTCACCTGCACCTCCCTGGCCAGCTGCAGCTGTACTCCAACTACACTCCTCTCAAAACTGGTGCCAGTGTCCTCAGAGTCCACATCTGGGTTGGAGCTGGCAGGTCGTACAATTGGGGTGATGGGTGGGTCCTCTGTGACGGCTGCTACTTCTGTGCTCCTCCTTGTGACTGAAGGTGGGGTCAGGAGCGTTCCAAGCACATCATGGAGGGTCTGCTGACTGATGGTTGTCAGCTCGTCATCCATGTCATCAGGGAGGTCCAGGACAGGCATATCCCCCCGGAGAGCCAGCGTCCTCTGAAATGGGATATGGTACAATTAGTGTGTCTGTGTTGTGGCATTTGTAATGTGGCATGCCTGAGCTCCTATTAGTTGCACATTGTGATCTTGGTTCCTGTTCATTGTTCCTGTCATTAAGATTAGCAGTCTCCCAGTCCTATGCCCCACGTGCATGTCACATGTAGTGTGGGCAGTTTGGTGAAATGTGTGCCTCACATCCTCTAGGTGTATGTTCTGGCCAAGGTGTATGTTGCCACTTGTTGTCCTACTCAACCCTACATCTGCTTCCATTATCATGGTGTGGCCTTGCAATGGCTGTGGGTATTCTGATGGCACTTCCACCACACTTCACAATCTGGAAGTGTCCCAGTCTTTTCACATCCACCTATATGTTGCTGAGACCTAGCATGTACTATGTATAGCATTGTTGGGCAATGTGTGCTACATTGGATTGCACTTATGGTCCTAGCAGTGTTCCATTTGTTCTTCTGACTGTGCGGGTGTGTTTCACTTGCTACACACATATGTCCTCCCACTCAATGCTGTCGCCTTGGAAGTGTGAGAGTTGAGATGTTGAAAGGTGACATTGCAGCTATTGTGACGCAGGCACGGGGTAGACCCTGGAAGGGGCAGCATTGGTGTGACATTACTGCTGTGTACTTCATCATGTCAGTGGCAATACCTGATGCTTCTTGTACCTATGGACATGTGCATTTGACAGGAGCTACACTTGGTTAGGAATTGAAGGGGATTGATTAGATAGTCATCCTGATACCTAATTTTGAGTGTGTTTGTTCCATTGGCACCCAACTGGTTTTCCAAAATTTACCTGCACACAAAGCACAATGGGCCTGGGCTGTGCAGGATGAGTCAGGGGCACAGCACACCAATACACCTACAACCTTAGCATGGGGGTACACCGCCATGCCAAGGCTGCTGGTGATACGGTAGCAAACCAGGAGGGTAGGGTGGAACGTACAAAAGGGCTGCCATCACAGGACTGCATGTATTGTGAGGATGTGAACACGGGGACAGTGCCCAGGACCAGGCCATTGCCTCGAGTGGCAGTCACAGGCAAATGTTGTGAATGGTGGATGGCGCTTGAGGCGATGGCCTGGTCCTGGGCATTGTCCACGTGTTCACATCCTGCCAATACCAGCTGTCCTGTGATGGAAGCCCAGTTCTACATTGTACCCTACCTCCTTGTCTGCTACCGCATCTCCAGCAGCCTTAGCATGGCGGTGTACCCCCATGCAAAGGTTGTTGGTGTTGTGCTGTGCCCCTGAATGTCCCTGCACTGCCCATGCACCTGTACCGTGCCCCTTTGCCCTTTCCTGTAGCTAATTTCCATGGCTGACATGCATCCCTCTGGGATGACGGCTGCAACCATCTTCTCCATGTCATCCAGGTCCTCCTGCGAGGCTGGACTCCCACCTCCAGTCTGCAGTGCTGCGGCCATGTTCCTGGCCATTTTCTCTTTAGTCCTGCGCTTGCAGTCATGCCAGCATTTCTTCAGGTCGGTGACTGTTCTCCTGACCTCTGCCACACTGTTTACCTTGTTGGCAATTTGTTGCCAAATTGCCTCTCTCCTCCCAATTGACAATTCAGAGGTGACGAAGAGTTGATGCTGATGCTCCGTCACCTCCCTGACAAGTATTTCCTGCTCCTCTAAACTGAAGCAACACTTCCTTTTTTTCTTCTGTCTCCCCTGGGTGTTGTTTGGGTCCTCCTGGCTTGGTCCTGCTAAGTTGGGGTCTCCCTGGGGTGTGCATCAATATGGGCCAAAGTGTCTGCTTTAGCTTGGTTGCATCTTCAAAGCTGCAGCCAAGCCATAGTAAACAGCTATGTCTGCGGGGTGGGCACCCCAGGGCATAGCAGGAGCTGGCTCTGGAGGCCAATGAGGGGGGCTCTCCTCCAACAAGACATAGCCCTGGGGAGGTGATGATCCCCAGGGATGAAGGGGGTCTGAAACTGACCCCTTTTACTATTTTTTTATCTATGCCCCGGGTTATTTCCCGGGTAGGTCGTGATCCCTCCCAAATTAAATACTAATGAAGCCCTGGGAAGTGGTGGTCCCTGAGGCAGGGGGAGGGGTCGGCCCCCTATTTTTTTTTATATATTTCGGGGCGGTGGTGATCCCAGGTGCAGCGGGGGTGCCAGATGATTCCCCCCGCTTCTTAGGTAATTGAAGCCCCAGGGATGTGTCGGTCCCTGGGCACGGGGGGCGTTTGGCTACCCCACACATAATTTAAATTTCACCCCAGGGAGATAATGGTCCCTAGAGTTCCTGCCTCCCCCACACTCAAAAAAAGAATTACCCCAGGACTGGACCCACCCTGAGACTTAACAAACACGAAGCGCGGGAGCCCACACTTTGTTTTATTTTTCAATTTTCTGCAGATCTGCAGTGTATCTGACCCAACAAAAATGCTTTTAGCCCTGGGGAGGTCCCTCTGGGACCCCACTGCCAGATAAAAGGGGTCAGGGTGTCTGTACCCTGGCCCCTTCTCTTTTTTTTTTTTTACTTTTTTTTCTGGGACTCAGCTAATGAGTCCCAAGATGGCTGCCAACACTTCCTGGTTGAAACCAATCAGATCTCTGCTCAAGATCAGGAGGGGTCGTGAATCTTTTGCGCCCCTATACATACAAATATTTTTCACATTAATACCTCAAAAACTAATGAACAGATTTGCACCAAAACTAAAATGTCACTTTCTGGACCAGAATCTACCTTCATGCCAAATTTGGTGTAATTTTGTCCAGTAGGTTTGGCGCTATCACTGTTCAAAATTCCTATGGAAAAATGAATGGGGAATATGTGTTTTGGGATCCCTCTTTTTCTCGGTTCCCCTTCACGGATCTCCCCAAAACGTTTCAGACAGCAGCTGACTTGACTGGCAAATTTATTTGGAAAGTTTTGTCAAGCGGCGCCAAAGATATAGGCAAGTAAAAAACCCTTTTTATATAGAAATTAGTTCCTAACTATAACTACCAAGTGGTGACCGCCAGAAGGAGGGAGCTACTATTCAAAGCAGCTCCCTGATTCTGGGAGCAATGCCACCTCCTGCAGGACGTGGGGATCCGGCTAGGACTGAGGGACAATTCAGGCCCCTGCAGTCCTGTCACTCTCATACTCTCATACTGGGATAAAAGAGAGAGAGAGATTGTCACTGCAATGGTCTCTCCATGCAATGACTTCAAAGAGTAAGACTAGCAAGATATTTGGTACGAATTTTAAGGTTATGTTTGGGTGCAGATGGGAACAGAGTCACTTCTGGACTAGTGATCAAGGTCTTGTGCTGTCACTCAGAAGACAGAAGGTTCAGATCCATCTATTGCTTATTTACTAAAGTTTTTAAATATCACTTTCCAAATATGTCTTTCATCAAATGCTCTATCTATCTTCCTCTCACAATCTTTCTCTCTCTTTCTCTATTTCTATTTTTAGTCTTTTTCTCCTACTCGTACACCCACTCAAACCCTCACTCACCCCTCACAGACCCATTCAGACTCTCACACACCCACTCACAGATCCACTGAAACCCTCACACACCCACTCACAGATCCACACAGACACTGATTCACCTACTCACAAACCCACTAAGACACTGATGCACCCATTCTCACACCTGGATGGACACTCTCACACCCAGACACACCCTCTCACACCTATTCTCTAACCAAGAAAGGGAGGACATGGAGCATGGTTAAAGGTTGTGTGCGGCACAGGGCTGGGTGTATATAGGGGTTGGCTGTAGGGCCTAAACACAGTCGGTGGTTGGATTAACATATAGTACTGAAAATTACTTTGCTTTAAAAAAACATAGAAATTCTGTGGAAAAAACAAAGTTTACAGGGACGTTATAGTTAGGAAATACAAAGGAAACATAGAAATTCACTTAAAAAAACAAGGGTCAGATTTAAGACCCCCTAGCGCCTCCTTGCGCAACATTAGCGTCATGTTTTTACGCTAATGTAGCCCAATGAGGCCAAAATAACAGAGCCAAATTTACAAAGTTATGCATTGTGCCACTTTGTATCCCTTTGTGCTACATTATGTCTGGGACAGGCATAATGTATGCAAAAGGGATGTTCCCCCATGAAAAGCAACCCTTTATCATCATTGTAAAAGATTTTTATTTGTTTCATTATTGTGGAAATATTGCAATATTCATAAATCCTTCTCGAACTGTCCTGTTACATACATTCCAATTTAGCGAACTATTCATGGAACTTGCCATGAAATTTACACAGTGATACAATTATATATAGAGATTTTTTATATTATTTTTGAGGTGGAAGATTTATTGCTTTCATGTTTTTAGATAGGTACTCATCAGCAATGTATCTTTATAAGCACATTTTAATATAGATTTCCTTTCGCACTTATGCCATAATGTCATTCACAAATATAATGTGTCACTGAAATAAAGAGATGGTTGGCTAAAACATACTTCATCTTTTAAATTGAAGACCGTTTTTTCCCCCATTTGCGATTAGATTAGATAGGCACTTCCACACCTATCTGTACTTTCTTTTTCTTTTAGGTGTTTTTTGCTTCAAAAGATGACAGCTTCAACTTCACAGACTCCTGATACAGAAGAATCTTTGTCATCCTCTTCTGAAGAAGGAGAACCTAGAAGAAAAGAGAACATCACCTGAATAGTTGTTTCCATCCCTTCAGGCAAGAAGAAGGGTGTTGCATGTCAAAAGCAGTGCAAGTTGTGCAGTATAGTTATATCCAGGGGCACATGAAATAATTTTAGTCATGACACTACATCGAAGCAAAAACATCTACAGGTGATGTATCCCCACCATCTGTTTTGCACTGAGAAGGAGCATGAGGAGGCATCCTAGCTGAAAACGGGAAAGCTCCAGGTGGGAGATACTATAGCAGTGCCTGGCACTGAAGTTTTTCTGGCTGTCATCCCGGACTTAAAAGACATGGGCAGAAGTGCAACAAAGTTACTTCAGTGGGAGAGCAGTCTTTATCTGCTATCCTTGCAGCCAAGAGCTAATTCTGTGCACCTTATTTTTGTTGTTTTGTTGTTACATGTTTTCCATTTTAAAAAGCAAAAGAAAACACCACACAAATAGTTAGAAATGATTTAAAAAAATTATTCAGAAAATAAGAAAAAAAAAAAAAGTTCTTGTTAGAACCGCCTTATCCGGTTAAAAGAAAGATGATCTATATGTTTTGTTTCAATGTTAATATGTGTGTTGATACATGTTAAAGTAACAAGTTCTGTGTGTCTAAAAGTATATGTAATGGTTTGGTTCTCTGACTGAGTGGGTATGTCTATGTATGGAAGAGGGTATACTTGGGTGTGTTAGTGTGTGCATCAAATGTGTCTGTATGTGTCAGTGTATGAAATCAGTGTCTGTCTGGGTCTGTTGACGTAGGCTTGAGTATGTGTCTGGGTGTCTCAATGTATGCTTCAGTGTGTGGCTGGGAATGTCAGTGTATGAGTGATTGTGTGCCTGGGTATGTCAGCGTAGTTATGAGTTTGTGCATGGGTGTGTAAGCATATGTATTAGTGTATGCCTGAATATGTCAGTATATGCATCAGTGTGTGCCTGGGTATTGGATTATTGGTAAGAGCAGGAAGGTACCTACATTTAGCAATAGGCCACAAACCCAACTATGTCCAGTCAAGGTCTCAAAAAATTAATTCTTACTCAACCCGTGATAGCTTGGTCCATGAACAGTTAGACTTAACCTAGGATACAGGTGTGTAAAGCACTTAGGCCCGCATTTATACTTTTTTAGTGCCGCATTTGCGCCGCTTTTTGACACAAAAACGGCGCAAACATACAAAATACAATGGTATTTTGTAAGTTTGCGCCGATTGTGCGTCAAAAAATGATGCAAATGCAGCGCTAAAAAAGTATAAATATGGGCCCTAATTTCCACAAAACAGTAATTAAGTAAAACACACAATAAAAATTTGACACCAATCTGTAAAACAGATAGAAAAATGTATATCTTTAAAATTACTCTAAAACTGCAAAAATCCAAGATAGGGAAATGGAGATATGAATTTGTAAAGATTTAGTGGGTCATTACGATCCTGGCGGTAGGTGGTATAGTGGAGGTATTACCGGCTACAGGCTGGTGGTACCTACCTCCACTAATATGACATTTGCGGTTTGGCCTAGGCCAAACCGCCAAGTCAACACACTGACCGACACAGCGGTAATGACCGCTGGGCTGGAGACCACAGTCCATGGAATTTTGACCCCACCCACTGCTGTGGTTTCCATGGGTTCTGTACCGCCACGGAAACCATGGTGGAAGGCACTATCAGTGACAGGCAATTCCTTCCCTGGCACTGATGGAGGTCTCCTCTGCCCCTCCCCCTCCCCAGAGTCTTTCCCCACCCTCCCCATCCCTCTCCCGACCCCCGCACATTTACACATACACGCACATACATACACACCCATTCACACATGTGTACACACTTTCACCCACCCATTCATACATCAATACACACTAACAGCAACACTCATGCATATACATCCAGGTACACATGCAATCTCACGACACAACATGCACGTACACTCACACCCACTCATGCGCACACACATTACGCACGCATGCACACATTCACACACATTCACACACACCCCCACACACGCACACAACTTCCACCCCCCTCTCTTGTCGGAGAACCCAATTTACCTGCTTGCAGGGGGTCCTCTGGCAGGAGACGGGACGCAGCGCTGCTGCCAGCAGCAGCGTCCGTCAGCAAAACACCGCCAGGCCGTATCATGGAACATGATATGGTAGGTGGTGCTTTGCTGGTGTAGCACTGCTGCTGGCAGCAACGCCACCTTACCACCGTCTCCCACCAAGACCGTAGACGGATTTCCAACAGCCTTCTGGCAGAAATCCGTCTACGGTCATTATGCCATGGACGGTCGGTAGCCACAGCGACGGTATGTTGGTGGCCGTTGCCGTGGTGGTAGGCGGCATTTGCCACCAATGTCATAATAAGGCCCTAAATGTTAAAAATGTATTTCTAGTGCCTGAAAACCCAAAACACCAACCAGGGACATTTGGTTGCACTCGAATGGAGAAAAGTCAAAGTTTGAGAATGACTGTGATGGATCCCTGCTTGGCTAAGCTGAGTGGGAGGCCAAGATCAAAATTTTACCTTCAATTAGTCAATTTTATTTAGCTTTTCTTCCTCAACTTCGTTCCGTCCTCCTCAGCAAACCGATTTTGATGCAACATCGTCAGATTGCCTTTCCGTGAGACCCCGGTCAAATCCTGGAAGGATTGATCTCTGGAGCTTTTGAGCAGGACGAACCTAGAAGTCAGGCCAGGTTGCTGCTTGATGTCGCCGGCTTGGCTCTCATCAATGAGTCAGACACCTTATCGAGCTTGTTTTCAAAGGTGCTCCATACTTCTCCAAATCTCTGGATCTTCTTTCTTCCAAATATACTTATTGGGTCCTTAAAGTGTCCACAAACATGCTCCAAGGTTCCAGAGGTTTTGAGTTGCTCCTTGGAAGTTGGGACTTCAGTTTCCAGAATGCACATGGTCAGAATCCTTAAAATGGCCACTGGATACTGGTCAGCGGGGCTATTCTTGCAGGACTTGATGCAGGGAAGTCTGGTCCGCTCTTTTGTACCTGTGGCTTGCAGGGGGTCCACTCCTGGAATTGCAGAAGCAAGGCAAAGTCCTTGTCTTGTTGAAGCCCAAAATGTGCAGCTGATGCAGTCCTTCTGAGTGCAGTGTCCAGGTGCGGGCCAGGGTTCGAGCAGGCTAGTCCTTCTTCTTCCTGTATCTTCTTCCAGCAGGGATCTGAATTGAGGGGCAGCTCCGCCATAGTAATCCTTTCTCCTGGAGGTGGAAGGCAGGAAATGGTCCTGTCAGATGGGGTGCAGGCCAGGACCCTCTGGGGAAACCACGTCCTGGGAAGTGTAGCAAACATCAGTCCCAGAAAGCAACACTGTTTAAAAATCCAACATGAAGGTAGTCTCTCCTTGAAGGTTATATCTAGCTGAGCCCACCTACTGGTGTGGTCAAGTTTCCCTGCACACACCTCCTCCAGCCCCTCTCTTCATCTAAGCAGTGGGGCTCCTAGCTTTCTGGGGGTGCAGGAAATGGGAGAGGTGAAGTTTCTGTCCAAAGTGGCTTTCCTTATTTTGAAGGCCAGTTTGGATACTCTTCCCCCATCCTGCTCTGCCATGTCCTGTAGCAGTTTTCCGCCCCCAGATGCTTCCCTTGTGTCAGCCCAGGCCACTTTACTCCTGATTAGGGCAGCCTGGCTCAGGCTGCCAGAGGATGACCAATCAGAAAAGGGCACTGAAGGGCTGAATTTGGTAACTTTCAGAAAGAGTTCTAAAACTCTTTCCCTGTGCTAGTTATATTAAATTTAACATTGACAAATTTCTAAATTTAGCTAATCTCTATTGAAAATAAGACTGAGGGCCACATGTACGAAAAACAAAAATTGGGAGTTGGTAATTGCCATTCAATGCAAATCACAATTACAAATTCGCAAATCAGAATGTACGTAGGAAGCAAACACCAATTTAGCGATTCAGTGCTGAGTCACATCGCAATTTGTGAAATTGGAAATTGAGACTACCTAAATTGGTAATGGGAGCGTTACCAAATAACATTTTGCGATGCGGACTCGGAAATTGCAACTGAGTCGCAATTAGCGAATGGGCGAAAAATAATGGAGAAACTTCACTTCCTGGCACTGGGTAAGGACCTTAGAACCAGGAAGTGCCTTCCATGAACGTGGGATGAGTCTAGGCAGCACACACAGCAGAGGCACAGCAATCAGAGAGGAGCAACTGGAGCCATGGCTAGCCAAACAAAGGAGACAAGCACAGCAATTAGGAAGAGAAAGTTACAATTTTCTGAAAAAGAGCTTGAAGTCCTCACTCAGGAGTGCTGCCTACATCATGAGGTCCTGTTTGGAAAGGCAACAATGGCTGTATGAGACTCACAGAAAAAAATATGGATGGACATACAAAGCAAAATAGGTTCTATTGGAGTCAGCCACCGCTGAGGAAGTGTGCAAACGGTGGTATGACCTCAGGTCAAGGACCAAAGAAAAGGTTGCAGAACATATAAAGGAGGCACATGGTGCAGGTAGGGGGCCATCCACAGTACCACCCCCCACAGCAATTGAAAGTGTGGTTGAGACCACACTGGATCCAGAGGCTGTTGTGGGAACAGGGGACCTGGACAGTTCAGCAACAGGAACATCCAAAAATAAGTTGCACATATCACATTTTTGCACTTCTCAGGGCACTATGCACACAACTTCAGTTCAATAAAGAATGCATCATTCAGATAATTCCATGCCTATACGTCAAGGACAGGTATAGTGCATTATGGGTAATGTAGTCCAGTAGTCCAAAATGTGGACATATCATTTTGATAGACCAAACATCCGAGAGGTGCTGACAGGGCATTCTCTGTGTCCTGCAGGTCTCCCTCAGGTATCCACTGATGACCCCAGTGTGGAGGGAGGTGATGATGCCACCATGGCAGCAGATGAGGCAGTCAGCATTACTACATAGGAGTGCAACCCACAAACCATAATTAACAATGAACCTGAACCCACAGAGGACAAAGATTTGGACAATGAGGGTGTAAATCTGCCTTCCAGTCCGCAGATTTTTGATAGCCAGCTACAGAGAATTGGAGGGCGTGGATGTAGAAGGCATCCTCTGGCACATGATGCAGGTGATGAGGTTGCAGGTACTCAACTTTTTCTGAGACTGGATGCATCCCTACTCAGCAGTCAATGCCTGCAAAACAAACATATGTGCCTAATGAACAGGAATTTACACCATATGCAACAGAATCTTACACAGGGTTTTGGGAACGTGGAAGCAGAATTCGCCATCATGAATGGCAACATGGTCAACCTCACCAAGATCGTGTCCATGTAAGGTGCCATGAATGCAGCACAGCTGCATGGATGGACCAGCTAAGTCAGTCATTAGCCATCTTGCCGCAACTATTACATGCCAGTCACGACACACAGTCATACTCCAGGTTGAATTGGGACATTTTTCTGGAGATGTGACCAGGGGACTAGGCCACATTACTGCAGCTGAGGACCTATTTCAAACTTCCCATTCACCAAGAGGCACTGGTGACACCCCTCAGGACAGTGAGGTCATATCCAGTGTGAAGAGCATTCCCACCTCGGATGCCCGCATCCTGTGACTTATCAGTGCCCACCAAACCTCTGTGGACCAACTAGGCACAGGCCATGGTGGTTGTAACTGTAGGAGGGTGTGATGTGATGAGTCTGGCTTAAGTTTAATGCACATAGCTAGAATGTGGCATGTGATGTAACACAATTTTTGTTTACTTATTGGTACATGCCACTTTATTCCTATTCACAGTGCACTTCTGACATTAAAGGATATTTTTGTTCAACAACCTGGCTATGTGTGTTTGATATTTCTGAGGGCAGTGTTGGTTCTCACTCACCTGGCAAAGTAATGGGTTGCAATGTGATCCCGTCCCTGTCTACCCTCCATTGGGATGCTACCATCCTCAGGTGGTCATAGTGGGTGCTCCTGCTCCCGATCCTGAGATTCTGTGTCATCTATGGAAATATGTAGCCCACGCCTGTTTGCAATGTTGTGTAGGATGGTACATGTCACCACAATCTTTCATGCAATCCCCAGGGCATACTGGAGGGCACCTCCACTTTTGTGCAGGCATCTGAAATGTGATTTCAAAATGCCAAAGGTCCTTTCAATGACGGTTCTGGTGCACCAATGTCCAATGTTGTAGCGCCTCTCCTTATGATTTGCAGGTGTTAGGTATGAGGTGAGTATCAATGGCCTCAATGCATATGCCTGTCACCTGTGTAACAAAAAAGCAAATGTGGTCATGGCTTACCTGATTATGCACTGACACGTATTTGTGACATTGGTGTGTACTACACAGTACCTTAAATATCCATTATCATACTCCCCACATTCTAGGCATTGGTGTATTCCACTGTGCCTGAAAAAGTGTGCATCATAAGTGATCCCTAGGTATTTTGCCACAATATCGGTAATGACATTGTGGGCATCACATACCACCTGGATGTTGAGTGAGTGAGTACATTTCCTATTGTGGAACACATATTCCAGGTGTGCAGGAGGAAATATGGGTACATGTGTCCCATCCACACATTCTAGTACATGGGGAAAGTTGGCAATCCTGTAGGAGTTCACTTTGGTGTTGTGAATTTCCTCCACATTTCTGGGAAGGTAAATGTCGTTGAGCATGTGTGCAGGTATGGCATCTAAGACCTATCTGAAGAAACATGACAATCACTTTGGGACACCTCACCAGCGACAGCACTTACCCTCTGGTAGCTAACTGAGGCCAAGAGGTACTGTGAGCATAGCACTTGCACATGTGTGGGGATGGAGCAGGTGCGCAGGGTTTGGCTTTCAAGCTGAGGTTTTAGCAGTTTTATGATCTCTAAGATGACTGTGCTGCTCAGTCGATATTTCACATATATTCCCTCCTCAGTCTGTTGAAATATGGTCTCCCGGGCTCTGTCTATACTCTCCTGTCGCTGCCTCCTCCTCCTCTGCTGGCAGCCTGAGATCGCCTCCTCCATGAAATTATGTAGAGTGCAGCCTTTGTGGAATACCCAGTTGCCTTCTGGGTCTGATTTTATACATTGAATCTGCTTACTACCTGTTCAGAATCAGTGCTAATCTGGATGTGCAAAATTGCCTATTTCTGACTAGTCACAATTTGTGACTGCCATGTATATGTGGTTTGCGAGTTGCTAACTGTGATTTCCTATTTGCGAATTGCAAAATTCAGTCACAATTATTTGCGATTCGGCAATTGCTCACATCGCTATTTGGTACTTGGTAATGGCATTTGTACATACCATTTCACTTTTCGCACTGTCGAAAATAATGCTGCAACCCATTTGTGAGTCACAAAACGAAAGTAAACGTGCCCCTTTATTATTTTAAAATAAAGTCTCCAGTGTTAGCCTATGGAGCCCATTAACTACAAAGGGGAAAGACAAATGTGGCTCTTTTTCTCTCACCATGGCATATAAACATCTTTTATAAAGTCCCTGCTCATAGGTACACTGCACCCAGCCCTCGGGGCACCATAGTGGTGACTTATAGGTACACATAAGGTAGTTTAGGACTTTGGAAGTACTTAACTTAAAAGTAGCCAGTAAGGCATGCCTGCCTTTAAAATGACACTAGACACCACAGGAGTGCATCTATGGGTGCATTATCTATACCGGGTGTCCCTAAACCTACATGCCCTACTATATACTAGGGACTTACAGGCAGGTTGTCAGAGTCAATTATAATTAGGTCTCATTTGCACTTACCATTTTACAAAGAGCACTTGCCTGGGACTGGTTAACAGTGCCCAGGGAACTGTCAGAGTCAGTAACCACCAGTATCAGTCCAAATATCTGGGTGGTGATCAGGGCAAAAAGGGTCACATTCCCACACTGAGTATGTCAGTATATGCATCAGTGTGTCCCTGGGTGTGTTAGTGTATGCATAAGTGTGTGCCTGAGTGTGTCAGCATATGCATAAGTATGTGCCTGGTTTTCTCAATGTATGCATCAGTGTGTGCCTGGAAGTGTCTGCATATGTGTCAGTGTGTGTCTGGTGTGTCAGTGTATGTAAAAGTGTGTGACTGTGTGTGTTAGTTTATGAATCAGTGTGTCCCTTGGTGTGTTACCGTGTGCATAAGTATGTGCCTGAGTTTGTCATCATATGCATGAATATGTACCTAGGTTTCCCAGTGTAAGCAACAGGATGTGGCTGGAAGTGTCTGCGTATGTGTCAGTGTGTGCCTGGGTGTTTCAGCATATGACTTAGTTTGTGCTTGGGTGTGCCAATGTGTGCATCAATGTGTGCCTGGGTGTCTCATTGTAAGCATCATTGTGTGCCTGGTTGTGTCAGTGTATGTATAAGTCTGTGTCTGGGTGTGTTAGTGTATGGTTGAGTGTGTACCTGGGTGTGTCAATGTATCCATGGGTATCTTGCTGGGTGTGTCACTGTGTGCATGTGTGTGTGACTGGATGTCTCAATGTATGTATCAATGTGTGCCTGGGTGTGTCCGTGTATGCATCAGTGTGTGCCTGGGTGAGTTAGCCTATGCATCAGAGTGTCCCTGGGTATTTCAGTGTATGTGTCAGTGTGTGCATGGATATGTCGGTGTATGCATCAGTGTGTGCCTGGGTGTGTCAGTGTATGCATCAGTGTGTGTCTGGTTGTGTCAGTATATTTGTCAGTGTGTACCTGGGTGTGTCAGTGTATGCATCAGTGTGTGTCTGGCTGTGTCAGTATATTTGTCAGTATGTACCTGGGTGTGTCAGTGTTTGCATCAGTGTGCGTCTAAGTGTGTTAGTGTATGCATTACTGTGTGCCTGGATGCCTCAGTCTATACATCAGAGTGTGCCTGGGTGTGTCAGTTTATGGATGAGTGTATGCTTTTGCAAGTTAATGTATACACGAGTGTACATGTGGGTCTATCAGTGTTTTCATTAGTGTGTATTAGTATATCAGTTACCTATGTTTAGTTGGAAATGTTTATGTATACTTTATGTTTGGCAAAATATATAATAGTTACAAAGATTACTACAATACAGGTTCATTTACCTGTGTAAAAAAAAGGAAACATAAATATAAGTAAAAGTGTCATTTTATACATTTGTCTATTCATGTTTCATGATCTGAAATAAAAAAAGTTAAAAAGAGAACACAAGAATTTTCTATCATTATATAGCAATTTTTACATCATCTAAGCATCTGATTTTCCCTTTTTCACTGTTCTCAGCATCCCATAATTTTTACATCATAAAGTGTTGCATTGATACTCAACATTAAACTGTGCAAAGAAAAAACAATCATATAGATTGAAAAAACAACTCACATACATTCATAGTACGCTACTTTATATTAACATTACTATGCATCACACTCACTAAAAATTATGAACTGTTTTACCTAAACGTATTAAGTAGTGTAGTAGATATATGCTTTGTATAGGTATTTTTGTAAATGATGACTGTTATGATGTAATTGACATGTATGAAGGATAACAGTAGATAAAAAAGTTATAAAAACATCACCATAGGTAGGCCGCATGATGTAGGCTTGGACTAGAGTATGTTAGCGATATAATGATGATTCTTTATTAATTTTTCAGCTGTTCTTTAAACTTCTGTTGGATTGTAATGGTTTTCTTATCAAATTTTGTCCACATATTTTTATTTTCTAAAAACGACTTGGTTAACCAATGATGTGTTCAACATTCTCGTTTTATCTGTCAGCTGCTGGCTCAGCCAGCAGCAAGTTGAGGGAGGGGCAGGCTTGGCCACGGGAGGTAGGAGGGGGATTGAGGAGAGAGTGCACCTAAGTGCGCATGTGTGTTTGGCTGGCCTTCTCAGGCTGGCCAAAAACATATGCACACTTAGGTTTCTCCATCCCGGCTGTGTTGAACAGCCAGGGTGAAGAAACCGCACAGACCAGAGGGTTGTGTCAGAGATGCAGTACAAGCCACTCAGAAAAACTCTGGTGCTGCTTTCATGCTAGGTTTAGCATGAAAGAAGGCCCAGGATTGCTTTGGAGCCTGGGTTGGTGTCCCAGTGAATGCTGGGACACAATATAGAGGGAAGAGGAGCAACATGGCAGGAGTCGGTGGTGACAGAAATGACAAAAGGCACTTTTTTTTATTTCAATTTTTTTATCCCCCCATCCTAGCCCCTTCCCTTGAGATTTGTGGTGCCGCCTCTGGGTACATGAGAGCCTATAAAAAAAGAACCTGGAGTACTACTGAGAAACAGCAACAGAAGAAGAATACATGCGTGTAAATTATTAGCAAATGTGGCTTTGAACTTTATTTTTTTTCTCTTTTTTCCATTGGGAAAAAAACTTTTTTTCCCATTGATAAACCTCTTCCCCTGCTCCCTCACACATTTTGATGATGTTCCCTTCTGAATTCCACTCTGACTTGTGACAGAGGTAAATCTCCAGTATGCACCAAGGACCCTTGTTGAAATCAGGTCCAATTCACAATGAACTGAATAAACGTTTAGTCCCAAAACCACTTAGCTGTGTGCAGCAGGATCTAGGTGGAAGGACCAGCCACCCATCCCAAAGCAGCTTTGGATTGCTCTTGGCTGTACCCTGCAGGCTCTGGTCTAATGGCCTAGGCGGTTATTACAACATTGGTGGTAAAAGCTGCTTACCGCCGTGCAGAAGACCGCCAACACACCGCCGCGGAATTCCGCCACAGCTATTATGACCCACAGCACGGAATCCGCCCATATTCAGACACCCACACAAGTCCGCCACACCAAAGGTCAGTGATAAACTGGCAAAAACAAAACCTCCACCGTCACGCCAACATAAATACGCCCACACTATCACGACCCACGAATCCACGTGGCGGTCTTTCAACCGCGGTATTCCATTGGCGGTACACACCTCCGCGGTCAAAATACACACACACTTACAAAACACAGCCACATTGGACAATTCGAAATACACACACCTGATACACATACACACACCACTCCCACACACCCAATAGAATATAAAACACACACCTACATCACCCACAAATCCCTACAACCACAATTGAGAAAGAAACACACAGAGAGACACCACCATCAACAACACTAGCATCCACAATCACCCACATAACTTCCACGCACCTCACACAACACCCCACTACATATCAGCACACTTATCACCACACACACCACCCCACACACCACCCACACCACCCCATGGCATTTCAAAGACACCCCAGGTTCTCAGAGGAGGAGCTCAGGGTCATGGTGGAAGAAATAGTCCGGGTAGAGCCACAGCTATTCGGATCACAGGTGCAGCACACCTCCATTGCAAGGAAGATGGAGCTATGGCGAAGAATAGTGGACAGGGTCAACATAGTGGGACAGCACCCAAGAAATCGGGATGACATCAGGAAGAGGTGGAACAACCTACGGGGGAAGGTGCGTTCCGTGGTCTCAAGACACCACCTTGCGGTTCAGCGGACTGGCGGCGGACCCCCACCTCCTCCCCCACAACTAACAACATGGTAGGAGCAGGTCTTGGTGATTCTGCATCCTGAGGGCCTTGCAGAAGTAGCTGGAGGCATGGACGCTGGTAAGTCAAATCTTAACTATTACATCCCCCACCCTACCTGCATGCCATCACATACACCCACCCTCACCCCCATCACTCTAACTCCTCACAAATGTCCCAACATCACAAACCACACATCCTAACACCAAGCCCTGCATGCAACAACAGAGCATGGACACCCATCACTAAAGCATGTCCACTGCACATACCCACACACACCCCTAAACCATCATCACACAAGGTCCTACACAGGAATGCAAGCACTGGGGTACACGGTCACCCACCCATTGCACACCATGGCACACACAGATGTAATAAACATCCTTTTATACCCCTGCAGGACCCCTACCCAACGTCACCAGACAGGAGGGTCCACACATGTGCACACCACCAACAGAAGAGGCCCACAGTGATGACAGCACCTCTGTCCAACTGGATCCAGATGACCAGCCCGGCCCATCGGGGACCTCGGGACAGTCGGTCCCATCACACAGTCACAGGCCACTACAGAGCTTCCCCCCTCTGGAAACACCAGCACAGCATCCACCCAGCGGGCCCATACCTCTGTCCCCAGGACACGTCAATCAGCAGTGTGTCCACCACTACAGGGAACCCAGGCTAAATCACCACCCCAACAACAACAGGGACCTGGGGGCAGTGGCAGTGGGCACACGGTCCAGGGGACGGACGCCCAGGAACACAGGGGAACTGGGAGGGCTGCTGTGCGACGGGGGAGGACAAGCCAAGGGAACCCACTCTCCACGAGGCCCTCTCCAACATCATGGGAGCCTACCACCACTCCCAGGAGACGATGGCAACAGTACTGACCAAGATTCAGGAGACCCAGCGCATGCAGGAGGAACAGTTTATGGGCTTCAGGGAGGAACTCAGAGCCATCAATTCCACCCTGGGCACCATCGTAGGGGTGCTGAAGGAAGTACTCAACACCAGGAGGGACACTGAGCACTACAAGGGGCCCCTGACACTAGCCTGGACAATGGACTGCCCACCACCTCTGCTGGCGCTAGTGGACAGGAAGCACCACCACAGGACCACTACACCAGCACCCCACCCCCTGCAGAGGGAGATCCACCTTGCAAACGGTCCCTGAGATCCAGGACAAAGACAGAGAACGATTCCAAGACCCCAGCCAAGAAATTAGACCACCCTGAATGTCATCCTTCTGTACCACTTTGTCACCCTGTCCATCCGTAAACTGCCCCAGCTCCAGTTCCTATGCCCATTTGGGCAATGCACCTGTGAGACTAATAGACTGAACTGTGACATGGACATTCCTCCACCATCACCCCTCACCATTTTGCTACCCCCTCCAATATTGAGCACTAAAATAAACATCCTTAAAGCACAAAACAGTCTGGAGTCAGTCTGTGATTTCGGAATAGTGTATTAGCAATTACAGTGTCAAAAAGCTCTTTCATTTGTAATGTCAACATACCTATGTCACACAGCTGTAGTCCATGAGGAACCAAAGCAGATGTCACACTGTGGGACCCACATCTGTGAAATCGTAAGGGAAAGTGACAACTCAGTGACCATACACTGGGTGAAAACGACAGACAGTAGAGGTAGTAGTGTTAAAGTACATGTAGTAGGCAGGTTTGTATTCTTACCTGTGTTTCACTGGAAATATTGCTGGATCACTGAGTCCCTGTTGTCCATGTCTTCTTCTTCTGCTTCCTTGTCTTCACTGTCCACAGGCTCCACAGCTGCAACAACACCCCCATCTGGACCATCCTCCTGCAGAAAAGGCACCTGTCGTCGCAAAGCTAAGTGGTGAAGCATACAGCATGCCACGATGATCTGGCACACCTTCTTTGGTGAGTAGAATAGGGATCCACTTGTCATATGGAGGCACCGGAACCTGCCCTTCAGGAGGCTGAAGGTCCGCTCGATTATCTGCCGTGTTCGCCCATGGGCCTCATTGTAGCGTTCCTCTGCCCTTGTCCTGGGATTCCTCACTGGGGTCAGTAGCCATGACAGGTTGGGGTAAACAGAATCACCTGCAAATGGCGAGGGACAACTGTTAGACACACACTAACTCATAGGGACATCCACAGACCCAGACAACCATTCACACTGTTTTGCTTCCAGGTGCTCACCTAATAGCCACACACGGTGCCTCTGGAGTTGACCCATCACATAAGGGATGCTGCTATTCTACAGGATGTAGACGTCATGCACTGAGCCAGGAAACTTGGCATTAACATGGGAGATGTACTGGTCTGCCAAACATACCATCTGTACATTCATGGAATCGTAACTCTTCCGGTTTCTGTACACCTGTTCGCTCCTGTGGGGGGGGACAAAAGCCACATGGATCCCATCAATGGCACCTATGATGTTGCGGATATGTCCCAGGGCATAGAAATCACCTTTCACTGTAGTCAAATCCTCTACCTGAGGGAAAACGATGTAGCTCTGCATGTGTTTCAGCAGGGCAGACAACACTCTGGACAACACGTTGGAAAACATAGGCTAGGACATCCTTGATGCTATGGCCACAGTTGTTTGAAATTACCCACTTGCAAGGAAATGGAGCACTGACAGCACCTGCACTTGAGGGTGAGTTCCTGTGGGATGGCGGATAGATGACATCAGGTCTGGCTCCAGCTGGGTACACAGTTCCTGGATTGTGGCACGGTCAAGCCTGTAGGTGATGATCACATGTCTTTCCTCCATTGTCGACAGGTCCACCAACGGTCGGTACACCGGAGGATGCCGCCATCTCCTAACATGTCCCAGCGGACGGTGCCTATGAAGGACAACACGAGCACAAAGTCAACCAACTCAGAGGTACGTACCCACAGCTTACACAGAACACAAATCATAATCCAAAAAGTGGCCTGTATGTGTGTTGAGTCTAGGCTTAGGTATGTGTGACGCAGTTAAAAATGAAGCCATGTGGGCCCCTGAAATGGTGGCTGCCCGACCTCTAATGTGGGACAAAGGGATGTGAGGTAACTGCTCTGGCGTTGTACACCGTCGTGGTAGGCGGTCGAAGACCGCAGCGCAATGCTGCATTGGTTAACATTGGACCCTATGGGTCCGATGAGCGAATGACGATGTATGCCGGTGGTGACGGTACGCACCACCGCGGACGTGACCGCCATTTTCTATCTGTTAAATAACTCGATACCTGATCTTCGACAGGAGAGGACCTACACTGCAAGTGCTGCTTTGACCTCGGTCTGGAAGAGACAATGGCTCGAGTGTCTGGGGAAAGGGCCCCTGCCTTCACATCGGAGGAGTTGGAGAAACTTGTGGACGGGGTCCTCCCCCAGTACACGCTACTCTACGGTCCTCCAGACAAACAGGTAAGTACACTGGGATCATGCAGTATGTGCTATGACTGTGTGGAGTGGGGTGGATGTAAGAAGGGGGGGAAGATTTCGGCATGCATGAAACTACGGTGAGTGCATGTGCCACATGGCAAGGGTAGGGATGGGGGCCAATGACTGTGACGGTGCAGTTGGTAATAAATTTCTCTTCCCCCTGTACAATTCATATAGGTCAGTGTCCACCAGAAAAAATATATTTGGCGTGCCATCGGCAAGGACGTCCGGACCCTGGGGGTCTACCACAAACGGAGCACCCACTGCCGGAAAAGATGGAAGGAAATTTGCCGCTGGAGCAAGAAGATGGCGGAGGCTCAGCTGGGGATGGCCTCCCAACGTGGGAGGGGTGCCCATCGCACCATGACCCCCCTGATGTTCAGTATCCTGGCAGTGGAATACCCGGAGTTGGATGGGCGCTTGAGGACATCACAGCAGCCACAAGGGGGTGAGTACACTCTCATCCTGCTGATTTTGTGTGCAGTGGAGGTGTCTGGGTGGGGGAGGTGGGCTGTGGGTTTCCCTAGGCCAGGGCGAGTTTCGCAGGCAACGTCCCTCTGTAAGGCAGTCCATGTGGCACCCCACCCCACTTCTGTAGAGTGCCAAGTACACCTAGTCATGCCCCTGTGTCATCCATGTGTGCAGATGTCGTCCATAGCCCAGTAGGCCATTTCCCAGGGATTGAACAGTGGAGCCCAAGAGCGTGGCGTAATGCAGGGGGCTTCTGGGTCTGTCGTGTCCGCCAACGGTACAGGTAATGCATGCATGCAACATGTCTTTATTCTGCCGTCCCCCCCTTTTTGTGGTCTCCCTGTTCTTGTGTGCATTAGCATCATCAGGCGGAGGAACAGTGGCACTGGAGCACAAGGGGACTGCACCCCACAAGGCCATGGAGGGCCACACTTCGGACTCGGACTTCACCAATGGGACGGAGGGCGAGGGGAGCTCCACCGTGGGGACAGGAGCTGAGACCAGCGACACGGACTCGTCCTCTGATGTGAGCTCCCTTGTGGTGGCAGCAACATCTGTGCCCCCCATCTACAAGTACAGCCGCCACCCCCCTACCAGCACCTCCCTCCCAGCAGCCCCTCAGCCTTTGCCCGTGCCCGCTCACCCTTGAGGGTGGGCATCACCTTTGCCCCAGGCACCTCAGCCCCTGTCCCAGTCACCCCTGCTGCCCTCAGTGAGGAGGCCATTGACCTCCTCAGGTCCCTTACTGTTGGGCAGTCTACCATTTTGAATGCCATCCAGGGTATAGAAAGGCAGTTGCAACAAACAAATGCATTCCTGGAGGGCATTCATTCTGGTCAGGCGGCCCTTCAGCGAGCTTTTCACACTCTGGCCTGAGCACTGATGGCAGCCATTGTCCCTGTCTCTAGCCTCCCCCCACCAACTTCCTCCACCCAGACCCAATCCCCTGTACCCTAGCCTATCACAAGCACACCTACAGACCATCATGCACACACGTCAACACACAAGGGAAGCTCTAGCAAACATAAGCACCACACATCCCACAGGCACTCACGCAAGCATCAGACACATGCAGACACACCAACATCCACTGCCTCCACTGTGTCCCCCTCCTCCTCGTTTCCCTCCTCCCTCCCAGTCTCGTCTACACTCACACCTGCATGCACTACATCTACAGCCACTACTGTCATCTCCAGCACTCCCACCACCACACCCCACTCACGTGCAGTCACCACCCCCACTACCATTCACGCATCCCCAGTGTCCTCTCCCAGTGTGTCTGTGACGCCACCTCCCAAGATACACAAACGCAGGCACACACCCACCCAACAGCCATCCACCTCATGACAGCCTCCAGCCCATTCACCTTCACCCAAAGTCAGCAAACGGACACCTCCTACAACCACAACCTCTTTCTCCACTCCCAAACCCCCTCCAGCTACCCGTCCCAGTGTCTCCCAAAAACTTTTCCTGTCCAACCTTGACCTCTTTCCCACACCTCCCCGACCCCGTCCGTCTCCTATGTCCCGAGCTAGCACCTCAGCCACAACATCTCCGGGACCAGTGGTGCCTGTAGTCACCGGAATATGCAGTGCACCGGCCACCAGGGCAGACAGTGTGGAACGGAGCCACAGCACGGACAGTCCCCCACCTGTCAAGCATCAAAAGTTGGCCAGTGCACGGCGGGAGAGGGGGAAGACTCCAGCCACCAAAGCTGCTCCCAGGTCAGCTGCGACATCTTCCAAGGTGGGGAAGTGCCACAAGAAACCAGGAAAGTCTGGGAAGAGCAGCATTGCGGAGGAGACCGCCATCATCCCCGCTGCCCAGGAGGCCATAGCCATCATCCCCGCTGGCCAGGTGGCCACTACCATCATCCCCGCTGCCCAGCAGGCCACAGCCTTCATCCCCGCTGACTAGGACGCCACTGCCATCACAGCCATCATCCCCACTGGCCAGGAGGCCACAACCATCATCCCCGCTGCCCAGGAGGCCACCACCATCATCCCCGCTGCCTAGGAGGCCACCGCCATCCTCCCCGCTGGGACAGAGAGGACCGCCAGCACAAGCTCCGCTGGGCTAGAGAGGACCGCCAGCACAAGCCCCGCTGGGACAGAGAGGACTGCCAGCACAAGCCCCGCTGGGACAGAGAGGACCACAGAGAGGACCGCCAGCACAAGCCCCGCTGGGACAGAGAGGACCGCCAGCACAAGCCCCGCTGGGACAGAGAGAACCGCCAGCAGCTGAGTCACTGCAGAGGAGCCCGCCGCCTCAAGCACCGCTGAACAGGGCACCGCCGCCTCAAGCACCGCTGAACAGGGCACTGACGCCTCAAGCACCGCTGAACAGGGCACCGCCGCCTCAAGCACCGCTGAACAGGGCACCGCCGCCTCAAGCACCGCTGAACAGGGCACCGCCACTCCAAGCACCGCTGAACAGGGTACCGCCGCCTCAAACACTGCTGAACAGGGCACCGCCGCCTCAAGAACTGCTGAACAGGGCATCGCCGCTCCAAGCACTGCTGAACAGGCCACCGCCGCCTCAAGCACTGCTGGCCCATGAGCGCCAAGGGCACTGACGCTACTGAGTCCGTCACAAGCAGGATGAAGCACTCTGGGCACCATGCCCCCTCCAGAACCAGTGGAGAGATACATCCACTACCTCTGTCCTTAGCAGGATGAAGCACTCTGGGCACCATGCCCCCTCCAGAACCAGTAGAGAGATACATCCACTACCTCTGTCCTTAGCAGGATGAAGCACTCTGGGCACCATGCCCCCTCCAGAACCAGTGGAGAGATACATCCACTACCTCTGTCCTTAGCAGGATGAAGCACTCTGGGCACAGAGCCTCCTCCAGAACCAGTGGAGAGATGCATCCACTACCTCTGTCCTTAGCAGGATGAAGCACTCTGGGCACAGAGCCCCCTCCAGAACCAGTGGAGACTGTCATCCACTTGAGAGACTGTGGCTTTGCACTCCCCAGGATGGAACAGTGGGCAACCCACCCACTGTAGAGACTTGAGAGACTGTGGCTTTGCACTCCCCAGGATGCAACAGTGGGCAACCGACCCACTGTAGAGACTTGAGAGACTGTGGCTTTGTACTCCCCAGGATTGAACAGTGGGCAACCCACCCACTGTATAGACCTGAGAGACTGTGGCTTTGCACTCCCCAGGATTGAACAGTGGGCAACCCACTCAATGTATAGACTTGAGAGACTGTGGGCCTGATTATGACCCTGGCGGATGGCGGAGGCCGTCCGCCAAGGTACCGACGCTGAATGACCGCACCGCGGTCAAAAGACCGTGGCGGCCATTTAGACATTTCCTCTGGGCCGGCGGGCGCTCTCCAAAAGAGCGCCCGCCGGCCCAGAGGAAATGCCCCTGCAACGAGGACGCCGGCTCAGAATTGAGCCGGCGGAGTTGCAGGGGTGCGACGGGTGCAGTTGCACCCGTCGCGTATTTCAGTGTCTGCTTAGCAGACACTGAAATACTTTGCGGGCCCCTCTTATGGGGGCCCCTGCCGTGCCCATGCCATTGGCATGGGCACGGCAGGGGCCCCCAGGGGCCCCGCGGCACCCCCTACCGCCATCCTGTTCCTGGCGGGCGAACCGCCAGGAACAGGATGGCGGTAGGGGGTGTCAGAATCCCCCATGGCGGCGCAGCAAGCTGCGCCGCCATGGGGGATTCTAAGGGCAGCGGTAAACCGGCGGGAGACCGCCGGTTTGCCTCTTCTGACCGCGGCCGAACCGCCGCGGTCAGAATGCCCTGTGGGGCACTGCCGGCCTGTCGGCGGTGCTCCCGCCGACCCTGGCCCCGGCGGTCTTAGACCGCCGGGGTCAGAATGACCCCCTGTGTCTTTGCACTCCCCAGGATTGAACAGTGGGCAACCCACCCATTTGAGAGACTTGAGAGACTGTGGCTTTGCACTCCCCAGGATAGAACAGTGGGCAACCCACCCACTGTAGAGACTTGAGAGACTGTGGCTTTGCACTCCCCAGGATGTAACAGTGGGCATGTGGCCCTCTCGTGGATTTGGCGTCGTGCACTCAACCGGCTGAGGTACCCCCCCTTTCCCTCCCCCTGAGGTGCCTGTATTCTTGCTCTCTGATGCCCCTGCAGTGTTCTCTCCGTCATGGTCGGGGGTCTTGTGTGGGCCTTGCCCATACCGTGTGGGCCCAGTGTTCCACGGACTTCATTGGAGCACTACCTGGACTACTAAACTTGGTGTATATTTTGTTTAAGGTGTATATTTATATTTTTGCCGACTTGATTTTAATATATTAAAATGGTTACACTCATTTTCTTTTGTCTTTGCATTCTTCTGGGGAGGTTGGGGGGTGTAACTATCATGTATAAATATGTATTAGTGTGTGTGTTGTAGTGGGTGAGGGTGGGGGTGGGGGTGTGTGTGTCCCTGTTTTTTCCCTTCCCCCTCCCCTGTGTTGTAGGTGCAGTACTCACCATGGTCTTCGCTGCCGGAATTCGTGCTACTGGTAGAGGAGCAGGAAGACTATCGCAGGGAGAATTTGGAGTTCTGGCTCCATGGTGTCCTGGTTCCTCGTGGGGTGTGTAGAGGTGAGCGTTTTCCCTTCCAATTACTGTTTCTGTCGTGTTTTTATCCGCTGTGAATCTGCCCCAGAAAAGGTGGCGATTGGTAGGTTGTGATACTGTGGGAGTTACTTTGTCTTCTGTCTGTCTGTTGGCGGTGACCGCCAAGCTGTTTGTCTGTGCCGCTGTGGCGTTCGGAGTGTTAAAGTGGCTGTCTTTGTTGGCGGTTTCCGCCACGGTCATAATTGCAATTTTTTTACCGCTGGCCTAACACCGACCGCCAGGGTTGTAATGACCACCCTAGTCTTTAGCTGGGATTTGTGCACACCATGCTCTGTCTGTACAACCTGGCCACAAGCCAGTCTCTGCATCTACACTACATCTTATCCAAACTTCCTCTGGTTGTGTGCACCAACGTGTGGGAGCACGGCTTGGTTTAAGGCCAACCCCCTGCTTTTATCAACTTAATTAGCTACACATGGCCTTTGGCTATGTGCAGCATTCTTGCGCTTCACACTAAAATCAACTGCACACACCTTACAGTGTGCAGTTGTCTTCTCCAGAGGATATTCCTCCTTTTTTTGGGATTGGACTTGCCTCGACCAGGTGCAGTATGAAGAGTTAATTAGCATATGCATACTTCTACCCAAATCATTCAGGTCCCAGAAACTAAGACAAGCACTGTTAATGGCTCTATTGCTGGGAGGCCTTTGGTCCTACTGCTGGCCAATAGAGTACTTATCTTGGTATAGTAAGGGGAGACAGAGGGCTGCAAACTGTTTGTGGCTGAGCCAGGGACATATGAAAATTCTCAAAGTGCTATAAGGAGTGCAGTTACCACAAAAGTGACAATGAACATGCACTTGGTGTACATTCTTATCGTAAAATTGATAATTGATCGGCATCAGGCATCAGCATGGTGAAAGTGCGTGGTGTTTCCCATAAGGTATAATACAGAGAGTGCTTAACCTTTTCAGAAAGTACTAAGGGCCATATTTATACTTTTTGACGCAAAACTGCGCTAACGCAGTTTTGCGTCAAAAAAGTTAGCGCCGGGTAACGCCATTCTGAAGCACCATGCGGGCGCCGTATTTATTCAATGACGTTAGCCGGCGTTAGCCGCCGGCGCTGCCTGGTGTGCGTGAAAAAAACGACGTACACCAGGCAGCGCCGGCGTAGGGTGATATGAAGCTTGGGCGCCAAAAAATGGGGCAAGTCAGGCTGAGGCAAATTTTTCGCCTCAACCCGATTTGCGCCATTTGTTTCGACTCCCAACCCCCATAGAAATGACTCCTGTCTTAGCAAAGACAGGAGTCATGCCCCCTTGCCCAATGGCCATGCCCAGGGGACTTCTGTCCCCTGGGCATGGTCATTGGGCATAGTGGCATGTAGGGGGGCACAAATCAGGCCACCCTATGCCACAAAAAAAAACAAAAAAAAACACTTACCTGAACTTACCTTAATGTCCCCGGGATGGGTCCCTCCATCCTTAGGCGTCCTCCTGGGGTGGGCAAGGGTGACAGGGGGGGTCCCTGGGGGCAGGGGAGGGCACCTCTGGGCTCCTTCCGAGCCCACAGGTCCCTTAACGCCTGCCCTGACCAGGCGCTAAAAAACGGCGCAAAAGCGGCCGTACGTCAGTTTTTTTGACCCGCCCACTCCCGGGCGTGAATTTTGCCCGGGAGTGTAAATACGGCGCACATGCCTCGGAGTCAATTTTTTAGACGGGAACGCCTACCTTGCATATTATTAACGCAAAGTAGGTGTCCACGCTAAAAAATTACGCAAGCTCCATGGACTTTGGCGCTAGACGCGTCTAACGCCAAAGTATAAATATGGAGTTAGTTTTGCGTCGGAATTGCGTAAAAAAAAACGATGCAATTCCGGCGCAAACAGAGTATAAATATGCCCCTAAAGGTCTACTCCATAAATGCCCACTCCCATTTTAAGGCCTACACCAGGTTAGCATCAATCCCTGAATGGTCCCTACTGTGGTAGGCTACCTGTGTGCAGATACCTGGCTCAGATAGACAGCACTCTCACAAATTCAGCACATGCATGTGCTCATGAATGTGCTCAAATGTTAGTGTGTAACTAGCTTGGCATATCTTAGCCTAGCTATGCAGTAGCAACCTTCTTCCAAAAGGCTGACACTGGTGGTTAGCACTCTCAGTCCATTTCCAAACAATTTACTATGCAAGACTCCCTCACAGTAAAAGTCAGAAACCAGGCAGACAAAAGCACAAAATGTAGGAGGGGTTATATCGGTGGAACCCACTTTGCTACACGTACGGTCATCTTTTTTCTCTTACACCTACAGTGAATGCCGTCATCCTTTACTCAGTTGTGAAGCAAGTGATTGCTTACTCATGAAAGAGCATATGACCCTCCTCTCTAAACCTCTGCTTGAACAAAGTGTGGAGATTCACCAGAGGTACTTAACATGTTTCTATTTTAGGAAATAACTATCCTATTGGTTGGAGCATGTTGTTTTGGCTAGGAATTTAACTAATGAAATATTTGTGGTACAGAGCTGACCCTCCAATGATAACTCGGACATCAGCTGGGCAAGGCATGCTATTTAATTGCACCTTTGACCTAACTTTTGTTTTCGAGGTGACTGCTCTGTACCTGTGATCTTCATTCAGAACATCTGTATAGTTTAGTGGAAACACATAGGCCCATATTTATACTTTTTTAGCGCCGCATTTGTGTCATTTTTTGACGCAAAAGCAGCTCAAACTTCCAAAACACAATTGTATTTTGTACGTTTGCGCCGTTTTTGCATCAAAAAATTACGCAAATGCGGCGCTAAAAAGTATAACTATGGGCCATAGCGTTTTAACATACTGCACGGTGAATTTTCTGTGCCATTTAGCTACTTATTTCTCACTTTGTCACTTTCCCCGTGAAGTTTGCATGACCAGATAGTTTTCCAGTGTGTCTAACTGCTGCAACAATACTTTGCTGCAATAACCCGACTGTGATCAGATTGTCTTAAGAATATTCTTTTAAAAACACATTTCTTCGAAAAGCATTATTGGATTTTAAATGTAGCACTGTTTAGATAATCGTGTTCATTGATCACATTTAGCTACATACAAGAAGTGAGAGAGTTGTACAAACATCAAGTGAAATTCATGGAAAGGCACAGAATTGCAGCTTACCCAACAAGTTGCTACAACTAATTTTGTCTCTGGCATTACTTTAAAACAGGTGTGTATTGGCTCTGATTTTCTAAACTACAAACAGAAGAGACCAGTTTCCATCACTGAACTGTTGGCTGTCCTCTGTAGAGTCGCTGGATGGTATATATTTCTGTTGTTTCATGATTTAATATTTGGATAAAAGAAGGAACGTGTAGCTCTTGTTAATTGTGATGGATACCTAGCAGGAAACCTTTTCCTTCTTTGGTCTTCTTCAGTGGTACAATATAATTAAATAATGTATTGAGGATGAATGATGATCACTATTTTCAAATGTAGATGTATACCTAAGTTCTGACTTACAGGTCTCCACCCCTTCAGTTAAGTGGGGGGATTAATACTGAAATGATGAGTGTACGTTATTCTGGGACATTTTATGGAAAAAATCATAATTAAGCTTAAGCATTCTTTCAAAAATATTTAACAAGTCATAATGCAAAATTAAAATGTAAATTAATTTAAAATACTAATAACTAGGCTAGAATCAACAAAATAAAATCTCACAGCACAAATCACTGAAGTAAATGTTTACTAAATAATTGAATATATATATATATATATTTAATTTTAGATTTCATTTTTGATAAATATTAAAATGTATATTTATAAATTATTCTAGCATATGATCCACCTTCACTAGCATTTTAATATTTATTAATTCAATCAATATTTGTTTGTTTATTTATTATATATTTATTTTTTATTCTTAGTTTAAAGTAATGGATTTTATAAAATAAGTTAGTTATTAATTATTAAAAAGATACTCTATGCATTTTTAATTTAAACAAAACATTTTTTGTGTATTTCCTTCAAAAAACTAAAAAGATGTCATATATTTCGTTCATCTATCCAATGGGGAGTTATATTAAGTCCTTGCCTCTGTCAAGTTCATTGTAAATGAGTTGCAGTATCTGTGAGTGGCCGGTTGTGGAATTACGTCAGTGCTGGAGCACACTTTCAAATGTTTTGGGACATTTTTGGCTGTAGTAACTTTCTATAGCAAGAGGCATACTTTTGTGTTGTTGGGCGTTCTGTTTTTGTATGTCCTTGCCTAACTCCCATTTTATATTGACCTTAAAGCCCTCTCGTTTATATGTAAATATTGCCCGTTTTCAAGTGACTTTCTCGTGCTCCCACATTTCTACTAAAACTTTGACCTACATGTGTAAAGATAGCTGCACTTGTTGTGGAGATCTCCACACACAGAAGACAGGAGTTAACTGTGGTTTGTAGTACAAGAGTAGTACTACAGTAGTCCTAGTAAATATACTATAAAATACAGTTTGTGAATCAGCCCCAAAAAGGTGTACTTGTAGAGTGCATTTTCACCTTTTTAGTGCTCCAGACAAATAGCAGAATTTACCTAAATGGACCCAACAGAATTAGAAATTGTGGCCCTGGGGTTAACACAGATCCATTAATTGGATGTATTAGCAAAACGAACTGGTGATAGTGGCTTCACTAACACTAACATTTTATGAAATGGAATAAAATATGGTGCTATCTTGAATCGTATAAGACATAGGAAAACACTCAGCTGCTATTAGACCTGGCATCCTTGGCATAGTCCCCCCTGTCTTTTTGCCTCTGCTTCTTATGGTGTGACTGTGTGCTGTTGTAACTTTGTTTTTGATAGTTTTTGATACTCTGGGCACTTTACCACTGCAGACCTGTGCTAACATGCAAGTGCTCTCTGTGTAAACTCTATGTGTAATTGGCTTTTCCATGATTGGCATATTTGATTTACTAGTAAGTCCCTAGTAAAGTGCACTAAAGGTGCCCAGGACTAGTAATTCAAATGCTACTAGTGAGCCTGCAGCACTGATTGTGCCACCCACATAAGTAGCCCTGTAAACGTGGCTCAGACCCTCCACTGCAGTGTGCGTGTGTGCAGTTTTAAACTGCCAATTCGACCTGGGAAGTGTACCCAATTTCTAGGCCAAACCTTCCCTTTTCATATAAGTAAGGCACCCCTAAGGTAGGCCCAAGATAGCCCCATGGACAGTGTGAATTGTATGTTCAAGGTAGGTCATGTACTGATGTGTTTTACATGTCCTGACATTGAAACACTGCTAAATTGTGGTTTACACTGTTGCAAGGCCTAGCCCTCTCATAGCTTAACATTAGAACTGCCTTTAAATATCTTTTAAGTGGAGTTTCCAATTGGTAGCAGATAGAGATATGGAGTTTGGGGTCTCTGAACTCACAGTTTAAAAATACATGTTTTAGTGAAGTTGTTTTTTAGATTGTTAGTTTGAAAATGCAACTTTTAGAAAGTGGACATTTTCTTGCTTAAACACTTTGTGCCTCTGCCTGCTTGTGTATTCCACGTCTGGGTCAGACTGACGGTTGGGCTTTTGTGAATTCCCTCCAGACAGTGACACAAAGGTAGCTGGGGTGTAGCCTGCATATCCGGATGAGTCTCCTGGGATAGAGAGAGGAGGGATGAGCTGACACTTACTCCTGAAAGGGCTCTGTTGCTGTAACTTACTCTGAGTTGTCCAGGTTCATACTTCTCTCTGTGACTCCGGATTAGGTTCATTGTGGTCAGCTATTTTGAAACTGGAAAGCAAACTTTTATTTGTTAGCTTATGAAATTTGCTGCAATTTGTACACAGTGCACTGCTTTGATGCATATCTATCTATCTTTCTTACAGGTTACAGGTCTATATTTGTAAGTCTTGAACTCAGTTGTGCAATGTGGTCAACTCCTGGAGATGTGTTATTGGACCTCAGAGAAGTCCTGTGGAGAGACTGCATTTTAGAAATTAAAAATAATATTTATTGGATCATCTTAGTGAAATTCTTCATGTTTCACAGGAGCATAGTACTTCTACTCAAGAGGCACCTCTAGTGGCAATACAGCAGAACTTGTTTATGCTGCTGAAGCTCCCATCTCATGAAACATTCTCCTCGGATGGCTCCACTAGATTTCAGGAAATCCTTTTTCCTATCTCTTCTGGCTGAATGCATCTTACAATTCTAGTCACACCCAAAGTAATTTTCAATTGTTGGTCTAAAGTCAAATGTATTCTAGTTAATCAGGGACGATCTTGACTGGGCAACACCGATACAATTTTATACTAAAGTACCAGGTTAGAGCAGTACAAAGCATCCTTTAGAGCTCCTTGCCTTAATTGGTTCAGGAGCCTCTGGGATTTTATTGACATGACTTAGACTTGGATGATATTTAATCAAGTTGGCCTCTTTTGTGTAATATTGGAATTTCTTGTTATGCTACTGCACATAATTCCTGAAATTACACCATTATGCCACATCATATAATTATGCACCATTTGTGGTAAAAGTGTACCATGAATGCATGAGAACAACAGAGTACAAGTGACTTTTGTGTATCGTGCTTTTGCTTTTTAGCACTATTTTTAAGTTCAAAATGTGTCCTCATGTCAACAATTGATGCAAGGGCTCATTTCATGCTAAAAAAAACTGAGAGATTTCCATTTCCTGTAATTACACATATTTTTGGCATCATTGTTTTTGAAAATTCCATCTAATTACAAAAATAATTACACAAATTACCCATACACCTCTTGACATATGCTAAATGTAATCACACTCCTACTACAATGGAGGAAGATACCAAACCTTTCAAGGGGATTGACTCTACAGTTTAAATGACTTTTGAGGTAAGCAGTAAACTTAAAATCTGATTCTGGCAACTCATTTTAGACATAATGAAAGTATTTGTTTTGATATAATTGACATTCTGACCTTTTGTGCAGAGACACCTAAGCTGTGCCAACACAATCTTCTCATCGATTGGACATTGTCCGCAATTAATTTTACTTAAACTTTAAGCAAAGGTCATTGTTTTCCTAGTGATTCATATTCTTTAATTAGACCTCTTTTGAATTGGTTTATTTTAATACAAAAGAAGGAAACTTCAGATTACCTGAAGTTGATGCAATTTTCAGCATGTGTTCAGTAAAAATGTGACCAGTTCTTTACAACCTCATAGGTAGAATGATTCCTTGGCAAAGGGGACGTTCCCCCATTAATAGCAACCCTTTATCATGTAAAAGGTTTTTGTTTCTTTTATTATTGTGGAAGGTTTGCGATACTCGCGAATCCTTCTCGAACTGTCCTGTTACATTCATTCCAATTTATTGAATTATTCATGGAACTTGCTGTGATATTTACAGAGTGATAAAATGATATAAAGACATTCTTAGTATTATTTTTGAAGTGGAATATTTATCACTTTCATGTTTTAATATGGGTACTCATGAGTAATTTATTTAACTTTATAAGTACATTTTAATAAAAATATCTGTTTGCATTTATGCCATAATGTCATTGTGACGTCTTCACAAATATAATGTGACACAGAAATGAAGAGATCTTATTGGCTAAAACATACTTCATCTTTGAAAAGGAAGTCCGTTTTTTTCCCCATTTGCGCTTAGATTATATAGGCTTTTCCACACATGTCTGTACTTTTCTTTCATTTAAGTGGTTTTTGCTTTAAAAAAATGGGAGCTTCCACTTCTTCACAGATTCCTGATCCAGCAGAATCTTTGTCAACCTCTTCTGAAGAATGAGAACCTAGAAGGAAATAGAGCATCACCTGGAAATTTGTTTCCATCCCTTCAGGCGAGAAGAATGGTGTTGCATGACAAAAGCAGTGAAAGTTGTGCAGTAAAGTTTTATCCAGGGGCACATGAAAGAATTGTAGTCATGGCACTACATTGATGTTAAAAAATATACAGGTGATGCATCCCCACCATCTGTTTTGCACTTAGAAGGAGCGTGAGGAGGCATCCCAGCAGAAAACTGGATAGCTCCAAGTGGGAGATACTATCGCGGTGCTTGGCACTGAAGTTTTTCTGGCTGTCATCCCGGACTTAAAGGACATGGGCACCTTTGCCAGAAGTGCAATAAAGTTATTTCAGTGGGAGAGCAGTCTTTATCTGCTATCCTTGCAGCCAAGTGCTGCCATAATTTTTTTCCCAAGTTTATTCTCTATGCACCAGTTCTGTGCACCTTGTTTTAGTTGTCTTTTGTTACATGTTTTCCATTTTGAAAAGCAAAAAAAACAGCAAAAAAAAAGTTAGAATTTCTTTTTTTTTTAAAGATCCAAAAGATTTTTAAAAAAGGTTCTAGTTAGAACCGCCTTATCCAGTTAAAAGAAATATGTTTTTGTTTGTATGTCATTGTAATCACCTGTTAGTATGAGTGTTGATATATGTTAAAGTAACAAGCTATGTGTGACTAAAAGCATATGTTGTAGTTTGTTTCTCTGATTGAGTAGGTATGTCTTTGTATGGAAGAGTGTGTACTTGGGTGTGTTAGTGTGTGCATGAGTATGTGTCTGCATGTGTCAGTGTATGAATCCGTGTCTGTCTGGGTCTGTTGGCATATGCTTGAGTGTGTGTCTGGGTGTCTCAATGTATGCGTCAGTGTGTGCCTGCCAATGTCAGTGTATGAGTGACTGTGTGCCTGGGTATTTCAGTGTATGTATTAGTGTGTGAATGGGTGTGTCAGCGTATGTATTAGTGCACGCCTGAGTATGTCTGCTCTTACATCAGTGTATGCCTGGGTATTGGAAAGTGTGTTATTGGTAAGGGCAGGAAGTTACCTACACTTAGCAATAGGCCACAAACCCCTACTAGGCCCAGTCAAGTTCTCAGTAAATGAATCCTTGCTCAACCCCTGGTAGCTTGGCCCACAAGCAGTTAGACTTAACCTAGGATGCAGGTGTGTAAAGCACTTAATATCCACAAAACAGTAATTACGTAAAACACAACACACAATAAAAATTCCACACCAATCTATAAAAAATAGAAAAATGTGTATCTTTCAAATTGCACTAAAACAACAAAAATACAATAGAGGGAACCGGAGATAAGAATTTTTAAAGATTAAGGGCCAGATGTATGAAAAGTTTTTGCACTTGCAAACTGTGCGAATCGCAAAAATCTGCCTTTTGCGAGTGCAAAAACGTGGTCTGCGATGCATGAAAGGCATGCGCAGACCAAAAATAAGAAATCGCAAAATTTGTGATTTTTTGCGGTGCGACCTGGTTTTGCGAGACGCATTTTGCGATTCGGTATTTCCAGTAGGAAATTGCGAGGTGCAAAATGCGATTCGCAAAATCCAAATCGCAAATAGATGCATCAAAAAATCGCAATTAGCGATTTTTCGCAGAATGGCATTTTGCACATGCAAAATACCACCAAGCGAAACCAGGTGGTAACCAGGTGCAACCTATATAAAGAGGCCCAGAATGCCTCAGACTCTTTTCTACAATGGCTGCACTCTACGTCATGGCGAGGAGTATGAGGATCTTGGCAGGTTTGAGGAGAGAGAGGAGGAGACAGGAGCGCATTTTCAGAGTGTGCATTACACTATTTGACCTGACAGAGGAGGAAATATTTGAGAGGTATAGGTTGAACTCAGCCATGATACTTGATCTGATAGCTGAGCTACAACCCATACTGCAGCGCAGAAAACTAAGATCTCACAGCATATCCACCCATGTGCAGGTATTATGCTCCCTACACCTACTCGCCTCACGGAGCTATCAAGGGGTCATAGCAGCGGCTGGGGGGGTGTCACAGAGTACCCTCTCCAGATTTTTCAATGCATTTATCAACGCCATGTTAAGCAAACTCCAACAGTACATCAGATTCCCCCACGCCCCACAGGAAATACAGCAGACAAAAATAGACTTTTACCAGATAGCACAGTTCCCCCACATCCTAGGTGCCATAGATGGCACACATGTGGCAATATGTCCACCATCAGTCACAGAGTATGTGTACCGAAACCGTAAATACCAACATTCCATGAATATACAGGTGATATGCAATGCCTCCTATATCATAACTGATCTCATGGCCAGGTACCCAGGGAGCACACATGATTCTTACATCTTTCGTCACAGCGGCATTCACACAAGTCTGCCAGCTGGGGAGTTTGGTGAAGGATATCTACTAGGTAATGTCACTCTGTACACTGGCGCATAGATGACAAAGCCATGTCAGATGGCAGAGTTACTCATCACACCTTCTGTCCCTTCCAGGAGACAGTGCCTACGCAGTGCGCAGCTACATGATGACGCCCTACCTCAATCCCGCAACACCAGCAGAACGGAGATACAATGCAGCACACAGGGCAACCCGCAACATTGTGGAGCGCACATTTGGCCTGCTGAAGAGTCGCTTCAGTTGCCTCCACAAAAGTGGAGGGGCACTACAGTACAGTCCAGAAACCACATGTAGAATAGTGGCTACTTGTGCAATCTTGCACAACATAGCCACAACCAGGGGCATACCTATAGAAATCAGTGACACTGAATCAGATGAGGATGACGATCCCACACCACCTCTACAGCCAGCAGACAGGACCAGGGCAGCAGAGGGAAGGCAAAGGCGTTCCGACATCACACACAACCATTTCAGACGTGAGTATGAATGGCAAAAATCCACTGACAACTGTACCTGTAGTGATAGAAATGTATTGCCTTACGTCAGGTAATGAATGAGTGATAAATGAAGGAAACAGGTGATGGAAAAAACTAAAATTTACAAAAGAACTGAGTCACGCACTATTACGTCATAGTGGCAACACCAGTGTTAATGCGACAAGAGTCACTTTCTCCTCCCACGCACACCACCCGGGTGCCCAGTTAACTCACTGGCACCCTGAATGACACCTTCAGTGGCAGTGCTGCACCTGGCACTGCGCCGTCTGGTGTCTGCTGCAGGTACGGCCACACTACTGAGGCTAGAACTGTCCTCAGTGTCCCAAAAGGCTACCTCACTGGGAGTGGCAGATCTCTGTCCCATGACAAGTTCAATCACATTAGTGATGTGCACAAGGCCCTGGACCACGTCCCTGCTGGTGTGTGCTGCCTCCACTTGTGCCGCCACAGCGCGATGGGCGATGAGTGCTGTGGAGTTCGCCATCCTGTTGGAGGACCTGCAGTAGCTTGCAAACATTGCCCTGAATCGGTGTTCATGTCTGCGCCGGCTAACCCTTTCATGGTGCAGCTCCTGGCAGAGGTCACGCACTGCACTAGTAAGGTCCCTAGTGTCCTCAGAAGCCTGCACCTGTCCCTCACGCAGCTGTGTGATGTTGCTGTTCAGTGCGTCCAGTTGCCGATGCAGGCCCATCATTGTGGACTCTCAGGTTCCGGTCCAAACTAAGTATGCACTTGTTTTGCAGGCGCTGTTGCTGCAACATAGCAGCCTCAAGGCCCCCGAACAAGGACGGACCCTCACCTGCCTCATGAGGTTGCTGCTGGGACACTATGGCACTCCTGCGTTGTGCTGGCTGACCCCTGCCCTCCAGTATCTGGCTGCGCCTGTCTGGTGCAGACGGTGTGCTTGGCCCTTCCTGCTGCACATCCGAGTCGCCGCTGAAGTCTGGCAATGGTAGTGCCCTGGGCCTGCGGCGCACCGTGGAGATGTGGAGGGACCCACTGGTGTTGGATTCAGAGGGCTGCTGGTTGTCCGTCTCCCTTACACATGGACTGTGTGTGGCTGCTGGGCCTGGCCCACCTGCAACAACAACATGCAGCATGTCAGTTCTGTATGTTACATTATCTGTCTGAAAATGGCAATAAAGGTACAGGTACTGCTCTACATGGTGTTGCGTGTGTTGTGTTACCTTGGGTGTCACTATGCTTCATTATATTGTTATGCTACTGTCTGTACTAGTTTGTGGACCTCAACTCCCATAATGCATTGTTGTGCTGCTTCTGAGATGTGGACTGGAATACTTCACACACTACTTCACATTACATGCTAATTCCTAAGGGGCTTTTGTGCATACACATATTGGGTTCACAAACAACATTGCACTTACCTTGGCTGGTACTCGGTTGACCAGAGGTGTCGATATCTGTGACCCCTGTCACAGCTTCAGGGAGGAGTGTGGATTCCACCAGGTCCTCCAGTGGTGTAGATGGTGGTTCGGTTGGTGGTCCGCCACCTGTGCCCCTGGCCTCCGCAAGTCTCCTTGCCACCCTCTCCTTTGCCCCGGAGCACAGGTCGTACCACCTTTTCTTAATCTCCTCTATGGAGCGCTGTGCCACTCCAATGGCGCAGATTTTTCCCTGGATGTCCAGCCATAACCTTCTTTTCTCGCTCTCAGGAACCTGGAGTGAAGATTTCCCAAACAGGCGGTCATGGCTCCTCACAACCTCTTCAGTCAGTACCTCAGCTCCTGTTCACTAAACTTGAGCTTGCGCTTCCTCTCCTGCTTCTCCTGTGATGTTCCTGGGGTCTCCATCCTGGCTCAGGTGTTTCTGCTCCTGCTGAGTGCTGCTCTATGTGGCTGGGCTGCTCTCTCTCAGGATGCTGGTTTGGGTGTGGCACCTGAAACTGCCTGGGATGACTCCTTTCCTGCTGGTGATGTCATCAGGCTCCTCCAGGTGTGCATTCTCGAACTTTCTCGCAATTTGAGATTTTTTACCGAATCGCAAAAAAATAGCAAATGCGAGAATGCAAATTGCGATTCGGTAAATGGGCCTCGCAAACCACAAATAGCGATTTTTAAGAAATCGCTAATTCCGAATCGCGAATTTGTTACATGGCCAATTGCGACTCGGAAATAGCGATTCGCAGACCCCAGTTTTCATACATATGGCCCTAAATTATTTCTAATGCCTAAAAACCAAAAATGCCAACCAGGGGCATCTGGTTGCACTCCACTGGGGCAAAGTCAAAGTTTGAGGCTGACTGCAATGGATCCGGGAGGACAAGGTCAAAATTTTGCCTTCACACTTAGTCACATTATTGGAGCTTTTAATCCTCAACGTCATTCCGTCCTCCTCAGTAAACCGATTTGGATGCAACATCATTGGATTGCCTTTCCGCAAACCCCCTGTCAAATCCTGGAAATCTGGAGCTTTTGAGTGGGACGAATGTAAAATTCAGGCCAGGTCGTTGTTTGACATTGCTGGCTTGGCTCTCATCAACGTGTCGGTCAACTTATGGAGCTTTTTTTCAAAGTTGCTCCATACTTCTCCAATCCTCTGGATCTTCTTCCTTCCAGACATTATTTTTGGGTCCTCAAAGTTCCCACAAACTTGCTCCAAGGTTCCTGGAGCTTTGAGTTGCTCCTTGGAAGTTGGCACTTCAGTTCCCAGAATGCACATGATCAGAATCCTTAATAGGACACCACAGCAGTTCATTTATGGTTCTCTATCTATACTGGGGGTCCCTAAACCTACATGCCCTAACATATATTATGGCCTTACAGGTAGGTTATGAGATCCACATATAATTAGGTCTCATTTGCATATTTCATTTTACAAAGAACATTGGGCTGGGACTGGTTAGCAGTTACCAGGGCAAAGTCAGAGTCAGTACCCACCAGTATCAGTCCATGTTTGGAGGGTGATCAGGGCAAGAAGGGTGAAATTCCCACACTGAGTATGTCTGGGTATGCATCAGTGTGTCCCTGGGTATGTTTGTGTATGCATAAGTGTATGCCTGAGTGTGTTAGTGTATGCATGAGTGTGTGTCTGGGTTTCTCAGTATATGCATCCATGTGTGCCTGGAAGTATCAGCATACGTGTCAGTGTGTGCCTGGTGTGTCAGTGTATGCATCAATGTATGCCTGGGTGTGTCAGCGTATGTGTGAATGTGTGCTTGTTTTTGTCAGTGTATACATCATTGTGTCCCTGGGAGTGTTAGCTTGTGCATAAGTGTGTGTCTGAGTGTGTCCGTATATGCATGAATATATGTCTGGGTTTCCCAGTGTATGCAACAGTGTGTGCCTGGAAGTTTCTGGGTATGTGTCGGTGTGTGCCTCGGTGTTTCAGCATATGTGTTAGTGTGTGCCTGGGTGTGTCAGAGTATGCATCTGTGTAGAACTGGGGATGTGAGTGTATTCATGTGTGTGCTGGGTTGCTTGGTGTGTCATCATTGGCGTTAGTGTGTGCCTGATTGTCTCAGTCTAGATATCAGAGTGTGCCTGGGTGGGTCACCATATGGGTGAGTGTGTGCCTGGGTGTGTCAGTATATGCATCAGTGTGTGCCTGCGTATGTCAGTGTATCCATAAGTGTGTGCCTGTTTGTGTAAGTATATGTATGACTACGTGCAAGGGTGTCTCAGCATGTGTATCAATGGGTGCCTGGCTGTGTCAGAGTATGCATAAGTGTGTGCCTGGGTTTGTTATTGAATGGATGAATGTGTACCTGCGTTTGTCAATGTATGCATAGGTTTGTGGCTGGGGTGTCACTGTATGCATGCATGTGTGAATGGATGTCTCACTGTATGCATAAGTGTTGCCTGGGTGTGTTAGTGTATACATCAGTGTGTGGCTGAATGTTTCAGTGTATGTGTCAGTGTGTGCCTGGGTATGTCAGTGTATGCATCAGTGTGTGCCTGAGTTTGTCAGTGTATGGATCAGTGTGTGCCTGGCTGTGTAGGTATATGCAATAGTGTGTTCCTGGGTGTGCCAATGTATGCATCAGTGTGTGTCTAGGTGTGATAGGGTGCATCAGTGTATGCCTGGATGCCTCAGTCTACACATCCGAGTGTCTGGGTGTGTCAGTTTATGGATGAGTGTATGCCTTGATAAGTTAGTGCATACACAAGTGTACATGTGGATCTATCAGTGTTTTCATTAGTGTGTATTAGTATATCAGTTACCTATGTTTATTTGGAAATGTTTATGTATACTTTATGATTGGCAAAATATATAATAGTTACCTACATTACTACAACACATAGGTCCATTAACCTTTGTAAAAAGAAAGGAAACTTACATGTTAGTTACAGTGTCATTTCATACATTTGTCTATTCAAGTTTCATGATCTGAAATAAAAATAAAAAATGTTAATAATAAAACACAAGACATCTATATCATTATATAGCAATTTTATATATTATCCGAGCATCTCATTTTCCCTTCTTCACTGTTCTCAGCTTCCCATAGGGTTTTACATCATAAAGTGATGCATAGATATTCAACATTGAACTGTGCAGGGAAAAACAATCATAAAGATTGTAATAAAAAAACACAGACATTCATAGTACGCTATTATATATTAACATTACTATGCATGACACTCACTACAACTTATGAACTGTTTCACCTAAACATATTAAGTAGTGTACTAGATATATGCTTAATATAAGTATTTTGGTATATGAAGACTTTATGATGTACTTAACATGTATGAAGGACATCAGTAGATAAAAAAGTTATACAAACATCACCATCGGTAGGCCATATGATGTAGACTTGGACTAGAGTATGTTAGTGTTATAATAATGATTCTTCTTTATTTATTTTCATCTGTTCTTTAAACATCTGTTGGAGTGTCATGGTTTTCTTATCATATTTTGTCCACATAGTTTTATTTTCTAAAAACTACTTGGTTAATCAATAAAGTGTTTAAAATTATTGTTTTATCTATCAGCTGCTGGCTCAGCCAGCAGCATGTTCAGGGAGTGATGGGCTTGGCAACAGGAGGTAGGAGGTGGAATGAGGAGAGAGCGTGCACCTGAGTGTGCATGTGCATTGGGCTGGCTGTCTCAGGCTGGCCAAACACACATGCGCACTTAGGCTTCTCTAGCCCGGCTGTGTTGAACAGCCAGGCTGAAGAAAGTACAGAGACCCCAGGGTTGTGTCAGAGCAGCAGTCCAAGCTGCTCAGACCAATCCTTGCACTGCTTGCATGATAGGTTTAGCATGAAAGCAGCACCAGGATTGCGATGGAGCCTGTGCTGGTGTCCAATATAGAGTGAAGAGAAGCAACATGGCAGGGGGTGGTGACGACGGCAATGACAAAAGATACTTAATTTTTTTTAATAATAATCCCCCCCATCCCCGTCCCTCCCCTTGATATTTGTGGCAGGCGCTTCTGGGTACAAGGGAAACTACAAAGAAAATACCTTGCCGTACTACTGAGAAACAGCAACAGTTGCATATTTCTAGAAGAATACGTGTGTAAATTATTAGTAAATGTGCCTTTGAACTTTGATTTTTTTAATCTTTTTCTCCACTGATGGAAAATACTTTTTTCCCCATTGATAAACCCCACCCACTGCTCCCTCACACATTCTGATGATGCTCCCTTACGAATTCTACTCTGACTTGTGATAGAAGTAAATCTCCAGTATGCAGCAAGGACCCTTGGTGGAATCAGGTCTCATTCACAATAAACAAAATAAATGGTTAGCCCCAAAACCACTTGACTGTGCGCAGAAGGAACTAGGTGCAAGGACCAGTCACCCATCCCAAATCATCTTTGGATGGCCCTTGGCTGTGCCGAGCAGGCTCTAGTCTCATGTCCTAGTCTCTAGCTGAGGTTTGTGCACACCAGGCTCTGTCTTCACAACCTGGTCACGAGCTGTTCTCTTCAACTAAACTACATCTTATCCAAACTTATTGCACTTGTCCTCTGGTTGTGCACAGCAACATCTGGAAGCATGGCTTGATCTAACGCTATTCCCCTGCATTTAACCTATGCCTCATCTAATTTAGCTACACATGGCCTTCGACTATGCCCAGCATGCTCTCGCTTCCCAATCAAATTAGCTGCACACACCCTATAAAGTAGTTGCCTTCTCCAGAGGACTTTCCTCCTTTTCTGTGGGATTGGACTTGCCTAGACCAGGTGCAGTATGAAGAGTTAGTTAGCATATACATATTTCTTCCCAAATCATTCAGGTCTCAGAAACTAAGAGAAGCACTGTTAATGGCTCTAAGGATGGGAGGCCTTTGAGCCTACTGCTGGCAAATAGAGTAGTTATTGTTGCCTAGTAGGGGGAGACAGAGTGCTGCAAACTGATTGTGGCTGAGCCAGGGAAATATGAAAATTCTCAAAGTGCTATAAGGAGTACAGTTATCACAAAAGTGACAATAGACTTGCACTTGTTCTGCATTCGTATCATAAAATTGATAATTGTTAGCTCTAGGCATCCACATGGCGAAACTGTCTGGTGTTGCAGATTGTTCTCATAAGGTATAATACAGAGAGTGCTCATCCTTTTCAGAAACTACTACAGGCCTACTTTATTAATGTCCATTCCCATTTTAAGGCCTACACTAGGTGAACACCAATCCCTAGAGGGTCCCTACTATGACAGGCTACCTGTGTGCAGACACCTGGCTGGCTTAGACAGCCCTCTCTCAGGTTCAGCATATGCATGTGCTCAAGTGTATGCTCAAGTCTTAGTGTATAACTAGCCTGACATCTCTTAGCCTAGCTGTGCAGTAGCAACCTTCTTCTAAATGGCTGACACTGGTGGTTAGCACTCTCATTTCATTTCCAAAGAATTTACCATGCAAGACTCCCTCACAATAGAAGTCCAAAACCAGGCAGTCCAAAGTACAAAATGTAGGAGGGGCTATATTAGTGGAACCCACTTTGCTACACGTAGGGTCATCTTTTTTCTCTTGCACCTACAGTGAATGCCATTGTCCTTTAATCCGTTTTGAAGTTAGTGATTGTTTACTCATGAAAGAGCATAGGTACCTCCTCTCTGAACCTCTGCTTATACAAAGTGTGGTGACTCACCAGAGGTAGAGCATGTTTTGATTTTAGGAAAGCCACTATCCTATTTGTTGGAGCGTGTTGTTTTGGCTACAAATGCAACTATCGAAAAAGCTTGTGGTACAGAGCTGACCCCTGCAATGGTCACTCTGACATCAGCTGGGCACGAAATGCTAGTTATGCACCTTTGGCATAACTTTTGTTTTCGAGGTGACTGCTCTCTACCAGTGACCTTCATTCAGGACATTTGTATAGTTTAGTAGAAGCACATAACGTTTTAACATACTGCACTGTGAATTTTCTGTGCCATTAGCTATTTATTTCTCATTTTGTCATCTTCCCTGTGAATTTTGCACAACCAGAGAGTTCTTCAGTATGTCTAACTGCTGCAATAATATTTGCTCCAATAACCAGACTGTGATCAGATTGTCTTAAGAATATTCTTTTTAAAGCCCCTTCCTTCCAAAATAATTATTATTAGATTTTAAATGTATCACTGATTAGATAATCATAAATATCGATAACATATAGCTATATGCCAGAAGAGAGAGAGGTTGCTACGACTAATTTTGTCTCTGGCATTACTTTAAAACAGGTGTGTATTGGATCTGATTTTCTAAATTACAAACAGAGGAGATCAGTTTCCATCACTTAACTGCTAGGTGTCCTCTGCAGAGTTGCTGGATGGTATATATGTCTGTTGTTCCATTATTTAATAAGAAGGCACATGAAGCTCTTGCTAATTTTGATGGATACCTAGCAGAATGCCTTTTCCTTCTTTGGTCTTCTTCAGTGGTACAAGCTAATTAAATAATGTATTGAATTGTATTGGAAAATGGATTATTACCTTCACTTAGGTCTTTTTAGGTCTAAGTAAATTAAACCCAGCTCAACCCTTGGTAGCTTGGCAACAAGCGACAAGGCTTAATTTAGGACACGTATGTGTAAAGCATTTAAAAATCACAAAACAGTAAATAAGTATAACACAAAACACAATAAAAATCCAACACCAATTTATCAACATAGATTATATTTTTATCTTTAAAATGACACCAAAATGACTAAAATCGGATGAGGGGAACCGGAGCGTAGAATTTTTAAAGAATTAATGCTTTTTAGCGCTTAGAAATGAATAGCGCCAATCTGGTCATCTGGTCACACCTTGACCGGGGCAAAGTCAAAGTTTGAGGCTGACCGTGATGGAGCCCTGCTTAGTACAGCTCGCAGGAGGTCTCGGTCAAAAGTTTACCTTCAGACTTAGTCGTTTTTCTGGAAATTTTCTTCAGTGGAACCAAGTCGCCAGTCCAATCCGACCTCCAGGAACTCTTCCTCAGATACGTGTCGCGGTAGCCCTCAGTGGAGATTTTTACCTTCGGACTTAGTCATTTTTTTTAGATGAAAATCCTTCGACCGCAGCAAACCTGAATCTTGATCCGACGTCCCTGGAACTCTCTTTGGATACACTGGCTGGGAGGTCCCTGCCTACTTCCTATGTTCAGACTTAGTCACTTTTTCTGAGATTTTCTTCACCGGGATGGACCTGCAAGGTTCTTTTGAGGTCCACAGCTCACCCTAAGGTTCCAGAAGCTCTGAGATGCTCCTTGAATGTGCGGACTACAACTCCCAGAATGGACAGTGGTCAGCTGGTCAATTTCTTCAGGACTTGGTGCAGGGGGCTCTGGTTAGCAAGTTTTCACCTGCAGCAAACAGGGGGTTCCTCCTTGAACCAGTTGAAGCCAGGCAAAGTCCTTCTTGTGGTAAAGCCCAAGTGTGCAGCTGGTGTAGTCCTCCAGAGTGCAGTGTCCAGATTCAGGTCAGGGGTCCAGCAGGGCAGTCCTTCTTCTTCTGTAGTTCTTCCTTGTTGGAATCTGGTAGGGATCTGAGGTGTGGGTGCAGGTCTGCCAGTTTTATCCTTGCTCCTGGGTGAAAAACAGAGGGGTCCTGGTTATCCAATCAGGTGCAGAGTCCTTCCCCTCTGATGACCACTTCCTGGGAAGTATGGCAAAAATCAATCCCAGGGAACAATAGTCTTCAAAAATCCATCATGGCTGAAAGTGATTTTTGGAGGTTACATCTGGCTGAACCTACCCACTGGTGTGGCTAAAAATCTTTAACACACCCTTCTCCTGCCCTCTTCTAATATAATCAATGAGGCACCTAAATGTCTGGGTTTGCAGGATGTGAGGGAGGTGCTGGGTTGCTCCAAATGTCCTTCCCTGCCTTTGAATACCAGTTTGGCAGCACTCCCCCTTCCTGCCTCTCCATCAGCTGAGGGAAGATCTCCTCCCCCAGGCACAACTCTTTGTGTTGAACCAGACCCGTTTACACCTCATCAAGGCAGCCTGGCCAGGCTGCCAGAGGGTGGCCAATCAGAGCAAAGCAGCAAAAACACTGCAGGGTTAAAGTTGGCAAATTTTCAGGTAAAGTTTAAAACTCTTCACCTGAACAAGATATATTAAATCCAACAATTAGAAGTTGTGGTGTTTATTGTAACAATTAATTTGATACCAAACAAGGTATCTTTCACTTAAGGGTACTTTAAAAATGAAAATAAAGACTCCCCATTCTGGCCTATGGAGGCCAGTCACTACAATGAGGGCAAAACAAATGTGTCTGTTTTACCTCACCAGGGCTTATAAAACTATTTTTATAAGGTCCCTGTCTATAGTTACATGGCACCCAGCCCTAGGGGCACATATGGCACACCTTAGGGGTGACTTATATGTACAAATAAGGTAGTTTAAGACTGGAACTACTTTTAATTCCAAAGTAGAATTTGCATATAACTTTCATTTAAAAGCAGCCGGCAAAGCAGGCCTGCCTTTAAAATGACACTGGGCACCTCAGCAGTGCACCTATCAGGGTACCACCTACGCTGGGGTCCCTAAACCTACATGCCCTACCATATACTAGGGGCTTATAGGTAGGTTGACTTAGCCAATTATAATTAGCCTGATTGGCATACTCATTTTAAACAGAACGCAGGCCCTGGGACTGGTTAACAGCACCCCGGGCACCATCAGAGTTAGGAAAACACCAGCAAAAAGTGAAAAAAGGGGGGCAAAAAGTCAGGGAGTCTCTGCAATCAGCCCCGTTTTCAGTTCAGTGTACGTTGTTCCTGGAAATTATATGGAAAAATAATTAAGCTTAATAATTCTTTCAAAAATGTTTAACAAGTTATAAGGCAAAATTAAAATATAAGTTAATTTAAAATATTATTAACTAGGCTAGAATTTACAAAATAAAATGTCACAGCACAAATCATTGAAGTAAATGTTTATTTATTAATACATTTTTAGTTTAAAGTAATGTATTTTATCAAATAAGTTAGTTATTAATTATCAAAAGGATACTCTATGTATTTTTTATTTAAACAAAGTTTTTAACACTAAAACATTTGTATGTATTTACTTTAAAAGTCAAAAAAGAAGTAATATATTTAGTTCATCTATCCAACGGGAAGTTATATTAAGTCCTTGCCTCTGTTAAGTTGATTGGGAGTAAGCTGCAGTGTCTGTGAGTGGGTGGCTGGTTGTGTTGCTGGAATTACTTCAGTGCTGGAGCACACTTTCAACAGTTTTGGCACCTTTTTGGCTGTAGTAACTTTCTATAGCAAGAGACATACTTTTGTGTTGTTAGGCGTTATGGTTTTGTATGTTCTTGCTTAACCCCCATTTTATCTTGTCCTTAAATCCCTCTCCTTTACATGTAAATATTGCCCATTTTTGAGTGACTCCCCCATGCTACATTTCTACTAAAACTTTGACCTACATGTGTTGAAATATCTGCACTTGTTGTGGAAATCTCCATGCAGTGATGACAGGAGTGAACTGTAGTTTGTAGTACAAGAGTAGTAATACTGTAGTCATAGTAAATATACTATAAAATACAGTTTGTGAATCAGCCCCAAAAAGGTGCAGTTGTAGAGTGCTTTTTTCACATTTTTGGTGCTACAGACAAATAGCAGATGTTACCTAAATGGACCCAAAAGAGTTAGAAATTGTGGCCATGGGGTCAACACAGATCCATTAAGTGGATGCATTAGCAAAACAAACTAGCGTTAGTGGCTTCACTAACATTTTATGTATTGGAATTCAATATGATGCTTTCTTGAAACATATATGACATTGAAAAACACTTAGCTGCTGTTATATGTGTCATCCTTGGCATAGTCTCCCCTGTCTTTTTGCCTCTGCTTCTTATGTTGTAACTGTGTGCTGTTGTGACTGTTTTTGCTGGTTTCTGATACTCTGAGCACTTTACCACTGCTGACCAGTGCTAAAGTGAAACTGCCCTCTGTGTAAACTCTATGTGTAATTGGCTTTTCCATGATTAGCATATTTGATATACTAGTAAAGTGCACTAGAGGTGCCAGGGCCTGTACTACAAATGCTGCTAGTGGGCCTGCAGCAGTGACTGTGCCACCCACATAAGTAGCCCAGTAAACGTGGCTCAAACCTGCCACTGCAGTGTCTGTGTGGCAAGTGTACACACTCATTAGTCCCATACCTTTCCTTTTTGTACATGTAAGGGACCCCTAAGATAGGCCTAGGATAGCCCCATAGACAGGGTGCAATGTATGTTAAAGGTAGGACATGCAATGATGTGTCTTACATGTCCTGACAGAGAAACACTGCCAAATTTCATTTTTCACTGTTGCAAGGCCTATCTCTCTCATAGGTTAACATGGGGACTGCCTTTAAATACCTTTTAAGTTGAGTTTCCCATTGGGAGCAAATAAAGGACTGGCGTTTGGGGTCTCTGAACTCACAGTTTAAAAATACATATTTTAGTAAAGTTGTTTTTTAGATTGTTAATTTGAAAATGCAACTTTTAGCAAGTGGACATTTTCTTGCTTAAACACTTTGGGGATCATTACAACCCTGTGACGATTGCACCGCCAACAGGCTGGCGGTGCAATCCCGGGAATTATGAGCCGACACATTTGCCCCGGTGGTGATAATCCCCCTGACAGGGCCCCATGCAGCTTTTCACTGTCTGCCTGGCAGACAGTGAAAAGTGCGATGGGTGCAACTGCACCCGTCGCACGGCCGCTACACCGCCGGCTCCATTTGGAGCCGGCTCCTGTGTTGCGGCCGAGATCCCCGCTGGGCCTGCGGGTGGAAACCAGGGATCTCACAATGACTTCGGCGGGAGTGCGGCTGCATTGGCGGCCGCCTGGCGGTCAGATCTTGGCGGGCAGCGGAAGCCGCCCACCAAGGTCATAATGAGGGCCTTTGTGCCTCTGTCTGCTTGTGTATTCCATGTCTGGGTCAGACAAACAGTAGGGCTGCTGTGAATTCCCTCTAGACAGTGACACAAAGGGAGCTGGGGTGTAGCCTGCATAACCTGATGAGTCTCCTGTGCTAGAGTGGGGAGGGAGGAGCTGACACTTACACCTGAAAGGGCTTTGCCTGTCCTCACACAAGTCTCCAACCCCCTGGTGTGTGTCTGGGGCCAGGCATGAGCATGGTAGGATCTGGTGCCGAGCAGAGACTTTGCTTTGATGTTTTCCTACTTCAAAGGCAGAAAGGTGTATTAGTAGAGGACACAAAACCCCTTATTTTAGGATTACTTCTGAATCAAGAGGAACCTCTGCCAAGGAGAAGAGCTGAAGAACTGGAGGAGGAGTACTGCTTTGCTGGGTTGGCCTACAGTTGCTGCTTCTGACTGAAAGAGGACAAAGACTGGACTTTGTGGTATATTCCCACTTGTGAAATGTATCAAAGGGCTTTGACTGAGCTTGCCTCCTGTTTTGAAGTTTCAGGGCCATTAAAGACTTCCTCTGCCAGCACCTGGACTTTCTGATGAGACTCCTGCACTGCTACGTGTTGCCCTATCCAGTCACTGGGCCCTTGAAAGGTGAAGCTGATAGAACAAAGACTGAAATATACTCACAGAAAGCCGCACAGGGAAAATTTCAACACACCACCTGCAACGCAGCTATAAAAGCTATGCACTACCGGCATCGAGGCTGAAATCGAGGCACCACCTGCATCAAGGCTGGGAAATTGATGAACCCCTGTATCACAGCTGGAGAAAAGACACAAACACCCACTTGAAACTGCTGAAAACTATGCAAACCCCACGCAACATGGTCTTCTATTACCATGCAGCCAGATTTCTCAAGCATCACTGTTGGGCATCAAAATCACCCGAGGTCCCGTCTGGAATACGATGCACGGCCTCACTTGAGAGTGAGAAAACAATGCATTGCTGACTTTTTCGTCGCACGCTCGCCCGTGCTGCTTCATTTTTGTCACAAACCAGGTACTTTGTGTAACAACAATGTTTCCATTCTTTTCTATGGAGTAAGACTCTATTATTTTAAAAATTCATAAATTTACTTGTGCATGTTGAATTTTTGTTGTTTTGGTCTTGTTTGATTTAGATAAAAAAATGTCAATTTTTCTAAACTGGTGTGGTGTCTATTTTGTAGTGTCTTTCACTGTGAAACTGCATGTGTTGGTACAACTACATTACACATTGCCCTTGAGATAAGCCTGACTGCTTATGCCAAGCCACCCAGGGAGTGAGCAAGGGTTATCGTAAGGGACGATCTTTCTTGCCCTGACTTGAGTGAGGGTTCCTGTTTGACAGAGTGCAAACTGACTGCCAACCAGAGACCGCATTTCTAACACTCATTACATGTATAAGGGATATATTGTGTCTTTTTTGAATCATGACTTATCAGATGTATTTATTTTTGTCACAAATTTGTCTGAGTCTGTTCTATTGAACCTGCTTTGCCACATACATTTCTTTGTGTAATTTAATTGTTAAAAAAAAATCTTGTGTTGATTGGACTGTGCATATAGGTATGATTATTCTCCCATATGTGTGCATATATTTTTTTCATCTTTTATTTAGGGACCATTGTTTCTTTAAGCATACTCTTCCAGTACAAATTCCAGTGTCTAGACAAACATGAAATAATCCCAACCACTAGATGTGTGCAGTCAGCTTCAGCAGACATGCAATGCATGGAGTTTTTTAGAAATTAAAATGTTTCTCCTTGTCAGTGCCTTCTTTAAGTAGGTTTTATATTTTGGTGCAAAGCCCAGTCTGGCTATGTTAGACAGGCAGGCTTTAAGTGAAATTGTTTGGGTGTTTGCACTGATCCACCCAAGTAATTCCCCAGTAAGATCAACTTGACACGTTGCCAGGCAAATTAGTGCATTGAGAACCATGACACCTTTCCTATGTAAATGCCTTTTCTGCTCAACTAAATATATACTAAGCATAACTTTGTGTTGTTTTCCCATTGTACAAGGCCCTTGGTAAATCTTGGCCTAGGTACACAACATGTTTGATAATTCACCCCAGTTCCATCCTTTTTCAAGAATACATGTTTTGCAAAGAAACTTTAGCCAGCAGGAACACTGATATGTATGGGATGTGTCCCTGAAAATATATTAGTAAGAGTGGTGATTTGTTTACATTTTTGGAAAACTAATCCATTTGTTTTATTTAGTTCCTAATTATTGTTCAGCTCCTGGAACTGGGCTACAAGCATTGCAGTAGTAAAAAGGTTAATTTGCACTAATAACTAAAAGAATATAATTAGAATTTGTACTGATTGAGAAGTGCAAAAATACATTTTCACCGATCACTGCATGGATTAATTTGCATGTACTAAATATTAGATTTGCACTGGTCTGTTAGTGTAGTTTCAAACAAATCATTGCTTGATCACCACTGCAAAATTAAATAGTCACCTGGCACTGAAATGTCCTTTGAATTCGGCATAATGGCAGCCTATAGAGGCAGGGATGACAGGATAGCTAAGTATTTGTAACGTCATGGGGTCTGGACTTCCTGAGTAGTATGGGCAGCGGCTCCTTTTTGGTTGCTCCATTCCAATGCATTGTTCGTACTCACTATTCATGTTAGCCAGCATTCCACTTGGCGATCAATGTGTACACTGCACCTACACTGCCCACCTCTTTTTGTGCTCACCCTGGTTGGAGCTTATGAGTTTTTGATACTCTCACTGGACTCTGATTCTGGTTCTTATGTTTTCTATTTCTGTGGCATTGGTATGGCTTCTTTTGTTACTGTGGCTCCTCTGTAACCTCCTCAGTTGCTATAACTCAGCTTCATGCTTCTCTCTGTGACTCTGGATTAGGTTCATAGAGGTCAGCGATTTTGAAACGGGTTTATAATTTGCTGCAATTCATATATGGTGCATTGTTTTGATGCATATCTATATATCTTTCTTACAGTTTACAGGTCTATATTTGTAAGTCTTGAACTCAATTGTGCAATGTGGTCAAATAGTTCCTCATAGAGATGTGGTATTGGACCTCCGAGAAGTCCTGTGGAGAGATTACATCCAGAAATTAAAAAGCATATTTACTGGACCATCTTAATCAAATTCTTCAATTTTTATGGGAGCCTAATACTTCCACTCAAGGAGGCACCTCTAGTGGCAATACAGCAGAACTTGTTTCTGCTCCTGAAACTCCCATCTCATGAAATGCTCTCCTCTGGATGGCTACACTAGAGCAATTTCAGGAAATCATTTTTCCTATCCCTTCTGGCTCAATGCATCTTACAACTCTAGTCACACCCAAAGTTATTTTTGATTTTTGTGTCTACAGTCTAATTCATTTTGTTCTAGCTAATCAGGGATGGTATTGACTGTGTAAGACCCATCCAATTGTGTACTAAAGCACTTGGTTACAGCTGTACAAAGCATCCATTAGAGCTCCTAGCGTTTATTGGTTCAGGAGCCTCAGGGTATTTTATTGACATGAATAATATTGGAATTGCTTGTTATGCTTGTTGTACAAAATTCTTGAAATTACACCATTATGTCACAACATATAATTAGGGACCAATTGTGGTAAAAAGTAGCATGAACGCATGAGAACAAAAGAGTGCAAGCAGCTGTTGTGGATAGTGCCTTTGTTTTTTTGCACTATTTTTGAGTGCAAAATGTTTCCTCATGTCAAAAATTGGCGCAAGGGCGCATTTCATGCTAAAATAAATGACAGATTTCCATTTCATATAATTACACTTATTTGTGCCATAATCTTTTTTGAAAATTCATTGTAAATTCAAAAAAGCAAATTACACAAATTACTCACACACCTCTTAACTAACATATACAAAATGTAATCACACTCCTCCTGCAATGAAGGAAGAGAACAAACCTATCAAGGAGATTGATTCTATAGCTTTAATGACTGTTGAGGTAAGCAATAAACTTAAAATCGGATTTTGGCATCTAATTTTGGACATTGTGAAAGTATTAATTTTGATTTAACTGACATTCTAAGCTTTTGTGTAGAGACACCTAGGCTGTGTCAACACAAACCACACATCGATTGGACATTGTGCACAATTCATTTCATATAAGCTTTATGCAAAAGTCATTGTTTTCCTAGTGGTTCATCTTCTTTAACCCTTGGGTGCCGAGGATGTAACGGTTACGTCCTCACCTGCACTGCTTGGGTGCTGAGGATGTAACCCTTGGAGGCAGATCGGCCTCTGTTTATTAGGCCAATCTGCTCCCAAAGGTGGGCAGAAACCACTAGACACCAGAGAATTTTTTAAGCCACAATTTCACGTAAGTGGAGCGACCCCTCAGGCAAGGGTCGCACCCCTGAGGGGACAAATATTTTTAGGACATTTCTGCCCTCTTGGGGGCAGATCGGCCTATTTTAATTAGGCAGATCTGTCCCCAAGGGGGGCAGAAGCCACTAGGCACCAGGGATTTTAGTTTTGTATTTTTTACAGATGGGAAGTGACTCCTTAAGCAAGGGACGCTCCCCTGGGGGACAATTTTATAATTTATCATTATAATTTTTATAATAGGCCATTTCTGCCCACCTTGGGGGCAGATAAGCCTATTTTTCTTTGGCTAATCTGAAACCACTAGACACCAGGGATTTATTTGTGCCAATTTCATGCAAGGGAAGCAACCCCTTAGGCAAGTGTCACTCACCTGGGGGCAAATTTATTTTTGGCCATTTCTGCCCCCTTAGGGGCAGATCGGCCTATTTTAATTAGGTTGATCTGACCTTAGGCAAGGGTCGCTCCCCTGAGGGGGCAAATATATTTTAGGCCATTTCTGACCCCCTTGGGGGCAGATTGGCCTACTTCTATTAGGCTCATCTATCCCCAATGGGTGCAGAACCACTTGGGCACCAGGGATTGGTGTGTGTGTTTTGTGTGGGAGGGCTGCCCCTTAGGTAAGGGTTGCTCTCCATGGGGGCACATTACTGTTGGCCATTTCTGTCCCAGTTGGGGGCAGATCAGCCTATTTTTGTATGGCCTATCTGCCCACAAGGGGGGCAGAAAGCCCAGCAGAGACCAGAGAAGAATTGTTTTTAAAAAAGTGGGTTGGGGTATGGCCATATCCCCACCCCAAATATATGGGGACAAAGTTGTTCTGCCCACTTGTGGTCAGATGGGGCAATTATTCCCGCTCAATTCCCTAGGGGGGCGGGGCAGAAAGCCACTAGACACCAGAGATTTTTTTCAGCGACAATTTCACGTAAGTGGAGCGACCCCTCAGGCAAGGGTCACACCCCTGAGGGGGCAAATATTTTTAGGACATTTCTGCCCCCTTGGGGGCAGATCGGCCTATTTTAATTAGGCGGATCTGTCCCCAAGGGGGGCAGAAGCCACTAGACACCAGGGATTTTACTTTTGTATTTTTAACAGATGGGAAGTGACTCCTTAAGCAAGGGACGCTCCCCTGTGCGACAATTTTATGATTTATTATTATAATTTTTATAATAGGCCATTTCTGCCCACCTTGGGGGCAGATAAGCCTATTTTTCTTTGGCTAATCTGCCCCCAATGGGGGCAGAAACCACTAGACACCAGGGATTTTTTTGTGCCAATTTCATGCAAGGGAAGCAACCCCTTAGGCAAGTGTCACTCACCTGGGGACAAATTTATTTTTGGCCATTTCTGCCCCTTTAGGGGCAGATCGGCCTATTTTAATTAGGTTGATCGGACCTTAGGCAAGGGTCGCTCCCCTGAGGGGGCAAATATATTTTAGGCAATTTCTGACCCCCTTGGGGACAGATTGGCCTACTTCTATTAGGCTTATCTATCCCCAATGGGGGCAGAAACCACTTCGGCACCAGGGATTGGTGTGTGTGTGTTTTGTGTGGGAGGGCAGCTCCTTAGGTAAGGGTTGCTCTCCATGGGGGCACATTACTGTTGGCCATTTCTGTCCCAGTTGGGGGCAGATCAGCCTATTTTTGTATGGCCTATCTGCCCACAAGGGGGTCAGAAAGCCCACAAGAGACCAGAGAAGAATTGTTTAAAAAAAAGAGGGTTGGGGTATGGCCATATCCCCACCCCAAATATATGGGGACAAAGTTGTTCTGCCCACTTGTGGTCAGATGGGGCAATTATCCCCGATCCATTCCCAGGGGGGGTGGGGCAGAAAGCCACTAGATTCCAAGGAATTGAAATTAAAAAATAGTGGGGTGGTCTGTACCAACCAGTATGGTCATGGGCATTCCCCCACCTCAACTGAAGGGGGTAACAGTGTATCAACTCTCCCCCTGCACACTAATTAATCTTATCCGAATGGCAAGCAAGAGGACATTTGATTATTTTGGGTTTTAGTTTTACATTTGTGCCATAAGAGCTTCCCTAACTCTCAAAATTGTCCCACTTGGAATGGTGAGGCCTGCACTTTTTGGACTCTGGGACACTGCCATGTAGAAAAATCTACGAGACCTAGACACATCTGAAAATTTAACATCTGAGTGAGTCCAGGGTGGTGTGCTTCACATGCACCCCGCACCACTTTCTTACCCACAATGACATGCAAACCTCTATCTTTGCTTGAAATCACACATTTTTCCCATATTTTTGTGATAGAGCCATCCAAAATCTGCAAGAATCCACAAAATTCCTACCACTCAGCATTGTCCCATCTATACTAATAAAAATTCTGCCCCACTTGTCAGTCTAAGAATGTTTTTTTTTCAAACTTCATTTTTGGACCCGCTTTGGTTCCCCCTCAATTTTGACATGTTTTAGGCCCTTACAGGTGCTAGGCCCACCTACAAAAGTGAGGTATGATTTTTATCGAGAGACTGAGAAGAATGTTGAGTGCTAGGAAATTTGTCCTGGTGCAGTGATCTCACAAAGAAATGTGGGGTAAATGTGATATTTTAGCTAAATCTGAGCATTGCTGAGGAATCTGGGTAAGAAAACACTGGGGGATCTACACAAGTCACAACTCCCTGGACTCCATTGGGTATCTAGTTTTAAAAAATGTCTGGGATTGGTAGGTTTCCTTAGATGGCTGGTGAGCCCAGGACCAGAAACGCAGGTGCCCCCCCCTGCAAAAACAGGTAGTTTTGTAATTGATCATTTTGATGTGTCCACATAGTGTTTTGGGGCAGTTCCTGTCACGGGCACTAGGCCTACCCACACGAGTGAGGTACAATGTGTATTGCAAGATGTGGGGGAATACTGGGTAGATGGAAGTTTGTGGCTCTCCTCAGATTCCAGACTTTTGCAGCACCGGAAGATGAGGAAAAAGTTTTTTGTTTTTTTTTACAAATTTTAAGGTTTGCTAAGGATTCTGGGAAACAGAACCTGGTGAGAGCGCCACAGGTTTCCCCATCCTGAGTTCCCCTATGTGTCTAGTTTTCAGAAATGTACAGGTTTGCTAGGTTTTTTTAGGTGCCAGATAAGCTAGAGGCCAAAATCCACAGCTAGGCACTTTAAAAAAAAAACAGGTCAGTTTTCTTTTGAAAAATGAGATGTGCACTCCATTGGGTTTTGGGGCATTTCCTGTCATGGACACTAGTCCTACCCACACAAGTGAGGTACCATTTTTATCGGGAGACGTGGTGGTATGCCTGGTGGAAGGAAAGCTGTGGCTCCTCTCAGATTCCAAAACTTTCTATCACCAAAATGTGAGGAAAAAGTATTTGTTTGCCACATTTTGAGATTTGCAAAGGATTCTGGGTAACAGAACCTGGTGAGAGCGCCACAAGTTACCCCATACTGGGTTTCCCTAGGTGTCTAGTTTTAAAAAATGCAAAGGTTTGGGAGGTTTTCCTAGGTGCCGACTGAGCTAGAGACCAAAATCCACAGCAAGGCCCTTTCCAAAAAACACGTCAGTAGTCAATGTAAAGTTTAATGTGTCCATGTTGCCTTTTGGGGCGTTTCCTGTCGCGGACACTAGGCCTAACAACACAAGTGAGGTACCATTTTTATCGAGAGACTTGGGGAAATGCTGGGTCGAAGGAAATTTGTGCCTCCTCTCAGATTCCAGAACTTTCTTTCACCAAAATGGGAGGAAAAAGTGTTTTTTTGCCAACATTTGAGGTTTAGGGTAAAAAAACCTGGTGAGAGCCCAAAAGTCACCCGATTCTGAATTTCTCTAGGTGTCTAGTTTTGACAAATGTAAAGGTTTGCTAGTTTTCCAAGGTGCAGGCTGAGCTTGAGGCCAAAATCCACAGCTAGGCACTTTGCAAAAATTAGGCCAGTTTTCTTTGGGAAAATGTGATGTGTCCATGTTGTGTTTTGGGACATTTCCCGTTGCGGGCACTAGGCCTACCCACACAAGTGAGGTACCATTTTTATCAAGAGACTTGTGAGAATGCTTGGTGGAAGGAAATTTGTGGCTCCTCTCAGATTCCAGAACTTTTTCTAATCGAAATGTGAAGAACAAATATTTGTTTTGCCAAATTTTGAGGTTTGCAAAGGATTCTGGGTAACAGAACCTGGTGCAAGCCCCACAAGTCACCCCATCCTGGATTTCCCCAGGTGTCTAGTTTTCACAAATGCACAGGTTTGGTAGGTTTCCCTACGTGCCGGCTGAGCTAGAGGCCAAAATCCACTGCTAGGCACTGTCCAAAAACATGCCATATTTCAGTGTAAAAATGTGATGTGTCCATGTTGCGTTTTCTGTCGCGGGCATTTGGCCTACCCACATAAGTGAGGTACCATTTTTATCGGGAGACTTGGAGGAACACAGAATAGAAGAACAAGTGTTCTTGCCCCTTGTCATTCTCTACATTGTTTCTTCCAAATGTAAGACTGTATAAAAAGATGTCTATTTGAGAAATGCCCTGTAATTCACATGCTAGTATAGGGACCCCAGCATTTGAGAGATGTGCAAAACACCACCCCTTCTCAACACCTTATCTTTTGCCCATTTTGGAAATACTTGATACCTATTTTTCACTCTTTATATTTCACCAAATGATTTGCTGTATACCCAGCATACAATGAAAACCCATTGCATGTGAAGCTCATTTATTGGCTCTGGATACTTATGGCTCTTGATGAACCTACAAGCCAGCAGACGTAACAGTATATTGTTTTAAAAAATCTGCCATACCTGGAAAAAGTTATAGAAGAAAACATGGACAGAAATGGCTCTTTTTTAACCTCAATTTCAATATTTCTCATTTAAGCTGTTACTGTCTGTAGAAAAACCTTGAAGGATCTACACAAATGACCCCTTGCTGAATTCAGAATATTGTCTACATTTTAGAAATGTTTTGCTGTCTGGGATCCAGCATTGGTTTTACACCCATTTCTGTCACTAACTGGAAGGAGGCTGAAAGCACACAAAAAATAGTAAAAATAGGGTATGTCCCAGTAAAATGCCATTATTGTGTTGAAAAATGTAGTTTTCTGATTCAAGTCTGCCTGTTCTTGAAAGCTGGGAAGATGGTGATTTTAGCAACGCAAACCCTTTGTTGATGCCATTTTTAGGGGAAAAAACACATGCTTTCTTCTACAGCCCTTTTTCCCATTTTTGTTTTTTAAAAAACAAACTTTTAGCAGTATTTTGGCAAATTGTTTGGTCTCCAGGGGAACCCACAAACTCTGGGTACCTCTAGAATCCATAGGATATTGAAAAAAAAGTATGCAAATTTGGCATGGGTAGCTAATGTAGACAAAAAAATATGAGGGCCTAAGCTCGAACTACCCCAAATAGCCAAAAAAAAGGCTTGGCACAGGAGAGGGAAATGGCTTGGCAGTGAAGAGGTTAATTAGACCTCTTTTGAGTTGATTTATTTTAATTCAAAAGAAGGAGACTTCAGATTACCTGAAACTGATGCAATTTTCAGCATGTGTTCAGTGAAAATGTGAGCAGTTTTTTACAACCTCATAGGTAGTATGATTGCTCATTAAATTACGCAAAGATGAAACCAGGATGAATGGAGTCCATACCTATGAAGTAAGATGAGTACCATCAAAATATCTTAAGGACAATCGATCTAAATGGTTCATTCAGCACTACACATCTCCTGTACGGAAATGTGTATATTTTGAACCAACATCTAGGGGGTCATTACGACCCTGGCGGTCGGCGGAGAAGCGGCGGTCTTACTGCGAACAGGCTGGTGGTAAAAATTATGAAATTATGACCATAACTGTTACCGCCATGGTCAACCGCCACTTCTCCGTTCCGCCCGCCAGGGCGGAGACGACCGCTGGGCTGGAGCCTGGGTCTCCAGCCCGGCGGTCGTCACAATACCGCCGGCGGTATTATGACCCGGCTGACCGCCATGGATTTCATGGGGTTTGGAACCACCATAAAATCCATGGTGGTGAGCAATATCAGTGCCAGGGAATCCCTTCCCTGGCACTGATAGGGGTCTCCCTTCACCCCCCACCCCCACCCCGAGTCCTTCCCCTACACCCCCCACCACCCCGCCACCCCCCAAAGGTGGCAGGACCCCTCTCCCCACCCTTACCCCTGACATTACCTTACACATACACACCCGACACGCACTCAGGCACCACCAACACACATACACGCACACACACCAACATACATGCCAACTGCCACACACACAGTCATACACGCACACCCTCATTCAGACATACAGGCACACATCCATACAGACATACATACAAACAGACACACACTCATTGCCAAACACACAACACCCCCGCATGCATACACGCACTCACACAACCGCTCTACATACATACACGCACACCACCATGCACGCAGACAACACCCAACACCCCACCACCCCCCCAACAGATGATCAACTTACCTGGTTCGTTGATCTTCTGGGAGGGGACAGGATCCATGGGGGCTGCTCCGCCTCCACCACACCGTCAACAGAACACCGCCACGCCGAATCACAGGACGTGATTCGGTTGGTGGTGTTCTGTTGACGTGGAGGTGGAGGTGGAGCAACCTCCACTTCCCCGCCAGTATGGCTGCTGGTGGCTCTCCGTCCGAAAAAGGATGGAGGGCTGCCAGCAGTCATAATGCACCGAGCGGAAAACCGCCACCACTGGCGGTCTCCAGCACGGCGGTCCCTCAGCGGTCTTGTAAAAAGACCGCTGAGGTCAAAATGATCCCCCTAATGATGATCTCAAGCCATTTCTGAACTTATGTGAGCGAAATGCAATTACCATAAAGAACCAATATCGCTTACCTTTCATTTCCATATTAATAGAAAACAATACAGCTAAAGTGTTTACAAAAGTAGGCCTAACTAGGACCCATAATCTATTTAACACACACTGTAAAGTAGATGCTATTAAAGCATATGGTGAATGAAAAACAACTTTTTATAGTATAGCTCGACATTTCGAGTATCTAGTCATACCCTTCCGACTTTGCAATGTTCCAGCAGCATTTCAGTCTTTAGTAAAATATATTTTTCATGACATCTCAGATACTTATATTAACATTTAATTAGGTGACTTTCTTTGGGGGTTATTACAACTTTGGAGGAGGTGTTAATCTGTCCCAAATGTGACGGATATACCACCAGCCGTATTACGAGTTCCATAGGATATAATGGACTCGTAATACGGCTGGTGGTATATCTGTCACTTTACCGTCACTTTTGGGACGGATTAACACCTCCTCCAAAGTTGTAATAACCCCCTATGTTTTTCCCAATAACCTAAATGAAGCGAAAAAAGCATTCAATGATCTTAGGGCTCACTAATATTTAGGAGCGCTTTATCAACGTAATCTTTGCAGTTAAAAAACCATTGTACATCTCACATAGAGGGGAGTACATTTTCAATGATGGCAGTGCAACAAAAAAACACTTGATAAACTGAAACTAGCATTCTTGACTGCACCTGCTTTTATGAGATGCTGATTATACCTTTTCCTGATGGTCGGACTGAAATATTGAACAATATCTTCATTGTTATTCTTTCAATCACTAGGAACAATTGATCACTTAGTTGGCTTTGGTGGAGAATGCAATTGATAACTCTTCGGACCACTCTGGTTTATTGCTCTTCCTTGTTCATATAGGTTTCATCAACAGTCATTTTCTGATACCATGCTCCAAAATTCACTTTTCTCAGTTACTGCACTAGTGTCCTCTAGTGCATGACTTAAGCCCATGCTCTTCCTAACCTTCAGAAGACAAAAGATGATTATAAATATTTTGCTGGATGTCATTGCCAAGTTACACCTGTCTATAAGAAAGTGGCTTTGGTTTCCACTAATTTTGTTCCACTATCTAGCTTTAACTCAATGATTGCACCTTGTTTTGTTAGTCTTTTTCCCTTCCACCGAGATGGTTGGTACACCTGGTCTTAAACATCTCTACGGTGGCTTCAGCTAAGTCAGTGACCCTAAATCCTAATCCACCTGGTATGATAGATGGAGGCCAAATATGAAGGTAAAGCAATACTAGATTCCAGGTAGTAAAGGTGCAATTGCAATATCTGTTGAATTTGCATACCTTTTCACCATAAATCCAACTAAAACTGGCTCATTTGGTCGGGACACTTTAAGGGTGGTGTACTGACAGGATTATGCATGGATTAACTAAGCACCAATACATCCTTCAGATGAGTTATAGTAAAATTGTTACCATAATCCTGGACAGTTGTGGCAGACTGGAATATTGTGGATGGGGTAACTGGAACTCTAGTCATTCCTGTATATCATAGGTTGCAGTTTATTTTAGGATGTGGATTTTCAGTGATGCTGGCTTAGGCTCAATGTGGCCTGCAATTTGCAAGCTGGTAAACAAACATTTCTTGGGCATTTTGAGAAGTTTTCTTTTTGGTCTAATTGATGACTATGGGCCTCATTCTGAGGCCGGCGGGTGGCGGTCGCCGCCTGCCTGGTGGGAACCGCCATATGGCCGCCAGAAGGCCGCCCGCCAGCCCAGCGGGAAACCCCTTCCCACGAGGAAGCCGGCTCCGAATGAAGGTGCGACGGGTGCAGTTGCACCCGTCACGAATTTCAGTGTCTGCTAAGCAGACACTGAAATTCTTTGTGGGGCCCTCTTACGGGGGCCCCTGCAGTGCCCATGCCATTGGCATGGGCACTGCAGGGGCCCCCAGGGGCCCCACGACACCCCATACCGCCATCCTGTTCCTGGTGGGCGAACCGCCAGGAACAGGATGGCGGTATGGGGTGTTGGAATCCCCATGGCGGCGCAGCAAGCTGCACCGCCATGGAGGATTCCTGAGGTCAGCGGAAAACCGGCGGGAGACTGCCGGTTTTCCCTTTCTGACTGCGGCCAAACCGCCGCGGTCAGAATGCCCTTGAGAGCACCGCCAGCCTGTTGGCGGTCCTCTCGTGGTCGTTGACCCTGGCGGTCAATGACCGCCAGGGTCAGAATGACCCCCTATATCTACCCAGTAATGTATAATAAAATAATTGAAGCTTTGTTTATATATATTTATATATATATATGTATATATGTATATGTATATATATATATATATATTAATATATGTATATATATATATGAAAAACTGAACAGCGATAGAGACAAAACCACTGGACGAAATTACACAGAATTTGGCAGAAAGGTAGCTCTTGGTCAAGAAAGAACCCCTTATGTTATTTGGTGTAAATACGTTCAATAGTTTTAAAGAAATTGCAGAAAAAAACAAATGTGTACATATAGGGATGCAAAGGATTCCCGACCCCTCCTTATCTTCTGGTGAGATCTGATTGGCTGCAAACACTTCGAGTGTTGGCAACCATCTTGGTACTCACCTTGAGCCGAGACTCAGAAAAAAATGTACCAAAAATAAAAGCGGCCAGGGTACAGACCTCTTGACCCCCTAGCTCTGATAATCGGGTCCCAGAGGGACCCCCCAGGGCTAAAAAACATTTTTTTAAAATATTTCTCCTGAATTCACGGTGGACTACGGGTCAGGTGAATATGTTTTTAAAAAAGGAAGCGCGGACACCCGCACTTTGTCTTTTAGAAGCCCCCAAATGGGCCAAGTCCCAGGGGCATTGTTTTATTGAAGTGCAGAGGAGACCAACTGGGCCCCCATCAGCCCCGATTGCCACCACCTACCCGGAGAAAAGTAGAAATGATGTGCGGGGGCCAGATCATGCCCCAGGGATCTCCACCTCCCCTGGACTAGATTCATTACTGGTGTGGGGGAGGTCTGTCATCATCCCCAACGGTCCCAGGGACCACAACCTCACCAGGGCTATATTACAAATAATTATAGGGGGTCTGTTGCAGACCCCTTAGATTTGGGGATCACGACCTACCTGGGACTACATCTAAGTTGAAGGGGGCCGCAAGGCTTCCTCGAGAAGGTACTGATGGCCCTGGGGAATGTCACCCCCTAGGGCCACCTCCTGCTAAGTCTTGAGGTGCCTGACCCTTGACTTAGCTGTTTGCTGTGGCTTGGCTGCAGCTTTGGAGCTGCAGCCAAGTCACAGGAAACATAACTCCACTTTCTTTCAAACAGGTCCAAGTGTCAGAAAGGGGAGTTTTCATCTCCGTTCCCTGCACACAAAAATGTGTGCAGGGAACAGAGAAAAAAGCATTTCTCCAGCAAGCTGGCAGCTGCTGTTGAAAGCAGATGCCTGCTTGCTAGAGCAATGGGACCACAGGGCAGTCCTTGAGGATACCCCATGGTCCCAGATAGCCTGTTAGGGAATATTACAAATTATATTAAATTATTAAAAAATATCATCGGGCACCGCAGGGGAGGCCTTGAGACTCTTCCGAGGTCTCAGATAGCTCATAAAGGGCTAAAAAAAGTATATATAAAAAAAATATGTAGTTCAAGTGTGAAGGTCGCAGACCTTCACACTGAGTGTTAAGAGTTTGAGACCAGGTGTGTTCCTGGTAATTTTCCTCCTGTATATTTTTTTTTTTATTACAAATGTTTAAGGCTCATACTGAAAGGTAATCTTGGTCTTTTTGAATGACAAATTAATTGTTTTAATTGTGCAGAAATATCTCTTCCTGATATACCAAACAATTAAGCTTAAAAAAAATCTCTATCTCTCTCCCGTTCATTCTCTCTCTCCCACACACACACACTCATACACTTATTCACCCGTTCAGAGACCCACCATGTACTCACTCATAGACCCACTCAGATCCTCATGCTCCCACTCATAACCTCACTTAGACCCTCACACACTCACTCACAATCCCACTCAGATAGCTATGCACCCACTCACAGACCCACTCAGACTCTCACACACCCACTCACTAACCTACTGACACCCTCACGCACCCACTCACAGATCCCTGCACACACTGAACTGACGCACACTCTTATACACTGATGTACACACTCTCACACCCAGACTTACACTCTCAGAGCCACTCTCATACCCAGAAACACCGTCTCATACCTATTCTCACACCCAAGGAGACAGGCCGTGGCCAACTCCCACTGGGCAGGGACAAAGTGGGCTTCAGGGTCTGGCTTCAGGCCAGGTATTGTAGACAACTCTTGCTGCGCATGGGGGAATCCTGTACCCAGTGCAAGGTTGGGTATTTATAGGGGGTTGGCCTGAGGCCCTGTGGGCAACCACCACTGCGCACAGCCGAATACCATGCACGGCAGCAGTTGGATTAACATATACATTAAAAAAACATAGAATTCCACTGAAAAAAAAAAAACTTACAGCAACTTTATAGATAGGAATTGGAATTTAAAAAAATCATAGAAATTATCTTTAAAAAACAAAGGTTAAAGAGATGTTACATTTTAAGCAGTTTTAATGCTCCTGCTTTCTGAAAGCGGAGTTATGTTTGCTTTTTCTTGGCTGGAGCTATGACAGCTCCGCCAAACAAAACCAAATAGCTACCTCCCCAGGGTGGGCACCTCTGGAGGTAGCAGGAGCTGGCCCTTGTGGTGGCAGTGCCCTGGCCAATATATGGCTCCAGGAGGGGCCCTCACCCTTCTTTCCTAATTTCTATTTGGCCTTTCAGGTGGTAGCGGTCCCCGAGGCTCAATGGGGGTCCAAGGAGGCCTCCTACAATTTTTTAACATTTGGACCTGGTAGGGTTAGCATGCCCCCTGGATATTTCAATATTGTACTCTGGGGGGTGGTGGTCCTGGGGCCCAGGGGGGGTCTGCATGGCCCCCCTATCGATGTTTTATTTGTTGCCCTGGGAGGTTGTGGTCCTCGGAGCCTGGTGTAGGTTTGCACAGCCCCCTGCATTTTCCAATAATGTAGCCCTGGAGAGATGGTGGTCCCTGGGGATTGGGGGGATCCATGAGCCCCCCCCCACACATTTGTAAAACATGAATCTGGGTAGGTGGTGGTCCCCAGGACATTTAACAGCTCTAGGAGGGGGGCTCCATGCGCCACCCTCCTCAATCACAAAACTTAAAATGGTCCCAGAACCTGGCCCACCCGGGAGTAATTAAAAGCAAGCATGGCAGACTGCGGTTGCTTTTTCTTTTTTAGAAATTCATATCGAAATTCATAAATATTCATGAATTAAAAAAAAGAAAAAGCTTTTCTTTTTTTCAATTTTATTTAGGAATCGGCTGAAGCTGAGTCCTATAATGGCTGCCAACACTTCCTAGTTGAAGTGTTGACGGACAATCAAATCTCAGCACAAGATTGGAATAATTCTATTTATGCTTCTAGATATACAAATTTGGATTTTCTTTATTATCTCGAAAACTGCTGGACAAATTTGCACAAAATCCAAAAAAGCATGATCTACGGACCAAACGCTAAGTCTCAGACAATTTTGATGTAATTCCTTCCAGTGGTTCGGGCTGCAGGCATGTCTAAGGAGTTAATGGACATTAACATGGGAAAGATACTTTTTCTGACCCCCCCCCCCTTTTCCTCAGTCCCCCCCTTGATAGATCACCCTGAAACTCTCCATGCACAACAAGGCCCTAGAGTGCACTTTATTTGGAATATTTCTTGAAGATTCATCAAACGTGAGAAAGTAGCCTCTTTCTAGCAGTTACCCCCACTTTTGGCCAGTTTGTGAGTGTGTCAGTGTGTTTTTACTGTGTCACTGGAATTCTGCTAGCCAGGACCCCAGTGCTTGTAGATAAAAACCTATTTGTCAGTGTGTTTTGCCTGTCTCACTGGGATCCTGCTAGCCAGGACCCCAGTGCTCATAGTTTGTGGCCTAATGTGTATGCCTGTGTAGTGCCTAACTGTGTCACTGAGGCTCTGCTAATCAGAACCTCAGTGCTTATGCTGTCTCTGCTTTTAAATTTGTCACTGTAGGCCAGTGACTTCATTTACCAATTTCAATTGGCACACTAGCCCCCCCTTATAAGTCCGGAGTATATGGTACCTAGGTACCCAGGGCATTGGGGTTCCAGGAGATCCATATGGGCTGCAGCATTTCTTTTGCCACCCATAAGGAGCGCAGACAAATCCTTACACAGGACTGCCATTGCAGCCTGCGTGAAATAGTGCACACACTATTTCACAGCCATTTGCACTGCAGTTAAGTAACTTATAAGTCACCTATATATCTAACCTTCACTTGCTGAAGGCTAGGTGCAAAGTTACTAAGTGTGAGGGCACCCTTGCACTAGCAAAGGTGCCACCACATAAATCAGGGCCATTTCCCGGGACTTTGTGAGTGCGGGGATGCCATTACACCCGTGCACTACATGTAGGTCAATACCTATATGTAGCTTCACAATGGTAACTCCAAATATGGCCATGTAACCTGTCTAAGATCATGGAATTGTCCCCCCATTCCAAATCTGGTATTGGGGAGCCAATTCTATGCATCCTGGGGGTTCCACTGTGGGCCCCCAGTACTGCCAAACCAGCTCTCTGAGTCTTGCACTGCAGCCACAGCTGCTGCTACCTCACAGACAGGGTTCTGCCCTCCTGGGGTCTGGACAGCCCTGTCCCAGGAAGGCATAACAAAGCATTTCCTCTGAGAGCAGGGTGTTACACCATCTCCCTTTGGAAATAGGTGTTATAGGCTGGGGAGGGGTAGCCTCCCCCAGCCTCTGGAAACGCTTTGAAGGGCACAGATGGTGCCCACCTTGCATAAATCAGTCTACATCGGTTCAGGGACCCGTTCTGCCCTGCTCTGGCGGGAAACTGGACAAAGGAAAGGGGAGTGACCACTCCCCTGTCCATCACCACCCCAGGGGTGGTGCCCAGAGCTCCTCCAGTGTGTCCCAGACTTCAGCCATCTTGCTTTGCAAGGTGTGGGGGGACTCTGGAGGCTCCTTCCAAGGAGAGAACCGGTACCCTGCGACTCCTCTCATGGCAACAAGCGTACTCCTAAGGACACAGAGGGTGGAGATCATCAATATAGACTGTCCTGAGGTCCTGCTGATGCAATTTGGAGGAGGTAAGACCTTTGCCGTCCCCAAGAAAGATGGTACCCCTGTGTATTGTGTCTTCTTCGCCTCCTGAGGTCTCTGTCCACTCTTTGCAAAATTTCATCATGCAGAGCCTGTCCCAGGTCCCCAGCACTCCACCCTGTGATGCTCATCTCACTGAGTTGTTCTCCGGCGGCGTGGGACCTTATTTTGTTGTGCTGCATCAACTGCATTATGCACCTCATTTGAAACCAGATCCTGTGGCTTCTGGGGGTGCTGACTAGCATCCTGAAGGCTCTCTAAAGTACTGAGAGCCCCCTCTTCCACCTCACACAGAGTTGAGGCCCCCAGGACCCTCCTGGGTCCATCTAGTGCCATTTTGATGAAAAATTCACTTTTGTCGTAGCCAAGGCTTGTTTGTGTCTTCTAACACAAAATCTCATCTGCAATGATCTTCATGCTGTAGGACACCTTTTGCATCATGCAGGAACCCACTGGCACCTTCCTAGGGTGTATTTATGCAGTCTTCTACTAACCGGGGACTCTTCTTTTGCACCCTCTTCTAAGTTGGCAGGGACTCCTGTCCTTCCTGGAACTTCCTTCGACTTCTGGACTTGGTCTCCTGCCTTTGCAGGTCTTCAGGTACAATAATCCAGCAGTTTTTCTTTGCAGACTTGGCTGGCTGCTGCAAAATCCCCAAAACAATGTGTAGTGTGCCCTAAGGAAACTTGCAGTCCTTTACTCCTGCTTTTCTGGGCTCTGGGGTGGGGTAATTTACTTACCTTTACTATATTCTTAATCTCCCAGCAATTCTGCACACACTAGTCTTGTGATTCACATTCCACTTTCTTCTTATATGGTTTGTGTTGCCCCTAGACCTATTTTCTCCATTTCATTCTATAGGATTTCCTACTGTTTGCATTGTTCTATGAATATTTAATGATCTAATAATGGTGTCTAGTGTATGTATTGTCTATAATACTTACCTCCAGAAGGAGTATTGTCTCTTTTTGGTACTGTGTCACCCAAATTAATACCTTTAATTTTGGTAACACTGAGTATTGTCTTTACATGTGTATAAGTACTGTGTAACTATAAGTGGTATTGCATGAGCTTTGCATGTCTCATAGTTCAGCCTAAGCTGCTCTGCTATAGCTGCCTCTATCAGCCTAAGCTGCTAGAACACTTCTACTTCACTAATAAGGGATAACTGGACCTGGTATAAGGTGTAAATACCCAAGGTACCCACTACAAACCAGGGCAGCCTCCTACAAAAGGGTGCCAAAAATATAGGCAAGTCAAAAAATGCCTTTTCTATGAAATCTAGGGGCCTCATTTACAAGGCCCTTGTGCTATTGGAGCATCACTATTAGCGACGCTCCAGTTGCACAATGCCCTAAGCCATATTTAGAGACATCACTTAGTCTAAGAAGGGGCATGCACTGGGTGTTGCTGTGGGCATTCTACTGCAACACCCATTGCATTTTTACTCTGCCCCAGAATTACAGGAAATCATAAACCTGAAACAGTGGCAAAAACCCCAGGGGTGGCGTTAGAGGGGCGCAACAAGGAGGAATACTTTTATTTCTCCTCATTGTTGTTGCTTTTTCTATGTGTGCTGCACTCTGCAGCACACACAGTAAGAGCAAAACGTCATGAATGACTGTTTATGTGCAGGAAGGTTTCCCTTCATGTACAAAAACAATCATTAGAGAATGATGATGTGCTACTTCTATGTGTGCTGCATTCTGTAGCACACATAGAAGTAACAAATCACCATTATTGATTGTTTATTTGCAGGAAGGGACACCTTTTTGCACATAAACAATCATTCCCTGCATCGTAGGCACCCTTGAACTATAGTGCAAGAAAGCCTGCGTTGGCGCTAAGCAGCTAATTTGAGCACCAGTGCTAGGGGAAGCACAGGGGTGCACTGTATTTTCATAATTAGAGCTTGCCCCTTCAATTCTGAAGTGACGCAGTACTGCACTGCCAATTTTGGTGCAGCGCCATGCAGTGCCACTTCATTGTAAATGAGGCCCTAGGTGTTAACTATAACTACCTACTGTCGACCACCAGTAGGATATATGTATGTTTATGTGTCTGTGTGTATATATGTATGTATATATATATATATATATATATATATATATATATATATATATGTATGTATAGTTATAGTTAGGACCTAGTTTCTATAGAAAAAGCCATTTTGACGTTTGATAAGTCTTCATGAACTTTTTCAAGAAAATACAACACTGACTTCTGCATCTGTCTTGAAAGTTTCAGCGTGATCCATCAAGCATTTCTCCATAGGGATTTTGAACAGGAATAGCACCCAGACCACTAGACAGAATGAAATCAAATTTGGCAGAAAGGTAGCTCTTGGTCCAGAATGAAACATTTTTGTTATTTGGTGTAAATACATTCCAGATTTGTTGAGAAATTAACAAAAATCCAGTTTTGTATATATAGGGATGCGAAGAGACCGCAAACCATCCCGACCTCGTAGTGAGATCTGATTGGCTGCCAACACTCCAACAAGGAAGTGTTGGCAGCCATGTTGAAACACGGCTTCAGCCAAGTCCTTGAAAAAAAGTTTTAAAAAAAGAAAAGGGACCAGGTTAGGGACACCCTGACCCCTTAGCTCTGGTGCTGGGTTCCCAGGAGGACCCTCCCCCAGGAGCAAAAAAGCATTTTTTTTTCAGGAGGAATCGCAGTGGAAAATTGTTTAAAAAAGTGCAGGCTCCTGCACTTGTTTCACTAAAGCAAAGCCCCAGAGACACCAACTCCCCAGGGCTTTACAGAAAATGGATCCAGGGCCACCTGGCCCTCCCGCAGCCCCAGGCAACAGCACCTTCCCAGGGATTTATCTGGGTACTGCCTCCTTCCTGGGGCAAAGAATGCAGTAAATATGGGAGGGCCGTGTGCCCCCCTAAATCCCCTGGGACCACTACTTCTCTGGGTCAAATATTTACTTCAGTGGGGGCAGGCTGCACAGTGCCCCTGCAGCTACGGGGACCTTCACCTCTCCTTACCTAACGTACAATAATGAGGGTGGTCTGTTTTGGACCCCAGGGACCACCACCTCCCTGGGGCAAAATTAATTGGAGGAGGGCCGCATGGCCAACTCGAGGAGCCAATGATGGTCCTGGAAAATGCTACCCCCAGGGCCGGCTCCTGCCATGTCCCAGGGTACCCACCCCCTGGACATCCCTGTTTGCTTTTGCTTGGTGGGAGCTGATAGCTCAAAGTCTGCTTTCTGACAGCGGAAGCTGTCAAAAAGCCCCCTGTGGAAGAAAGCAGGTTTTTATCTGTTTCCCTGAATGCCAAATATGCATGCAGGGAAACAGATGAAAACATTGCTCCCGCAACAGGGAGCTGCTATTTAAAGTAACTCCCTGATTGTGGAAGCAATGTCGGACCCTGCAGGATGTGGGTAGCCAGCTAGAACCGCAAGGGTCTTCAAACTCCCCCTGCAGTCCTGTCACTCACTCTCTTTCTCTTTTCTATCCTATAATGGGATGGAAGCGAGAAAGAGGGAGATATTGCCATTGCAATGTGTCTCCATACAATGATTTAAAAGAGTAAGACTGCGTTTGGATGCAGAGGAGAACAGAGTCACTTTCGGGCTAATGGTCAAGGTCTTCTGCTGTCACTCTATAGGCCGAATGTTAAAATCCTAGTATTGCTTGGCATTGTGTTTGTTTTTTTACTAGTGTTTTGATTGTTAAACCTTCCTAGTGATGGAAAATTCATGTTTCTTTCCAATCACATGCATGGGTTGACTGTAGTAGGTATGTCTGGAAGCATCACAGTAAGGAGTCACCTATGTCCTAGAGATTAGGTCAGAAACACTTGCACTGAAAGTGGAGGGTTGTACTTCAGGTGTGTCCGTTATCATTTTCCTTCTTTAATTTATTTTAAAGTTCAAAAGTTTCAGGTTCATACTGAAATGTGATCTCACTCTTTTGATTGATCAAATATATTTTTCTTTTCAATTTGTCCAGAAGTATCTCATTCTAAGTATGTCATTCATCAGCCTAATCCTCCCCATCTATCTCTCTCACTCCCTTTCTCGCTCTCTAAATTGTTCCTTTTCAATCTCTTTCTCCCACTGACACACCCACTCTAACCCTTATGCACCCACTCACAGACCCACACAGACATTCACACACTACTCACAGACCCACTCAAATCCTTGTGTACCCGCTCACAGCCCCACTCAAACCGTCACACACCCACTCACAGACCCACTGAGACTCTCAGGCACCCACTGCAGACCCACTGACACCCTCATGTACCCACTCTCAGACCCACGCATACATTGACACACCCGCTCACAAACCCACTCAGACTCTCACACACCCACTCATAGACCAACTGAAATCCTCACGCACCCACTCAGAAACCCACTAAGGCACTGATGCACCCACTCTCACACTAAGATATACCCTCTCACACCTATTCTCACACCCAGGGAGACAGGCTGCATCCACCTCCCTCCGCGCATGGCCAAAGATTGTGCGCATCATGGGTTTGGGTAGTTAGGGGGATTGGCCACATGGTCTGGCCAGAGGACAGACCCTGTGGTCAGCCCGTGCCATTCACAGCCAGGCCAAGCGTGGGGTTGGGTGGTTGCAGGGGGTTGGCCACAGGGCCTGGCTGCTGTCTAATCCTTGCAGCCAACCCTCGCCTCGTGGAGGTGGGTGAATTAACGTAAAGTAATAATTATTATTTTACGCTAAAAAAACATAGAAATTCACTGACAAAAACAAAGGTTAAACGAACATTATAGTTAGGAAACAGAATCAATAAAACATAAAAATGATCTTAAAAAACAAAGGTCACAGGGGCATTATAGTTAGGTTCACATTTTAAACATACGAAACCATAGAAATTCACCTGATCTGATTAAAGTTAGCTCAAGTTAACTATAACTCATGCCCCAAGGCAACGATATCTCCACCATGCATTTTTCATCAAAAATGTTACTGCAAAAATTAAATTGATGTGGGGAGCTGGGTTTTAGTTGTAGTACCCCTGCCTCTACTTTCTGACTGAAAACTAATGTGGTTTTGAACTGTAAGTGCCCTGGGCCCCTGCTAACAGGTTCTCTGGGCCAGATCTCTTCCCCAAAACTCTATTATGTTTGACTCTTCAGCCACCCTAGTAAATGGTACCCCTGGTATCTAGGGCATGGCTACTGAAGAGGGCCCCCCAGAGCTGCAGCACCAATTTTGCCACTCTGAGAAATCCCACACCAGCCTCATGCAGACTGTCATCGCTAGTGCATGACAAGTTGTATTTAAAAGTTGCAAACTCGACATGACACTCACCAAGAGTACATGATTGATAAGTCACCCCCTGGCAAGCCTTCCAGCCCTAAGGCAGGCTGTACTATATTGCCTGTAAGGGCATATGTGTGCATGAGCAAATATTCCCCATACTGTGACTTTACAAAACCTTAAGGTATAATAAGTGGCTGAGTTAAGAGCCCCGAGCTTCTCCTTGCACCACATTAGCATAATTTTTTTAGTGCTATTGTGGCCCAACAATGCCAAACTCGTCACACCAAATTACAAAGTGGTGCAATGCATGCATTGCACCACTTTGTAACCCTTTGCGCTACATTATGCCTTCACCAGGCCTAATTTTTTGCAAAGGGGGCATTCCCCTATTAGTGGGGTCAATAAAATGGGGCAAAGAAATCTAAGAGATTTCTGTGCATCATTTTTTTCAGCACTTTTAATGCATGCTCAGCGCAGGCGTTAAAAGGGGGCAAACCATTTGTTTTCAATGGGCCTTAATGGGCTTAGCAGGATTAGCATCAAAACTTTTGAACTAGCATCAAAAATGTTGACACTAGTATCTCTAACAACTATCATGGTGTGCAGTATCTTTGATATGGCGCACACACTGTGGTGTTAGGGGGTGCTAAGGGGCACAAGGAAAGTGGTGCTGCACTAGGTGCAGCACCGCTTTCCTTAAATCAGGCCCTAAGTGTACAGGGGAGCCATAGCAAATACATGTGCTGGACACTGGTCAGTATAAGTTCCCCAGCTACATGATGGCCTCTCTGGATACTGAGTTGTTTGATAGACTCACAGTGATGCTAGTGTTGGATTTATTATAAAAACCCAGAGGGCACCTTAGTGGTGTACCCTGCAAAACCTAACAGCCTTGGCATGGTTGCTGACTGGTTTTCACCAGGTTGCCACCACCAGACAGAAGTCTGGTCCCCTGGGAAGAGCCTCTGCTTTCAGGATCCAGAACACAAAGCCCTTCCAGGGTGAAAGTGTTGCACCTCCTCCCCCAGGCGGCACTGTGCACCAGCGGCCAGCTTCAGAGGCATTACAGCCTTTGAAATCTGCCATCTGACTCTGCTGCTAGCAGGAGATGGCCACCTAATGGTTGTCCCCTCACTTTTAGTGGTAACACCGGCAGGAAACTTTAGCCGGAGTAGGAGGAGTGGCCTCCTACAGCCTGTACCACCCTTCAGGTGTGGCACTCGAGGTGACCACTCCAGTTAATTTTCCTCCATCTTGGATGGTTGGAAAATAGCCAGTCACGGAAAGGGATATTACCCCTTCCCACATGAAGTGGTCACATAGTGGGTGTAGGAACCCTAAGGTAGGTGGCCCATTGGCTACCACCATGTACTCCTGCTAACTTCCCACTAACTGGAGTATTTAGTGGGCATCTCTAGACCTGCAGATAAGATTCAAAGGACACAAAAAGACCAGTGACAAAGAAGAGCCAAGGCATGAGAGCAGAAGTCCTACTGCAAGAACAAAAAGGTGCCAAGCCCTGTGTGCTACATCCAGGACTCGACAATCACCACTGAGGGGTTGCCAGACAATAGACAGACTTTAAGAAACTATGCAGGAACTCAAGCCTTCTGAAAATCACCAAGAACCTCCCTCCGAGTGAAGGCACCACTCCCAACACCCTGCAGACAAAAAAACAGTAAAGTGCAATAAACTGACTGGCCACTTACCAATGAACCGGATATAGCAGCCTAACCAACATCCAAGGGACAGACTTGAGGGTCCTAGTTTGGTGGCACTGTGACTTTCCAGACCTGAGATGCCACAATACCTGGGTACTGGGCCCCCACCGTTGGAAACCCAGAAGGAAAGTCCACTCTGGACTTCCCATGGACCAGAAGCAATCAACAGTCAAGGGACTTCAGTACACCCAAGAACTACCCCCCCCCCCAGAGTGGCTTTGGTGACCTGCAATTTACACTCAAAATGACCTGCACCTGATTTGAAGAACTCCCTGACGCACGACCCTTGGCTGAACTATTTACACTGAACTGGCCTCCTTGGCCCATACATTGAAAAACTGTTGTGTTCTAGGGGTCCCAAACCCCTTGGCAACCTCTACACTCCAATAGGCTTGACCAGACCTAATTTTAAGTCCACCTGTGCAATGTGTTTTCAAGTGGTCCACTTCTCCGTTCTGCACCAGCTCCAAGACTTTCAGCCGCTGTTCCCACTTGAACCGGGAACTGCCCAACTTCTCAGGCTGACTCACAGGACATGTTGATGACCTCAACCTTAAAATAGAAGGAGATCATTGCCTGATTTTATGTGCATTTTTAAATTCTTTCCCTTTCATTTCTGTGGTGCGTAATTATGCATAAAAAGACTATGGTGGTCATTATGACCCTGGCGGTCTTCTGACCACCAGGGTAAAGTGGCGGTAGTGCAACCAACAGGCTGGCGGTGAATAATGCCACATTACGACTGTGGCGGGTTTGCTGCCGGCAACCTGCCACAACACCACTCATACCTCCAGGGTGGTATGAACCACTGGGCCAGAGATCTTCATCTCTGACTCGGCTGTACTGAGTGTCGCCGCCAGTATTGTGACCCGGCCTACTGCCATGTTTTCTGTGGCGGTAACCCCGCCACTAGAATAATGGCTGAAGGGTTACCGGTAACAGGGAATTCCTTCCCTGTCACCTGTAGGTGGGTCATTCACCCCCCAGCAAGGACCTGACCCCCTCACCCCATATACAAACACAAGCCCACACTCCATACACTAAACCCGCCCCTCCAAACCATACACTAACCACCCACCCTGAATCCATAGACTAATCACCACTGAGGGGTTGCCAGACAATGGACAGACTTTAAGAAACTATGCAGGAACTCAAGCCTTCTGAAAATCACCCAGAACCTCCCTCCGAGTGAAGGCACCACTCCCAACACCCTGCAGACAAAAAAACAGTAAAGTGCAGTAAACTGACTGGCCACTTACCAATGAACCGGATATAGCAGCCTAACCAACATCCAAGGGACAGACTTGAGGGTCCTAGTTTGGTGGCACTGTGACTTTCCAGACCTGAGATGCCACAATACCTGGGTACTGGGCCCCCACCGTCGGACACCCAGAAGGAAAGTTCACTCTGGACTTCCCATGGACCAGAAGCAATCAACAGTCAAGGGACTTCAGTACACCCAAGAACAACCCCCCCCCCCCAGAGTGGCCCTTGGTGACCTGCAATTTACCCTCAAAATGACCTGCACCTGATTCGAAGAACTCCCTGACGCACGACCCTTGGCTGAACTTTCTACACTGAACTGGCCTCCTTGGACCATACATTGAAAAACTGTTGTGTTCTAGGGGTCCCAAACCCCTTGGCAACCTCTACACTCCAATAGGCTCGACCAGACCTACTTTTAAGTCCACCTGTGCAATGTGCTTTCAAGTGGTCCACTTCTCTGTTCTGCACCAGCTCCAAGACTTTCAGCTGCTGTTCCCACTTGAACCGGGAACTGCCCAAACTTCTCAGGCTGAATCACAGGACATGTTGATGACCTCGACCTAAAAATAGAAGGAGATAATTCTTTCCCTTTCATTTCTGCAGTGCGTAATTATGCATAAAAAGACTATGGTGGTCATTATGACCCTGGCGGTCTTCTGACCACCAGGGTAAAGTGCCAGTAGCGCAACCAACAGGCTGGCGGTGAATAACGCCACATTATAACTGTGGGGTTTTTTCTGCTGGCAACCTGCCACAACACCACTCTTACCTCCAGGGTGGTATGAACCACTGGGCCAGAGATCTTCATCTCTGACTCGGCTGTACCCAGAGTGTCGCCGCCAGTATTGTGACCCGGCCTACTGCCATGTTTTCCGCGGCGGTAACCCCGCCACTAGAATAATGGCCGTAGGGTTACCGGTAACAGGGAATTCCTTCCCTGTCACTGGTAGGTGGGTCCTTCACCCCCCCAGCAAGGACTTGACCCCTCACCCCATATACAAACACAAGCCCACACTCCATACACTAAACCCACCCCTCCAAACCATACACTAACCACCCACCCTGAATCCATGACTAACCCCTACTCCCAAACCATACACTAACCCCCACCCCAATCCATACAGTAACCCCACACCCGCAGACATGCACACAGTCACACACACAACACCCATTCATGCACCCGCACACAGGCACACACCACACAACTGTCCCCACCCCCCACAACCATGCACACATTCACTCATAGATCCCAACACGCATTCATTCACACATCAATACAGACATCCAAATACGCACTCAGGCACGCACACAACACACCCTCCCTCCCCTGTCGGTCGATCACCTTACCTGGTGGTCATCCAGGAGGGAACAGGGTCCATGGTGCTGGCTCTGCCACCAGTGCCCCGTTACCACAACACCGCCACACTTATTACTAATTCGTAATAGGCTTGGCAGTGTTGTGTTGACATGGCGGTGGCAGCGGAGCAACCTCCACTGCACTGCCAACTGCCAGTATGGCTGCTGGTGGCTCTCCACCCAATTTATGGAGGAGATCCACCAGCACTCATAATATGGCGGTCTATAGATCACCATCACTGGTGGTCTTGTGGCTGGCGGAACTTTGCCGGTCTACGTTGTAGACCGCCAAAGTCATAATGACCACCTATATTTTCTAAACTTTAAAAAATCATACCTTAAAAAGTACTTACCCAATTTTGATGATCTTGGTCTAAAAGATTTTATAAAAATCTGGAGTATTTTTGTAATTTGGTCCCAAGTTATTCTTCCTAGTGTGTGTCCACATTTATTGATGCCGTGAGTACAGCAAATACTTAGCATATCTCCATGATAAGCCTAACTGCTCACCCACACTACCACAAAACCAGAGCATTAGGTTGTCCACTTTTTACCTCTGTATGCCAAAGTTGGGTTGCTTGGACTCTCTGCACAGTGCACGTCTTTTTCGTACACTATATAGAGAGCCAGCCTCCTGCAACTGTTGCAACAAATTCATGAATATCGGCAACAACAAAAATCATTCAGAGAGTTTCCATAAACTTTTTCATTCACTCATAGTAGCAGTCACACATTCATACAGCCACTCAGAGAGTTGTACACCCACTTTAAGATCCATTCAGACACTCACATACCCATTCACAGACCCACTCAGACATTCATGTAGCCACTCATAGACCTACTTAGACCCTCAAACGCCCACTCACAGACCCTCTTAGACAGTCATGCATCTATTCACAGACCCACTCAGACACGGCCTCTCTCACTTACAGACCAACTCAGAGATTCACGCACTTACTCACAGATCCACACAGAGACTCATGCATTCAGTCAGAGACCCACTTAGAGACTCACGCATTCACTCTCAGACCCACTCAGACGCTCATGCACTCACTCACAGAGCCAATCAGAGGCTCATGCACCCACTCAGAGACCCATTCAGAGACTGGGATACCCATTCTCAGACCCACTCAGACACTCATGCACCTACTCACAGACCAACTGAGATCATCATGCATCCACACAGAGACACAATGAAAGAGTCGTACACTTACTCACAGACCTACTCATTGACTCAGGAACTCAATCACAGGCCCATACATACACTTACAAACCACTCACAGATCTAGTGAGACCACCATGCACCCAATCACAAACCCAGTGCGACAGTGACACACTACTCACAGAGCCACTCAGAGACTCACACACTAACTCACAGACCCACTCAGACACTCACACACCCAGTCACAAAGCTAGTCAGACCCTCATGCAGCCAGAGACCCACTCACACAGTAATACACCCACTCACAGACCAATTCAAAGACTCCCTCACTCACAGACCCACTCAGAGACTCATACACCCACTGAGACACTCAAACACCCACTCACAGACCCACTCAGACCCACACGCGCTCGCTTACAGACCCACTCAGACCTTATGCACCCATTCACAGACCCACTCAGAGACTCATGTACTTACTCACAGACCCAATCAGAGACTCCAGCACTCACTCACAGACCCATTGAGACACTTACCCAGTCACTTGCAGACCTACTGAGACTGTCACACACCCACTCACAGACCTATTTAGGCATTCGCACACCTACTCACATACCTTTTCAAGCACTGATGAACTCAGTCACAGACCCAGTCAGAGACTTATGCACTCAGTCACAAACCCACTCAGAGTCTCATTCACCCTCATACCCACTCAGAAACTCATGCACTCACAGACCCCCCTCAGACTCTCATGCACTCACTCACAAAGCCACTCAGACACTCATGCTCCTTCTCAGAGACCCGTTCAGACACTAACTCACCCTTTCACAGACCCATTCAGTCGCTCATGCTCCTCCTCACAGACCCACTGAGATCCTTGTGCACCGACTCAGAGACCCACTGAAAGAGTCATGCACTTACTCACAGACCTACTCAGAGACTCAGGCACCCACTCACAGAACCACTCAGACACTGACGCACCACTCACAGAGCCACTCAGAGCCTCACACTTACTCACAGACACACTCAGACCCTCACACACCCACTCACAGATCCATTCAGACCCTCATTCTGCCACTCAGAGACCCTCTCAAAGAGTCCTACACCCACTTTCAGACCCACTCAGAAGCAGAGAGTTACATATGAGTTTAGAGAGTGAAATGTTTTAAGTCAATCTTCATTTTGTGTTGTGCAAAAAAATATATATATAGTACCACAATGTGGTCACTCCAACACGATGAGTTATGCAGCTGGTGCAGTTACTGGGAGGGTAGACCAAACCCCTCAAATTCAATTGCAATCCAACGAAATTTGCACAGCACTCCTTGAACTCTTGAATTCTTTATTGCTAAACATGCTGGAACTGGACTGACATGTTTCAGCCAAACCGGTCCTTTTCACAGTTAGTGAGTCCTATCACTATGTTTACCTTTTATACTCTTTGTCCATTTTACCCATTATTAGGCATTCTGGGATCTGTAGTATGCAATTAAAATCTAAATATATTGATAAAAGTAGTCAACAAAATGCCAGATCTTCCTTAGGCCTATCAATATGAAATAATGTTAAAATGTTTAAAAAATATTATACAATCATCATCAAGACAGGAGCTCGGCGCCACCTAATCATACTTGTTGGTGCTTGCTTGGGGTGATTATTTAAGAAGTAATGCAAAGACTCCGTGTTCTGTCACTAAGATAGTGGTAGTTATTAGTACTAGTGAGTTATGGCATTCTCTCACTTCTCTGTGCCTTTCATTTTTGTAGCTCATACAGAGACAAGCAATTTTCCAGTGACGTGTAGTATGCACGCATGCATCCATCTATATATTGAAAAATGCAGACTGAGTTGCCCCGTCAAAGGGGGTCGAGAGATTGAGAATAAGATGAGAAGCAAAGATCATTCATTGCAATTTATTAGTAATTTCAGAATGTAGTTAAGAAAATTTGGAATAGGGTTAGGTTTAGGAAATGTGGACTAGGATGGTTCCCAATATTAGTAATATACAGGAGATATGTACTAGAAAAGTTCACAGTAACTGGTTTTGGCTTTTCCTGCCAAAAATATTTTTGGAAGATTATTAACTGTATCATTATTATTTTTTAATTATATTTTCTGTATTTCTTACATCAGCATCCAGGGGCAAGAAGAGGGCTGGTCAGGCGGGTGAGGGAGCTGGAAAATTCCCCTCCAAAAGTGCCGCTTTTGGAGGGGAGATGGCTCTGCTCGCCCCAGGAAGTCATCCTGTTGTTAAAATTAATATATACTTTCCTAACTTTTATTGCTCCACATTTAGAATTATTTTTGACCTTTTTACTGTGCCTGTCTCCTAATTTTTTTCCAACTCCTCTTCAATTTATCAGTTTCCTAAATTCTTCTTATCCCTGCATTATCCTATTTACTTATTTTCTCCTATTTTAGGTTTCTGTACTTTACTTCAAACTGTATGTATGTACTATTCTGCCTGTTACGTACTTTCTTCTGCTTTGTCAGTAAGCTTTCCCTCTCCCCTTATATATCTTATGGACTGGTGGTACTGTAAGACTCATAAAACCCATTTTAGGTCAGGTACTCTACTGTGAAGATTGCATGCCCAAGTAAGATATTCTACGCATGTTTGTTGAGAAGGCTTTCTTTTCTTGCTCCTGCTCAATCAGTAAAATGAGAGAGTGGCCATGGTCATGTTGGACCCCCTAATGTTGTGTATGTATTATTATTATAGTATACCAGCAGTTAATGACCATGCACCAAGGCTGGAGGCATGGGGAGGACGGCCCCATTGCATTTGCCAACCAAGATCATATGTCCTTCATTGACCAATGTTAGCACCATTTTATTTCTCTTTAAAAACTCAGATTCATCAAAAGCTCTGCCCCTCCATTACAAAGAGTGTTTGTTTGGCTTGACTACTTGGCTTTTCAAATATAGCCAACCAACAAACATGTCCAACCTGATATTGTTGATAGAAGATATTGTAACCAAACTGCAGTGATGGATTGTGGTTGTATTTTCCTATAAGAAAATAGAGGGAGGCACATCTGGCATCTAATATGTGCAATGTTTTTTCTAGCTGCACGGAATCCAGTGCTAGGACCACCAGCATCAGCACAGCAGACGCAGCAGAGGTCAAAGAGAAATCTTAGCGGCAACAGTGGAGGACAGTGGTAAGTCATATTGCTTGCTTATTGATAACTAGTAATATAATCTCTGCAAGTGTGTACTACTGCTGACTCACTCATGAACACCCCGCTTTATCAGATACAGTGGGAGTTGAGTATTTAACTGCATCTTCTATCTGCAACTTAGCAGACAAAGGTTTGTAATGAACTTTAGCTATGATGGGTTTATGGAAAAGGGAAGGAAGGATCGAAGGAGAAAGGAAGGGTGAAATATAATATGAGTGAAAGGATGCGTGGGCCTAAGGGTGCATATAGGTGGTTTCTAGGATGCATGGCTGGGTAAAAGATTGATGAAGGAGTATACGGGTGAAAGGATGCCTGCTAGGTGGGTGAAAGGATGCCTGCCTGGGGGGTCGAAAGGAATCCTGAGGTCGGTTGCATGGGTGAATGGGTGAAAGGATGCATGTGTGGGTAAATGGATGTTGGTGAAAGGTTTGTGATAGCAATGTTTGGAATTTGTATGGATATATGGATGGATGGGTTTCAATGGTGAAAGACTTGATAAGAGAATATAAAGCTTAAATTAGTGTGTATGAAAAACAATGGTGAAGAATAAGAATACTAGAAGAACAATGCAACAATGAATGGATAAATGCTTGGAATGAAGAAACCGGGGAGCTCTTCTGGATAGGGGTGTTCTTCTCACCTACTTTACTGTCTTAGAAAGGTTTTATCAGAGCTTTTATTGAAAGGGCTGGGGTGGTGTTTTTGACTACTCCCTTGACTCACAATATTTTTCAAGGAGCAAGGTAGATATTATGTATCCCACCTATCATCAATCGTCACCACCCTCCCTACCTATGGCATTTCACCAGTGCCACCCATGATGACCTAACAGCTGCATGGTTCAATTTGGCACCTCAGTGTTGGATGTACAATGTGCGTCTGGTTAAAAGTCAAGTTAATGTGCTGTTTATTTACAAAGTTTTCAATGCATGGCAATGCAAAAACAAGGTGTATTTCCCTTCCAGCCCCGCGCCCACTGAGCCACTTCCTAGTACTTCACTCCTTGAATCTTTCCTAAGTTCTGTCCCAGCCATCTGAAAATTTTGAAAAATCCATTCTTTGCTTCCACCACATTTTTCTGGCTAAGTGATATGTTTCATTATGGCTTCTGTAACGTCTGTTCAAAATTTCCCTTTCAATATTTGTCATCCACAGTGACTCATTGCTGGCCAAACCTTAAGCACATGATCATGATGATGATCAGTAAAATGTCTGTCTACCCGGACTAATCCCTCTATCTTACCTTGCAGTAGAGTAAGTTAAGATACCTTTCCTTACTGCCAAGCAAAAATATTTTATTGGAAAAAAGTAATTACAAAGTATGGTGGAGGAAGGTGAGGCCAGGGAGCAAAGTAGGACTGAGTAATTGCCTTGACTTTTGTCAATGGGATAGTCATGACGAATATGCCAAATACAATCTATATCCTGTTCCTTAATCCTTTCCCTGTACTCTAGTGCATTGCTTTTCCCACTGTCTACTTACGGCAGACAGGGTGTCTGGATGATTGATTTTATAGTATTTGATGTGTATCATTCATAGTATTCATTTCCCCTGTAGTCAGGATACAATTTGGAGAAGAGCAGGGCCTTTGGAATAAGACAATTGTCTATTACAGCTGCCCCAGCTCCAGACAGTAGCAAAGTACGACTAACGAGTATGACTAGGGCACCAGCTGAGCTAGCATGCCTCCATTAATTTAGCACAACAAGAGAGAGAAGAATACTTGTACTCCATAATGCAAAATGGCTGTGTCTCTAATCATATCAAAATTGTGTGGCCCGAGGTAACCAGCAAATGTACGTCTACTGTGCCACTACATAATTTTAAACAAGTGTTTTGCACAAAGCATTGTTTACAATTTGTCTTTTTCATTTCTTGATATAGCTACTCCTGCTGGTCTACCTTCTAGACACGAAATAGCAGCCCAGCTGTGGCAGCAAATGCTGGAGGCCATCAGTGTTGATTACCAGTGGTTGGTGGTCCTAGAGGAGGAGGCGGAGGAGGCGGCTGCCGATGCCCCGGGACCCAGCCATCCCCCAGCACCTCCAGCCTTTCAACACTGGTGATGCCGTCCACTAGCAGCTGCCCACCGCCTTTCCATCATTGCTGCTCCCCTCTCAGGCTGTGTATTTCAATGCAGTGTCCTGCAAAGGCTGGCCTGGATAGAAGCTGGGTAGCAACGTATGAAGGGGCACCTTAAAATAAGAGTCCTGCCATTAGTGTCCTCTTCTTCTTCTTTTGTATCCTTTGTTTTGGTGGGTGGGACTTGTTTTGGGTGGAGAGGGTCGGAATGTGGGAGATGGGAACCGGGACAGTTGGACTTTGATGGACACTTGAGCTTTCTGGACATTGGTTGGGGACAGGGAGATTTGTTTGGGGAGAGGGATGGGCCAGTTGTGGGTGGAAGGGGTGGGTTTTATTATATTACTGCCAGGTTTAATAAATAATTATCTTGTGCTATTTATGCCTCAAATCTTTTTTGGGGTGTTTTACTTCCCACTGCTGCCTTTTAGCGCAATGTGTTTCTAAAACCTGCTGATAGTGTATTATAATTAGTTATGCTCTACCTTTTGTGCTGCTACTCTATTACTGACTGCACTGCAGTCTGCAACTATGTTGACCCCTAAGGAGTGGGGAGATGGAGAGATTTGCCATTTCCTATGATATTGCCTAAAAGTACAAAAATGCTCTATAGTTCTCTTACCTAAATAGATGAAGCGAGGTCTGCATGGTTTCCCAAGATGCTATGGTGGTGGTAGTAGTAGCATGATAGCACACTAACAGTGATGGCATCAGAAGCGAGGTCCCACTCCCACACAGGTGAACTCAAACTGTAGGATTAATTGGAAGCACTATTCATCACAGGCAACTAAATTGAAATAAAAACTGAGCTAGTGGGTTAATTATTAATATATCATATCTTTATAAACAATTGAGACTAGACAACTACACAACAAAGAATACCTGATAGGGAATATATAATAAGTAATGCTAAAATAAAAAATCAGAACAATAGTTAGCTAATATTTTAATCTAAACTAAAGTTACAAAATACTTGTGATTTGTGAAGTAGACTCAAACTTAGAAGTGGACAAGTGTAAGCGTTTATGCAACAGCAAAACGATCACTTTATGCCTGGGTGGGTTGCTTGCTTTCACCACATACGACAGGGGGAAGAAGGTTAGGGATTTAATGAATGGATAGGAAAGGGGATTTATGGAAAGGGGAGACAAAAAGACAAATGGTACACAAACATATTATTCATCTGAGCAATGATTAACAGCCTTTTTTGTGGGAGAAACAAAGGGATGAGTATGAAACAGTTAACTAAATGCATTGCAAACAGACAGTCAACCCCAGAGAAACACAAATTATGCAGCTAAATTCTCTGTCACCTAGGTTTGAAAAATAGTAAATACAAATAATGTTGCAGTGAAGCAAACACACACAGTTCTAAAAAAGATTATAAAAAGAAAGATGATACTGTTTTGCCAAATTAGGTGTTGCATCTGCAATTGTCTTGGATTGCCTCATCAATCTTGAGTGTCTGCCTGGCTGAAGTGGTCTGGTAAGGTAAGCATGAGTGTTTATGGTGCTTTTGTCTTTTGTGCAGGAGAAAGGAAGGCCTGCGTATTGTAAAACAGAAATGAGTATCTTGATATTGTAGAATACAGAAGACGGATAGAGCTGAAGGTAAACTTCATGAGGAGTAGTTTACAAAGAAGATTCAGAGGAGGCAGAGGAAGACCATAGTCATTTGCAATCATTCATTTCATAACTGAAGTGTGATCAATTAAGTGAGAGCAATTACAACCACCTACAATCACAAGTGGCTGCATGTATCGGGATGATCAAACTTGCAACTGTCATGATCTTCATAACATGTAGCCTAGAGGATGTACATTATGTGAAAATGTGACATTATCAAATGTCTGTCTCCAGTTACCATCTACATCAAGAGGCCCCTCCAGCCCCATATTTTCAAATTTGAGCCAACCAGCTCACATACGCAGCAGCATTGCACTTCCTAAATCAAGTGATCAATGCACCTTTTACCGGTCCACAGAATTGAGTAGACCTCTTCGAGTCATCATCATCATAATAACCAAGTTGGTTTCCATGAAGTTTATACCTTCCTTCTTCTGGCAGTTTTTGAAGTCATGCCCTGAGTCCTTCCATCATCCTCCTGACTCTGTGTAAAGATTATGTCCAACTTCGTACCACCTCCTCCCGAGAGTCTCAGGAACCTGTAGTGCAACGCTGTGATGAACATCAAGAGAAATAATTAGTATTTTTTTGTGTAGACTAAATTTGTGATTGTTAGCTAAATGGACTGGTTGGGTCTTTGAGAAGCATGAACCAGTAAACAAAGCACTGTGAAACCAGCAAACAAATCTCGCTAAGTGTCGAAGGGGAAAGCAAAGAAATCATCTTCAGGAAAAAATTATCACCGATTTGGCCACCAACATTGTAAACCAATCACACATACAATCAAGCATAATAACTATAATTAAATAATAAACACCGACTCTTACTGTCTGCCACCACATGAATCTTCTCAACATTGAAACAAGAATCACTCATATATCACTTATTGGTGCATAGCATGTCTTACCTGTTCCAATCAAGCACAATGGTACATTGCTAATCCTCTTTGATTCACAAAATACACTTTGGGCAGTCTAAGTTGTAGATCAGATATTCTGGGGCAGTCCTGCTAGGGGACGAAAGTAATGATAAGTGCGAGATGGATGCAGGCAATGTCTCCAATTGCCTTGGAGGGATTGGGGAGGGGGGGAGTATTCTTCACTGCACACTGGTCCAACTCCAATCCAGCCATAAATGTGTCTAAAATGGTGTCACTTCGTTAGTCAGAAAGACACAAACAAAATAACAAGGTTCCCCTAGCTAGCCATACCCTTTTTCTCTTTTTCGTTTCTTCAAATCAATTTATTCATTGATAGACAAGTTCTATGGTGGCCTAGGTCTACTCAGTAGTCAGGGAAGTAGAGTTTGCCTTCTAACTCAGGTGGTTCACCCAAAAGTTGGTCACCTAACACAATACGATGACCTGAGTCTGACCAATCACCATCATCCTCCTCTTGTCATACTTCTGGTATGTTGTCATTCAAGGGTATAAAGTGCTGATTAATTTTGTTCATGGTCAATCTCTTGATGTTTTGGGGCAAGAGACTGGTCATTCCCACTGTGACAATTGCACCAGCTGCACTAAACACATGTTCAGCAGACACACTGGCTACAAGGCAAGCCAGATATCTAATTTTCAGCCTGCTGAGCTCTGGCCATTGGCACCTCTTCCCATACTACAACACCAATGGGTGTTGATCCAGATAGGCCTACATTAGTGCATCCAGGTAGGCCTGAACCATCCTCTCAATAGTTATTGGTGCTCCACTCTGCACTGGACTTAAACCCTGCCTTTAAAAAAATTCAAATGCAGATTTTGGGGCTGCTCCTCCTGTTCCTATTGATGTTGGTATTGGTGATGGTTCAGCTCTTCTCCTTGGCAGAGGTTCCTCTTGATCACAGAAGTAATCTAAAGTATGAGGTTTTGGGTCCTCTACTTATATTCCTTTCTGCCTTTGAAGTTGCCCAATTTCAAAGGAAAGTCTCTGTTGTTCACAAAATCCTGCCTTGCCCAGGCCAGGCCCCAGACACACCCCAGGGGGCTGGAGACTGGATTATGGGAGTGCAGGCACAGCCCATTCAGGTGTAAGTGCCCACTCCTCCCTCCTCTCTAGCACAGATGGCTCTTCAGGATATACAAGCTACACCCCAGCTCCCTTTTGTCTCACTGCCTAGAGGGGATTCACAAACAGCTCAACTGTCAGTTTAACCTAAACTGGGAATCCACAAACAGGCAGAGTCACAGAATGGTTAAAGCAAGACAATGCCCACTTTCTAAAAGTGGCATTTTCAAACTGACAATTTAAAAACCAACTTTACCAAAAGATGTATTTTTAAATTGTGAGTTCAGAGACCCCACACTCCACATATCTATCTGCTCCCAAAGGGAAACTTAAAATACATTTAAATGGATCCCCCATGTTAACCTATGAAAGATATAGGTCTTGCAACAGTGAAAAACAAATTTGCCAGTGTTTTACTGTTAGGACATGTAAAACATATCAGTATGTCAGGAAAACTATTGCCAGCTTTGTTAAGTTCTTCCCTCAACAAAAATGATTCCCCTTTTCCTTGTACCCATGTTGGTTGCAGCGGCATCCTCACTCCCAGTGGCTCTTGCTGAGGCTGTTCTTAGAACTAGCATCTTCAGGTTTAACTGCCACTCAAGATGGTGGCCGCAAATCCTTGTGAGGTCAGCGCTCTAGTATTTCTACCTTAGTCTTGTGCTGAAGCTTCCCTCCAGCAGTTTCTCTCTGGGAGCCCTGCACCTCAACTGTCAACGGAGGAGAATGAGCAGTGTTCCTGAGGTGCTTTGTTTCATAGAGAATTCTTCCAGTTTTTAGTAATTCATTATTTTTCTTGTTACAGTGTACACACCAGCTACTTTTTTCCCTTTTGAAGCAGCTGATTTTTTTCCTTCTTCTAACAACTGGCTATCAGCTTTCTGAGGAGAATTTGTTTTGGCTTAACAGAACTTTAAGCAACTGCAGTAAGGAATCCTTTTGTATGATTTCCAGACTTGCCAATATATATATGTACATATATATTCAAGAACTCTTTGTTTTTGCAGACTTGTCAGTCTTAGAGACAAAACTGAACCTTGGGAAGGAGTTTTTGTTTCCTGCAAAAGACATTAGTAGTTTGTATATTTGTAAAATTTTGAACTGTTCTCCAGAGAACCTTGGAAAGCTCTGACTCCTGGAGAAAAGAAGGTAATATTGTTCTCTTAGAGTGAGGCTAGTCTCTCAAAAGATCCAGGTTAGGAGAACAATAGAATTGGGTCAATGTGAATGGCTGAACAGTTGAATGCACAGTAGGAATGTACTTATCTATGCTCTTGTCACTCGACTGCAGGTCCTTCCCTTAAAGAAATCCCAATGAGAAGAAAGGTGCAGGTTTTTAGAGACACACACTGAATAGCCTATCTATCTTCAAGTGAGAAACACAGGCTGGACCTGGGCCTGGAGACGGTCTCTCTTTTTCTATTCCCATTCCCCTTTCCCCCTAGTGGATGCAGGGTTCAGATAATCAGTTAAAGTCTGAGCACACATCTGTTGTAGGGAGTTGGGTACAAGGCATCTGCTCCTGTGAAAAGTTTGAATTAATGGGTAATCTTCTGACACAGTGCATGTCCCACCTTTAACATGCACTGCACTCTGGCAATGGGGATACCTAGGGCCTACCTTAGTGGTGCCTTACATGTTTAAAAAGGGAAGGATTGGGCCTGGCAAGTGGGTACACCTGCCAGGTCAAATTGGCAGTTTAAGACTGCACACACAGACACTGCAGTGGCAGGTCTGAGCCATGTTTAGAGGGCTATTTATGGGGGTGGCACACTCAGTGCTGCAGGCCCATTAGAAGCATTTGATTTACAAGACCTGGCTACCACTTTGCTATGGACTTACTAGTAAATCAAATATGCCAATCATGGAAAAGCCAATTACCAATACAATTTATACAGAGAGCAAATGCACTTTAGCACTAGTTAGTAGTCGTAAAGTGCCCACAGTCCTAAAACCAACAAAAACTGGTCAGAAAAAATAGGAGAAAGGAGGCAAAAGGTTTGGGGATGACGTTGCAAAAACAGTCATGTCCAATACAGTTAATAACATATGTTTCACTGTGTTTGGTAGGACATTGGCACACATAGCATAGACATTGCATATCGTCAAAGGGTAGCCCTGTCTAGCCACCTACCTTCTCTAGGACAAAGCCATGGGGATAAATGTGATTTGCCCACATGTCAATGGCATGGAAATGAGGTAAAATGACAAACTGACAAAATCAGACACCCAGAGTAGAATAGCCTTCTCTTACAACCTTCACATACCCCATAGTATGAAGATGAAGGGACAATGGGGATACATCTACAAGCCCATATGTACACTACTATACTGGCCATATCTGTGGAGTGATTTAGATGCCTGCCTCACATGGAGTCAATACCTGTACCAGGACAAAGGTTACAAAGCCCCTGTACACAATATGTCAGGCACCCAATTGCCTATAAAGGTGATCAAGACAGATGGAAGTGGCCAGACATGTTAGAGCCACTAAAGCATATATGCTGAAGGATGGCCCTGGAAATACTCTATGGGTAGGATGAAATAGCAGCTGAAATCCTTTTAAATGGCCCCATTCTGCCAAATGCATCAATGTGGCATTGTCATTTGAGCATCTCCACATGCAGTCATAGATGTGTCTTGACACAGGTGATCTAAACGTACACATAGCAAACCATGATGGCAGATCTACATCAAATAGTCAGGCAATGTGGGTACTATGTATTCCCGCTAGTCTACATACATGTAGCACCTACAACATTGTCATAGCTGCTACAGTGTGACTGCAAACACCATACAACGAGAGCCAAGTACAAGCATACAGTCAGTACTTACCCCCATGTGGCTGCTGTGCTGCCCTCAAACACCCATCCACGTCAGGGTAGGCCACTGCCAAAATGTGGGCCATTAGGGTAGTCAGGGTCCAACGGGCACCCCTCCCTTATTGGGAAGACATCCCCAGGAGGGCCTCAGCGGTCTTCCAGGCCCAGTGCCTCACGCCCCCCCCACCGCTTTCGACAATGGGTGGTCCGCCGGCTGTGGACCCCCAGGGTCTTCACTTACTTGTAATGGCACACCAGATCACCTTCTTTTGATGGGCATTCACCTGCATGGATGACACCGACCAAAGGTGAAAGTCATGTGCACATGCACCATACCAATAGGAGTGGTCACTACACATCTGTCACTGCAAGTAGGCACACATACCCATCCTCTCTGTTCACATGTCTTCAAAATATGCCATCTGCATGCACCTACATCCTCACCAATTCACATGGCCGAATAAATGTCACACACAACATCTATCGCACATAGCTTGGGAATTGTACTCACCTGCTCCTCTAGCGCCCCATATAGCTGTCCATACAGGGGTAAGATGTCCATCACTAGCTTTTCCAGCTCTTCTGGGGTGAAGGCAGGGACCCTATCACCTGCAGGACGTGGCATGATGGCTTCTAGAGGCAGTATAAGCAGCTCACATTGTGCCGGTCTGGCTGGCAACATTGTGAGGAGTCAAGTGAGCAAAACTGCATAAAATGGCAGTCATGGCTGCCATGTACAGGACCATCACTGCTGGTGGTTATGCTCATTGGTCCCATTCCGCCAAAGGCATCAATGTTAACTAATGACAAGTTGCACGGCAGTTGCGACTGCCTACTGCCATGACGACTTTTGCCAGCGGACTTAGGTCATGTCCAACTGTCCACTACAGTAGGTCAGGTGCCTGCCATTTTGGGTGCATGTAATCAATGTATGGGCTTAATTATCTGCATCAGTCACTGACTCCCACAATTTTCAGTGTAACCATATGTTGGGCCCTCATGCTAGAGCAACATATTGTGACAATCTTTATACAATGACGTGTTGAGGCTGTCTATATGTCGAGAACTATGTAAAGGTACTCTGAGGTACATAGGCCATGGCTAGGTATAAATAGATTCCAAAACATATGTGTGATTAGTCCTGGACAGCTAAGTCACCCACACATGCACAATTACATATATACAATCCAATTTACATGTTAGTCAATGTGCAGCAGTGAAGGTGAATTATGTGCATATCTCTGGTCTGCGTTTTATATGTCAGCAGTCCTACACATCTACTGCAGATGGTAGGTAATATAAAATGTGTTGGTGATGTGTGCATACTGCATAACACATTGTACTTTCTCTTCTCTCAACATAGTTATCCTGCTATGAGAAGAGTGAGACAACCACTGGTGTACCGTCCACTAGCTGACATTGCAACCATGGAGGACAGGCATGTCATCCAAACATATTGCCTGAATTGTCATACCATCATGAATCTATGTACAATTGGAGCCAGATCGGATGCCAGCCATTCAAAACCCTATTGCATACCTCCCATCATTCAAGTATTGTCAGTGCTACACTTCCTGGCCCCAGGGTCCTTTCAGAATACTGTTGCCTTCACAGCAGGGATGTCTCAGCCCATGTTCAGTCTGGTGTTGAAGGATGTTTTGTGTGTGCTGTGCAACACCTGGACAGCTACATCAGGTTTCCCCAAAGAGCGGATTTGGCATTTGCGAAGGCAGACTTTTATGAGATGGGATACATTCCTTATGTGGCAGGAGTCATTGATGGCACCCATGTAACCCTGGTCCCTCCCAGTGCCAATGAACAGGTGTAGAGGAAAAGGAAGAACTAACACTCAATCAACTTACAGGTGGTGTATCTGGCAGACCAGTACATCTCACGAGTCACAGCCAAGTTTCCTTGATCAGCGCATGATGCCTACATAATGCAGAACAGCAATTTTCAACACCTGATGGAACGACTACAAACAGAGAGAGCCTGGCTGCTTGGTAAGTATGCATTGCATTTTGTGTTTCAGTGTTATGTCACCTGTCATCACATTATAGCCAGTCACAGAACCTATTTATGTATAGTTCTACCATTGTGTTCACAGGTGACTCTGGCTATCCAAACCTTCCTTGGATGTTAATATCAGTGAGGTACCCAGCCATGCTAGGGGAACTCTATTTCAATGAGGCCCATGGAGGACAAGGTGTGCAATGGAGCAAACATTTGGGCTCCTGAAGGCAGGATTCAGGCGCCTGGACCTATTTAGAGGTGCCCTCCTCTACTCGTCCCACAAGGTAAGCCAAATAATCATTGCCTGCTGCATGCTCCACAACCTAGCCCGAGACGTCAAATATAATTGACAGCAGATGAGGGTGAGGCAGCTGGACCAGTTGCTGGTAATGCTGATATGGCAAGTGATGAAGAGGCAGAGAAAGAAGGAGCAGCTTACTCTAGGACAAAGCTCATCAATCAGTACTTCCACTGACATACAAGTACGTGAAGTGGACCTTTACAAGTGTTTAAGGTGCAAATTTAGATGCAGATGGCTGCTGTTACACCTCCTGTCTTGAATCATCAGCGGCGGGTTAATAAGCTCCAATGTCTAGTGTGAGTTGTGGAAGCAGACTGATAGATTGTAAGGTGTACAGTAATAGAGGGTCAGCTCAAACATGTATTGTTACATCTGATCCAATCATACTCTTCTGGAATGGACTATTCCATAATGTTTTGTGCATTCCCCTATCCTCTTTTCCTTCCACTCACTGAAATTGCTATTTCCTGTTTGGCTCTACAACCTATGGCTTGAGGTATTCATTGTCATTAGCTAATGGTAGTAGATGATAGACATGAGAGGTGTAACTGACAGATAGCCGGTAAAATGGATATAGTGACAATGGGATGGAAACTTGTTTTTACTAACTTCATACATTTAGAATTGTGTCTGCTTGCCTTTCACATTACCAGTGGGGTTGGTTTTTTTTAAATGGTGTATTTCATGTCAGTTGAAGTATGTGGCCCTTTTGAGAAGAATGGATCATGGCCTTTTACTACACAGTGGGTGGAGTACTTTGCAATGACCATTGGCCCTAGCTGTGTTTGCATTCTGCCGTTGTTGTCCAAGGTGCAGATAACTGTATAATGATAGAGGTGAATGTACATCCCTACAGATATAGGCCCTAGGGTTGTGTATAGTTAATGTACTGGGTTATCAGTGATGTCATATTTGTGTTCCATGGGATATGTGATCATGTAGCTAATGTATGTCTATTTGAAGAGTCTGTACCTGGTGATATAGAGGTCCAATCTGGGTGCTCCTGCTTTGTAGGTGGGTAACAAAGGGCATGATTTCTGTCACCTGTATTGGTGCATTATGTGCCACAATACCTTCCATCATGACAGTACTCTCTGTCATGCTCTATTTGCAGATTGGAATACTGACTATGCTATGGTTTTGGCCTGGATAGCAACCTCTCTGACATCTGTCCTGTGATATTTGTGTTGTTATATGTCTCATGCTGTGGGATCCTCTGTCTGATGACCATTACACTGGCTGTTCAATGCAGGGGGCATGACCTCATCACAGTTGGCAAGCTTGGCAAGTATTGATGTATTATTAAAGACACAAAGGGGGTCATTCCAACTTTGACGGGCGGCGGAGGTCGTCCGCCAAAGTTCCCCCAACAGAATACCGCTACGTGGTCAGAAGACCGCCGTGGTTATTCTGTGTTTCCCGCTGGGCTGGCGGGCGACCGCCAGAAGGCCGCCCGCCAGCCCAGCGGGAAACCCCTTCCCACGAGGAAGCCGGCTCCGAATGGAGCTGGCGGAGTGGGAAGGGTGCGACGGGTGCCGTAGCACCCGTCGCGAATTTCAGTGTCTGCTAAGCAGACACTGAAATTCAAAGTGGGGCCCTCTTACGGGGGACCCTGCAGTGCCCATGCCATTGGCATGGGCACTGCAGGGGCCCCCAGGGGCCCCACGACACCCCTCACCGCCATCCTGTTCATGGCGGTCGAAACCGCCAGGAACAGGATGGCGGTGAGGGGGTCGGAATCCCCATGGCGGCGCAGCAAGCTGCGCCGCCTTGGAGGATTCAGCAGGGCAGCGGAAAACCGGCGGGACACCGCCGGTTTTCCTGTTCTGACCGCGGCCATGCCGCCGCGGTCAGAATGCCCTGCGGAGCACCGCCAGCCTGTTGGCGGTGCTCCCGCCGACCCCGGCCCCAGCGGTCCTTGACCGCCGGGGTCAGAATCACCCCCAAATACAGTATCTGTGTTAAATTGTGATTTATTGTACATATCAAGATATTTAGGGTCAAAATCAAAGTGCCTAAATGAAAAAAGAGCTGATGAGTTAGGTCATGGTAGATGGATTCATCAGAGTAGCAGCTGCACCAGTTGGTTACATAGGTCCAGTGCCCTTGTACCATAGAAAATGGAATCATGTCTCAGACAATTCTACAGGGTGAATCAGAGGCACACAAGTGTGACATATCAGGAGAGGTTCATTTCCTGGCAGTGGATTTGGTGTTGGCATCTGCTGCAGCTGGATGTCTGGGTGGACATCCAGATTTGCTGGGGGGATCGTCAGCTACAGAGAGAGGGGTGTCTGAGGCATATGTTCCCCTGGCAGGGCCTCCATTCCACTAGCTGCCGCATATATAGATGGGGCAGATGTTAGGTTGCTAGTAGAATGGGCCTGATGGTTTGTTGAGGAGCAAATAAGGGTGGTACTGATGTCCTTCAGCACCCCTGCAATGGTAGTCATGGTGGCATTATGTGCCTGCCACTGCTACATGACTTCCTGGTGGAATTCCCTCTGCAGCCTTTGATTCTCCCTCAACATGGTAATAACTTGGCCCATCCTGTCCTGGGAACTTTAATATGCTCCCAGGACTTGGGAGATGGTTTTGTGGTCAGCGGAGTCCCTTTGAGGCCTCATCCTCTGGCCTACAGCATCCCTCTCAAGCACCCTACTTCAGCTGCCTGTGCCCCTGGCACAGTACGCCCACTCTCAGAGGCAGCAGGGCCTTTTTTTCTCAGGGATGTCAAGGTTCGACTCAGGTCACTATACTGTGGGGCACACAATAGATTGAACAGGCCTTGGAACACAGGTTGAGGGGCGAATGGTTGGTTAAGATATGTCTGCACCAGGGGTGGGTGGTGTTGATGTGGGCCGGGTGAGGCAGGGAGTCGTTGACTGACCAGGTGTCCCAGATGGGCCAGGTTGTTTTCATTGTCTAGACATCTAGGCTTATTGTCCTCATTGGGGCTTCATCCTGAGGGCGACTGGCAGTGTCTGGTATCCTCTCCATTGTGGCAAGGGTTGGGTTTCCTGTGGAGGGAGCGAGACACAGAGTTCAATTTTAAATGTGTGTTTGATCACCTTTTAATGAGATGCAGACAGTGGCTTTACATGATTCCCTGCAATGACATTGACAGATGCTGCACAGCATACCTTTGTTGTACATACTACTCTGTGACTTGATTGCCATACTCCATGTTGGGAGCTGTCACACAAGTTTGGTACAGATTGCACTGCAGATGAGTTCTGTATTTGTCTGATCATTGACATGACTCTTTACCTGTTACCTAATGATTTGTGAGGCTTGCTAGATGTCAAAAATTATAGCTGTACAATGCACTAGTGTGTCCTATTGGAAACATGGTATGTGAGTATGCAAGGGTAATGGTCCTGTATTTAGATGTTATGCATGTGCATCAACTCAACCATCTTACTTTCCAACCCAGGTCAGCCTATTTCTGCTTTATGATATTTGATCCGTGGCCATTTGGAATTGTCACTCATCTGTAGCTACAAGTTGTTCTGTATGCTATTGTGAGTGTGACATTGCATTTCTGTCATTGCCATGTACTGGTCCTCACTAGGTCAATCTAGATGGTGTAGCTAGAACTTTAGCTGTACATGCCTGAAATGTGATGTGTTGTGCACATTCAAGGTTTTCAAAAGGTTTCTTTGAAGTGATGTGATTTGCCAGCAGTTAACGTGCCATTGCCAAGGGCTGTGGGACAGTTGGGCTTGGTGGAGTGGTGGCATGCAGGAGAGGGGCATTAGATGATTAAGTTGGAGGTGCAGTGGGGAATTTAGTTAATTAGGAGTATTTGGGTGGTGAGGAAGCATGCAGGACAATACAAATGTTTGACATGACTGTTGTGGGTACTGAGCAGTCTCCAGTCCCTCAGCTATTCCAGTCAGGCTCTCTGGATGTAGTATGTACATGACCTTCTCCTCCCATGATGTGACCTGTTGGGGAGAAGGTGTGTGCCCACCGCCAGTCTTATGCATGGCTATCGGGTGGCGTGATGCCATGGAACACACCTTCCCCCTGAGGTCATTCTACCTCTTCCTGATGTCATCCCTTCTGTGTGGATGGCTGCCTACTGAGTTGACCGTGTTGACTATCCTTTGCCACAACTCCATTTTCATGGTAATCGATGATTGTTGGACCTGTGCTCCAAACAGTTGTGGCTCTTCCCTGACAATTTTATCCACCATGGCCCTCAACTCATCATCAGTGAAATGTGGGTGCTTTTGAGAGAACATGGTAGTGTTTGTGTCAACAGTGTGTGGGAGTGTTGTGAGTGTAAGGGTGCAGTGTTGGGTAATTGGTGAGATGTGGGTGCTGCCTTGTGAGGGTGTGACAGTTGTGGAGATTTGTGTGTGCTTGTGATGTTTATATTGTGTTAGTTTTGCTGATGTTGGTTGTGTGCTGAGTAAGATATATATGTGTGCCTATGGTGTGATGGTGCTATTGCAATTATTTCCTCCTACTTTTTGGCCACATGACTGAATGAATGGCATTTTTGTTGCAAAGGAATGTAGGTTGTGTAGAGGTGTGTTATATAGTGTAGTGGGTAGGTGTGTCAGGTGTATGGATATGTGTCAGGTGTGGGGTATTCCCACTATCCAATGTGATGTGGTGTTCTGCCTGATGTGAATTTCGACCGCAGCGGTTCGCAACGCCAATGGTTTTCCACAATGGAAGCACCGCTGTGGTGATTTGTTCCTCGTGATCTGGTGGGTGAATTTTTTGGGGGCTGGTGGTGCTGGTGGCGGAAACGCCCTCTTTCCAACCCTCCAGTTTCCTGGTGGTCTCTGATTTTTTACTGTTTTTAAGTGGTCTTCATAGTGTGACTCTTAATACGGCAGTCAGATGACCGCCAAGATGGCGGTCTTTTGGCAGCCGCCACCACGGCGGTCTTCCAAAAAGACTGCCAGATTCGTAATGAGGCCCTTAGTTTTGTGCCATTGTGATGTTGCTGATGTGGGCAACAATACTATTGCACTGCTGGGGATAGCGCTGATTGGTGTTACAAAAATGTCACCCTTTTCTTCACCTTTACCTTTCAACATGATTGGATATCAGATTCCCTGCTTTTAACACCTTCACCAATACCAATTGGAGATATTTGGCCACTAAGGTGTGCCTCCCAGCCGATTGGGGGGTGTTTTCTTAAATGGGTTGTTTGGCCTCCAGTACCATAGTTGGTACCAAGCTTCCCCCAACTAACACTCACTGCAAATTCAACAAATGGCAAAGTTCAGCTTTTTACTAACGATAAAGACGTCCCAAACTGGGAAGGTCAACTTTCTCACACTGGTGCCACTGCCAATGTCAGAAGACAAAAAAAAAAAAAAACTCATGGATTAAACCCAGATCTGTGACTGGGGGTGAATGTTTGATTTGTTCTACATTCCGTCCATCAACTGTTCTTTTTGCATTTGTTGCCCCAAGTGGGAAGGGTATGCCCAGACATAGGTCCCGTGCTCACTGTGCCACCAGATTCAAGCTAGCCTGGCTGAAGAGGGGTGATACCCCGAAACCGGTCCCAGGATGCTTGTTTCTAGTCCAGGGAGGACCTGGTCTGACAGTCTGGGCTGGACTGTTCCCATGGGGAACAGGGTCAAGACTGATTTGCAAATGGCTGGGTCCAAACTGGAATGGCACGGTGAGCAAAACTATGGATTAGGAGGCTGCCTCCTGTGATGTCCAGGCACCTGAATCTGGACTTCAGGATGCCAAATGTCCTCTCCACAATAGTACGTGTCCTCCGATGTCCCTCATTATATGTATGCTCTTCTGCTGGTCATTATCCATGGCTGTGTGCCGTAACCCTTATCCCCTGCAAAAGTTTAAATGAGTAATTTGTTGTTAGGGCTTGCAATAGGTATGTAATGTAGCATGGCAGTTGATATTAAGAGATGTTTGTGGCTCATTTGTATTAATGGTTTTGTGTGAGTTACTATCATTGTGTAATGTTTCCTTAGCACTAGGTTGTTGGACATGACAATCTTGTGTTTGTCTCAAGGACATGGAACATATGATTAAGATTCCACACTGATAGTCATTATGTATGTACAATACGTTGTGTAGTGCACCTTTGTATCAGTGTGCCATCACTACAGGGGACATGACACATCCTCACAACACAATTTGGTCAGATGTATTGGCAACAGGGTAGCACTCCAGAACCTGGACATCCCATCGTTTTTGACATGTATCATTGAAGATAAGGTGTGACACTATGGGCCTTCAAAATTGGTTAGTGAGAATTCACTACATGTATCCAAAATTGGCTGCACTGTCGTGCAACATTTCAACTTTGCAAAAATTCCCCATCTGTGACATGTTACTTGTCAACCATTTGTTGTCCCCTGCGCCAGTTGCTCATGTGCAGCAACATTACCTGGCCTGCTGTGGGGTACTTGGCTAGTTGTCTTGTGGAGATGGATGTATCTCTACAGGATGGTACACCGACCTGTACATATACTTTTTGGAAGGCCAATTGGGTCTTTCTGTGTGTGCTGCAGTGTGCAGCATGACTTTTGTCGCATTCAGCTGAGTTCTTAGCACTTCCTTTTTGCAACCTGCATTCAGCACCCCTGGGGTGGTATTTGTTGTTGACAATTCCTTAGGTTTTAGGGGACAGCTACATGTGAGTCTGCATCATCATGCTAGCTATCTTGTGTAGACAGTCCTGCAGCAAGAAACATTGCACACCCCTTCCACGCTACATACAAGGTGGGAGGGTGGCCAATTTACGATGTGGCTTGAAGTCGTTATGAAATTGTCATCTGCCAAGATGTACATACAGTGCAGGTCATAATTATGGAACTGTGGGCTATTACATTGTTCCTTTGGTGTTCCTGAGTGGCAGCTAATGTTTGTGTCTGCCATGAGGTGTTCAAGGGTGTGTATCCCATTGTCACAGGATGATCAACATAACTAGCAGTGTCTCTCCTATCTTCCTGAAGATAAATGTCCGTTTATTTTGTTGACCCATGCACAGTGTAGACTCCGGGATGGAGCTCAGCTAATTGGCAAATGTGTCCCTTGCCACAGTGCATGTGAGGTCAGTGATGTCCTGTTTTCTCCTACTGGGTCCCACCATGACATCCATCATCTGCACTGTCTGACTATGTCTGTGCCCCCTGTTAGGCCATTTATTGTATCGGGTACAGACGTGATGGTGTTGTGAGTCAGTGAGTGTTGCATTTGAGTTTGCACTACAGTAGTTGTGGTACCACTTCTGACACATCTGGCACATGGTATGTGATGGGCATTGATCATGTATTCCAATGTTTGTGTGAGTCAATGTGTCAGGCAGATGTCTCTGTACTCTACAGGTAAGTTAGATATGTGTCAATGAGATGCAGTTGTTATAGGCGCAAGTTGTGTGGTGTTTGATATTTGTTCTGGCAGTGACTTGAGGCATCTATTTTTGTTTGGTGTTGTGTGTGTGATGTGTACGTAGCGGGCAACCTGAGGGCACTTGTAGTTTGCTGTGTAGTTATGCTGTTGTCTAAGGGTACATGTCTGCACCTGTCCTTCCTGTGATGTGCCTGTCAAGTTGTGGGTGTGTTACATACATGTGAGTGTATGTAATAATGTTGTACACTGATTGTGCTGTACTGCAGCATGGTGCATATTTGTTATCACCTGCACATACCCTGGTGATATGTTACTGTAGTGGTGTATGTGTTCAACAGGTTTGGTGTGTTGTGTGTACATTATTAGATTTGCTGACTTACCCACAAGTAGGCCATTTCCAAATTGTCCTTCCTGGACTTGTTCATTGATCCTCCTGTGCCGGAATATGAAGGCGTCATGGACACTCCCAGGATACTTGGCCAAAATGTTTATGAATAATCCGCAGTTGTCCACTATGCCCTGCACATTAATGGAATACATGTGCTTGTGATTCCGGTATAAGTGCTCTGTTGCTGCAGGTGGTACAAGCCGGACATGGGTGCAGTCAATTGCATCTAGCACATGCAGAAAGCCATGGATTTGATAGAACCCCAGTTTGTTCTCCTGCTGCTTTTGCTGGGTATTAGGGAAGCTGATGTGGCGGGGTGTCAGGGAGATGATGGAGTCTAACACCTTTGACAGGAATGCAGAGAACGACAGCTGTGAGACACCAGTAACCAGGGCACCTGTTGTTTGGAATGAGCCCTTGCCATCATGTGCAGGACAGCGAGCAGCTTTGTCATAGGTGGTATGTTGTGAGGGGTCTGCAGGCTGCAATTTGTAGCTCAATGTGATGCAGCAGGTGTAGTATGGCATGCCAGTTGAGTCTGTAGGTCCTACTAATGTCTAGGTCCCTGAGGCCAGGAAGGGTTGTCCCGGTTATGAAAACCCTCTCCTGCCTACTGCGTTGCCTTTGTGGGCTGCGTTGTCGTGGTGGTGTGTGCAGGAGTTGTTTCTGTCCTCTGCGCCGTCTCGCTAGCTGTATCAGTATCACCTTCATCTTCTCCCTGGGTTGTAATGCTGCTTCTGTGTGTTCTCCTCTAGTAGTGGTGTGTTTGCTTCATTTTAACACCTGCCCTGACCCAGGCGTTCAATTTTGGCACAAATCGGAGTTAATGTCGTTTTTGGGTCCTCCTCCCACCCGTGCGTCATTTTTGCCCGGGTGGTTGAATATGGCTCGGGTGTTTGAGTCATTTTCTGCATGGGACACCTACCTTGCATCTCATTGATGCAAGGAGGTTGCACGCATCTGAAAAATGACATCAACACCAAAGTTTTGATGTTAGACGGGTGTAGCGTCAAACTTCAAATTTGACGCTGGGTTTCCTCCGAATAAGCGTCAAAATAGATGGCACTATTTCAGAGCAAAACAAGTAAAAATATGCCCCTTATTTTTTTTTAAATAGGAAGATGGTCAAAAAAAACCTGGTTGAGCTAGCAAATCAATGTAAAGTTCACACAAAGATCAGCATGTATCTGGAATTGCAAGTTACTGCGATGTCCTACATCCGAAAGTTGCTAAATAGTAAAATATGATATGGTCGTGGCAAACCCCCCTTTCCTGAGAAGCTTCTTGTATCTCCTCATCAAGATCCTCTTTAATGACTCGACTCTCTTGAGTAACTCAGGACAATGAATTACAATTCAGTTTAACTATCTGCTCAATTCTGACAAAAATAATGACCTTAGGTCCATAGGAAGCTGACAAGAAAAGCAAGCAGATGTTACAATTGGGGAGGTTTGGAGTTTTTGTGAGTTTACATTTTCATTGCCGATCCTCCTTTATTGCCCCCACACCCTTAAGAGGATGTGATCCGAAAATCACAATATCGTCTGCGTATGAAGACATTTGTAGCTTTGCCCCATTGAAAATCATGACTGGAATTTTTGCTGTTTGCTTTGGTTAACTCAAAAAAGCTCTCAAGATAGAAGGAAAATAACCAAGAAGACCGAGAGAAGGACCCAGCCTGGTCTCCCTATTTACAGCAAGCTTATCCACTACTCTGCCCAATAAAAATTCTGTGGAAGTGGAGCGTTTACCACATAGATTGGCACACAATAATTATGTGAGAGAACAGAAAGATAAACAGACTATGGTGGTCATTACAACCCTGACGGACGGTGTTAAAGCGGCGGTAAGACCGCCAACAGGCCAGCAGTAAAAAAATAGCGGTACAAACAAACAGCTTGGCGGTCACCGTCAATAGACAGGCGGAAGACAATGTACCGCCCACACTATTATGACAGGCCAATCCGCCACCTTTTCTGGGGCGGATACACTGCAGATAAAAACACGGCGTAAACAGGAATTTCGAAGGGAAAACGCTCACCTCTACACACTCCACAAGGAACGAGGACACCATGGAACCGGAACTCCAAATCCTACCTGCAATAGTCTTCCTGCTCCTCTACCAGGAGCACGAACGCCGGTTGCGAAGACCACGGTGAGCACTGCACCTATGACACAGGGGAGGGGGAGGGAAAAAACAGGGACACACACACGCAACACCCCCATCCCCACCCTCACCCACTACAACACACACACTAATGCATATCAATACATCACAGTTACACCACCCAAACCCCTCCAGAAGAATGCAAAGACCAAAGAAAATGAGTGTAACCATCGGAATATATTACAAACAAGTAGGTAGAAATATATATATATATATATACACCATTAACAAAATATATACCAGGCATAGTAGTCCAGGTACTGCACATAGAAAGTCCGTGGAACACTGGGACCACACGGTATGGGCGAGGCCCACACAAGATCCCCGACCATGATGGAGAGAACACTGCAGGGGCATCAGACAGCAAGAAAACAGGCACCTCAGGGGGACGGAAAGGGGGGCACCTCAGCTGCTTGAGTGCACGACACCAAATCCACGAGGGGGCCACATGCCCACTGTTCAATCCTGGGAGGGCAAAGCCACAGTCTCTCAAGTCTCTACAGTGGGTGGTTTGCCCACTGTTCAATTTTGGGGACTGCAAAGCCACAGTCTCTCAAGTCTATACAGTGGGTGGGTTGCCCACTGCCATATCCTGGGGAGTGCAAAGCCACAGTCTCTCAAGTCTCTACCGTGGGTGGGTTGCCCACTGCCATATCCTGGGGAGTGTAAAGCCACAGTCTTTCAAGTCTCTACAGTGGGTAGGTTGCCCACTGCCATATCCTGGGGAGTGCAAAGCCACAGTCTCTCAAGTGGATAACAGTCTCCACTGGTTCTGGAGGGGGCATGGTGCCCAGAGTGCTTCATCCTGTGAAGGACAGAGGTAGTGGATGGATGTCTCCACTGGTTCTGGAGGGGGACTGGTGCCCAGAGTGCTTCATCCTGTGAAGGACAGAGGTAGTGGATGGATGTCTCCACTGGGTCTGGAGGGGGACTGGTGCCCAGAGTGCTCCATCCTGTGAAGGACAGAGGTAGTGGATGGATGTCTCCACTGGTTCTGGAGGGGGACTGGTGCCCAGAGTGCATCACTCACCCCGTGACGGACCCAGTTGCGTCAGTGCCCCTGCCGCTCATGGGCTAGCGGTGCTTGATTTGGCGGTGCCCTGTTCAGCGGTGCTTGAGTTGGTGCTGCCCTGTTCAGCGGTACTTGAGTTGGCGGTGCCCTGTTCAGCGGTGCTTGAGTTGGCAGTGCCCTGTTCAGTGGTGCTTGAGTTGGCGGTGCCCTGTTCAGTGTTGCTTGATTTGGCGGTGCCCTGTTCAGCGGGGCTTGTGCTGGCGGTGCTTGAGTTGGCGGTGCCCTGTTCAGCGGTGCTTGAGTTGGCGGTGCCATGTTCAGCGGGGCTTTTGCTGGCGGTGCCCTGTTCAGCGGTGCTTGAGTTGGTGGTGCCTTGTTCAGCGGTGCTTTAGTTGACAGTGCCCTGTTCAGCGGTGCTTGATTTGGCGGTGGCCTGTTCAGCGGGGCTTGTGCTGGCAGTGCCCTGTTCAGCGGTGCTTGAGTTGGCGGTGCCCTGTTCAGCGGTGCTTGAGTTGGCGGTGCCCTGTTCAGCGGTGCTTGATTTGGCGGTGCCCTGTTCAGCGGTGCTTGACTTGGCGGTGCCCTGTTCAGCAGTGCTTGAGTTGGCGGTGCCCTGTTCAGCGGGGCTTGTGCTGGCAGTCCTTCATGGCCCAGCGGGGCTGGTGCTGGCAGTCCTTCATGGATCAGCGGGGCTGCTGCTGGCGGTGGCCTCCTGGGCAGCTGTGTTCGGGCTGGCAGTGGCCTCCTGGGCAGCTGGGCTGGGGCTGGCGGTGGCCCCCTGGGCAGCTGGGCTGCTGCTGGCGGTGGCCTCCTGAGCAGCTGTGCTGGGGCTGGCGGTGGCCTCCTGGGCAGCTGGGCTAGGGCTGGCGGTGTCCTCCTGGGCAGCTGTGTTGGGGCTGGTGGTGGCCTCCTGGGCAGCTGGGCTGCTGCTGGCGGTGGCCTCCTGGGCAGCTGTGTTGGGGCTGGCGGTGCCCTCCTGGGCAGCTGGGCTGGGGCTGGCGGTGGCCTCCTGGGCAGCTGGGCTCGGGCTGGCGGTGGCCTCCTGGGCAGCGGGGATGATGGCGGTCTTCTCCACCGTGCAGCTCTTCCCAGACTTGCCGGGTTTCTTGGGACCCTTTCCCACCTTGGAAGGTGTCACAGCTGACTCCACACTCCCAACGGGATCCCTGGGAGCGGCTTTTGTGGCTGGAGTCTTCCCCCTCTCCCGCCGGGCACTGGCCAACTTCTGATGCTTCACAGGTGGGGGACTGTCTGTGCTGTGGCTCCGTGCCACACTGGCTGTCCTGGTGGCCGGTGCACTCCACATACCGGTGACTACAGGCACCACTGGTCCCGGAGATGTTGTGGCTGAGGTGCTACTTCGGGACCTATGAGATGGACGAGGTGGGGGAGGTGTGGGTAAAAGGTCAAGGCTGGACAGGAAAAGTTTTTTGGACACACTGGGACAGGTAGCTGGAGGGGGTTTGGGAGTGGAGGAAGAGGTGGTGGTAGTAGGAGGTGTACGTTTGGTGACTTTGGGTGCAGGTGCATGCGCTGGAGGCTGTCGTGAGGTGGATGACTGTTGGGTGGGTGTGTGCCTGCGTTTGTGGATCTTGGGAGGGGGCGTCACAGACACACTGGGAGAGGACACAGGGGACGTGTGAATGATAGTGGGGGTGGTGACTGCATGTGAGAGTGGTGTGCTGGTGGGTGTGCTGGTGAGGGACGTAGTGGCTGTAGAGGTAGTGCATGCAGGTGTGAGTGTAGACGAGACTGGGAGGGAGGAGGGAGACGACGAGAAGGGGGACACAGTGGAGGTAGTGGATGTTGGTGTGTCTGCATGTGTGTGTTGCTTGCGTGAGTGCCTGTGGGATGTGTGGTGCTTATGTTTTCCTGAGCTTCCCTTGTGTGTTGACGTGTGTGCAGGCTGCTCTGATGGTGTGCTTGGATAGTCAGAGGTACAGGGGATTGGGTCTGGGTGGAGGAAGTTGGAGGGGGGAGGCTAGAGACGGGGACAATGGCTGCCATCAGTGCTGAGGCCAGAGTTTGAAAAGCTCAGTGAAGGGCCACCTGACCAGAATGAATGCCCTCCAGGAATGCATTAGTTTGTTGCAACTGCCTTTCTACACCCTGGATGGCATTCAAAATGGTAG